>NC_092087.1:108054916-108418771 GCF_045679555.1 Salvelinus alpinus
AAAAATTGGAGGAATTGAATAACCCACATTTGGGCTATGATCAAAGATATGCCTCTGGGGTCAAAATGATCCATGTCAGAAGTATGGTTCAATGCAAATATGTAGTGGGTGTAAAGTTTGTTTTAAACTCTCACTCATTAAACACGAATCAATCAACACATGCTTCTCTTTGAACGACTTTATATAATATTGAACTTTTATGAAATAAATGAAAAATAAACGTTTGGTTCCTCAACTGCGTTTCCCACTCCAATCAGCAGATGGCGATGTGCGTCTTTTAGGTTCAGGCGATGCTGCCAGTGTGACGTATAATCTAGTGGACGGGACGCTTCTTCAACAACAACAGCTAGTCAGACACCTCGGTAGCTTTCTAGCAAACACAGCTACAACATTCACGCTCTTTACACTGTTTTGGTGTATATTAGTCGCTGTGTATTAAACACATTTCTGTCGTATGTACTTGTTGGCCCATTTAATTATATGTTTACGTTGTTTGTCAGCTAGCTGGTTTGCTAAGTTAGCTTAGAACTAGCCTGGTCAGCCACCTTTCTAGACAAAATAGTCGTTGTATTGTTGCACCTGTGTTTTAAAAATACGTATGTCTTATAGCTAGCTAGTTTGCCCATTTAATTTCATATATACGTTGTTAGGTAGCTGGCTTGATAAATTAGCCTATCACTAGGCTAACGAACGCTAGCTAGTTAGCTAACATCCCCGACCATGAGTTCACTAAGCTACTCTCCTCCTGCTACAGAAGAGGACGTCTGCTGGACGGAGAAAGAAGTTCTCGTGAAAGAGGAGGAGGAAGAGGAGGCTGTTACAATACAAAAACAAGTAGAGGGTGAGGCTGTTACCGTGAAAGAAGAATAGAAAGACGTTTCAGTGAAAGAAGAGGAAGACGCGTTCAGAGTGAAAGAGGAGGAGGATGTTACAGTGAAAGAAGAGGAGGAAGAGAAAGAGGAAGATGCAGTTTTTGGAGTGAAGGAGGGAGAGATAACTGTCACATTGAAAGAGGAGAAGAAGGAAGAACAAGAACAGGAGGAGGAGACAGGCGATCTGATTAAGACCAGTAAGTACTGTCTTAAAAACAGCCACACAAACTATTGTTGAACTGATGCGTGGTTTTAAAGCATCGTTCTACTGAATGTTGATGCTTGAATATGTTATTATTTAATGTAGGAATTGATAACTACACTGTAAGATGTGTATACCACCAAAGAGCGGGTCACCAACAAAACCTTAACAATGGATTTACACGCAAAATCACATCTTTAATGTCTCACAGAATGGACTTGCTCTTATCATGACTCAAATTACATTGTATTACACTGGAGAGTGATTCCATGCCAACGTGGCCCGAAAATATTTTTCGTATCTCAGGATATAATGTTTTGGCAATTCTCTCATAGAAACCTCATTGGAGGAAGTATGTTCGATATGTTTTTTTTAACATTTGTAACAAACCATGTTTGAGAAAACCATGATAAAAGTGGCCATTTTAGGACCTTTTTAGACCTATACATGCCTCCTGTCAGACCCCATGACCTCTGACCCCTACATGATACAGACATCATCTAGTCATTATACTGTCAGACCCCATGACCTCTGACCCCTACATGATACAGACAACATCTAGTCATTATACTGTCAGACCCCATGACCTCTGAACCCTACATGATACAGACAACATCTAGTCATTATACTGTCAGACCCCATGACCTCTGACCCCTACATGATACAGACAACATCTAGTCATTATACTGTCAGACCCCATGACCTCTGACCCCTACATGATACAGACAACATCTAGTCATTATACTGTCAGACCCCATGACCTCTGACCCCTACATGATACAGACAACATCTAGTCATTATACTGTCAGACCCCATGACCTCTGACCCCTACATGATACAGACAACATCTAGTCATTATACTGTCAGACCCCATGACCTCTGACCCCTACATGATACAGACAACATCTAGTCATTATACTGTCAGACCCCATGACCTCTGACCCCTACATGATACAGACAACATCTAGTCATTATACTGTCAGACCCCATGACCTCTGACCCCTACATGATACAGACAACATTTAGTCATTATACTGTCAGACCCCATGACCTCTGACCCCTACATGATACAGACAACATCTAGTCATTATACTGTCAGACCCCATGACCTCTGACCCCTACATGATACAGCCAACATTTAGTCATTATACTGTCAGACCCCATGACCTCTGACCCCTACATGATACAGACAACATCTAGTCATTATACTGTCAGACCCCATGACCTCTGACCCCTACATGATACAGACAACATCTAGTCATTATACTGTCAGACCCCATGACCTCTGACCCCTACATGATACAGACAACATCTAGTCATTATACTGTCAGACCCCATGACCTCTGACCCCTACATGATACAGACATCATCTAGTCATTATACTGTCAGACCCCATGGCCTCTGACCCCTACATGATACAGACAACATCTAGTCATTATACTGTCAGACCCCATGACCTCTGACCCCTACATGATACAGACAACATCTAGTCATTATACTGTCAGACCCCATGACCTCTGACCCCTACATGATACAGACAACATCTAGTCATTATACTGTCAGACCCCATGACCTCTGACCCCTACATGATACAGACAACATCTAGTCATTATACTGTCAGACCCCATGACCTCTGACCCCTACATGATACAGACAACATCTAGTCATTATACTGTCAGACCCCATGACCTCTGACCCCTACATGATACAGACAACATCTAGTCATTATACTGTCAGACCCCATGACCTCTGACCCCTACATGATACAGACAACATTTAGTCATTATACTGTCAGACCCCATGACCTCTGACCCCTACATGATACAGACAACATCTAGTCATTATACTGTCAGACCCCATGACCTCTGACCCCTACATGATACAGACAACATCTAGTCATTATACTGTCAGACCCCATGACCTCTGACCCCTACATGATACAGACAACATCTAGTCATTATACTGTCAGACCCCATGACCTCTGACCCCTACATGATACAGACAACATCTAGTCATTATACTGTCAGACCCCATGACCTCTGACCCCTACATGATACAGACAACATCTAGTCATTATACTGTCAGACCCCATGACCTCTGACCCCTACATGATACAGACAACATCTAGTCATTATACTGTCAGACCCCATGACCTCTGACCCCTACATGATACAGACATCATCTAGTCATTATACTGTCAGACCCCATGACCTCTGACCCCTACATGATACAGACAACATCTAGTCATTATACTGTCAGACCCCATGACCTCTGACCCCTACATGATACAGACAACATCTAGTCATTATACTGTCAGACCCCATGACCTCTGACCCCTACATGATACAGACAACATCTAGTCATTATACTGTCAGACCCCATGACCTCTGACCCCTACACGATACAGACAACATCTAGTCATTATACTGTCAGACCCCATGACCTCTGACCCCTACACGATACAGACAACATCTAGTCATTATACTGTCAGACCCCATGACCTCTGACCCCTACACGATACAGACAACATCTAGTCATTATACTGTCAGACCCCATGACCTCTGACCCCTACATGATACAGACAACATCTAGTCATTATACTGTCAGACCCCATGACCTCTGACCCCTACATGATACAGACAACATCTAGCCTAGCCCTGTTGTAGATATAGAGGATGTAGCCTAGCCCTGTTGTAGATATAGAGGATGTAGCCTAGCCCTGTTGTAGATATAGAGGATGTAACCTAGCCCTGTTGTAGATATAGAGGATGTAGCCCTGTTGTAGATATAGAGGATGTAGCCTAGCCCTGTTGTAGATATAGAGGATGTAGCCTAGCCCTGTTGTAGATATAGAGGATGTAGCCTAGCCCTGTTGTAGATATAGAGGATGTAGCCTAGCCCTGTTGTAGATATAGAGGATGTGGCCTAGCCCTGTTGTAGATATAGAGGATGTAGCCTAGCCCTGTTGTAGATATAGAGGATGTGGCCTAGCCCTGTTGTAGATATAGAGGATGTGGCCTAGCCCTGTTGTAGATATAGAGGATGTAGCCTAGCCCTGTTGTAGATATAGAGGATGTAGCCTAGCCCTGTTGTAGATATAGAGCATGTAGCGTAGCCCTGTTGTAGATATAGAGGATGTAGCCTAGCCCTGTTGTAGATATAGAGGATGTAGCCTAGCCCTGTTGTAGATATAGAGGATGTAGCCCTGTTGTAGATATAGAGGATGTGGCCTAGCCCTGTTGTAGATATAGAGGATGTAGCCTAACCCTGTTGTAGATATAGAGGATGTAGCCTAGCCCTGTTGTAGATATAGAGGATGTGGCCTAGCCCTGTTGTAGATATAGAGGATGTAGCCTAGCCCTGTTGTAGATATAGAGGATGTAGCCTAGCCCTGTTGTAGATATAGAGGATGTGGCCTAGCCCTGTTGTAGATATAGAGGATGTGGCCTAGCCCTGTTGTAGATATAGAGGATGTAGCCTAGCCCTGTTGTAGATATAGAGGATGTAGCCCTGTTGTAGATATAGAGGATGTAGCCCTGTTGTAGATATAGAGGATGTAGCCCTGTTGTAGATATAGAGGATGTAGCCTAGCCCTGTTGTAGATATAGAGGATGTGGCCTAGCCCTGTTGTAGATATAGAGGATGTGGCCTAGCCCTGTTGTAGATATAGAGGATGTAGCCTAGCCCTGTTGTAGATATAGAGGATGTAGCCTAGCCCTGTTGTAGATATAGAGCATGTAGCGTAGCCCTGTTGTAGATATAGAGGATGTAGCCTAGCCCTGTTGTAGATATAGAGGATGTAGCCTAGCCCTGTTGTAGATATAGAGGATGTAGCCCTGTTGTAGATATAGAGGATGTGGCCTAGCCCTGTTGTAGATATAGAGGATGTAGCCTAACCCTGTTGTAGATATAGAGGATGTAGCCTAGCCCTGTTGTAGATATAGAGGATGTGGCCTAGCCCTGTTGTAGATATAGAGGATGTAGCCTAGCCCTGTTGTAGATATAGAGGATGTAGCCTAGCCCTGTTGTAGATATAGAGGATGTGGCCTAGCCCTGTTGTAGATATAGAGGATGTGGCCTAGCCCTGTTGTAGATATAGAGGATGTAGCCTAGCCCTGTTGTAGATATAGAGGATGTAGCCCTGTTGTAGATATAGAGGATGTAGCCCTGTTGTAGATATAGAGGATGTAGCCCTGTTGTAGATATAGAGGATGTAGCCCTGTTGTAGATATAGAGGATGTAGCCTAGCCCTGTTGTAGATATAGAGGATGTAGCCTAGCCCTGTTGTAGATATAGAGGATGTGGCCTAGCCCTGTTGTAGATATAGAGGATGTAGCCTAGCCCTGTTGTAGATATAGAGGATGTAGCCCTGTTGTAGATATAGAGGATGTAGCCTAGCCCTGTTGTAGATATAGAGGATGTGGCCTAGCCCTGTTGTAGATATAGAGGATGTAGCCTAGCCCTGTTGTAGATATAGAGGATGTAGCCTAGCCCTGTTGTAGATATAGAGGATGTAGCCTAGCCCTGTTGTAGATATAGAGGATGTAGCCTAGCCCTGTGTCCATAGAGTATCCATAGTGTGTCCATAGATGTTTGCCCAGGGAAGAAGTGGTCAGAAAATGACTTTTTGGACCTGAATGGCAAAACATTCAGGAGATGTGGGGGGCGGCAGGTAGCCTAGTGGTTAGAGCATTGGACTAGTAACCAAAAGATTGCAAGATCGAATCCTCGAGCTGACAAGGTGAAAATCTGTCGTTCTGTGCCTGAACAAGGCAGTTAACCCACTGTTCCCCGGGTAGGCCTTCATTAAAAATAAGAATTTGTTCTGACTTGCCTAGTTAAATAAAGGTTACATTTTTTTTTTTTAAATGTTCAAAGTTGACCCGTTTTCTATTCCCCACCAGACCATGAGACATCCATGTTTTCACTGGAATAGAGAAACGGTTGAGTTTGATATCATTGAAAAACAAAAAGGGTTGTTAAACAGTTTTATAATTTTATAGTTTTATAATCCATTTTTTTTTTTAATTATTATTACATTTTTAACCTTTTAACATCAATTATCTAAAAACATGCAAACTCCTTGTTTGCACATGTTGTAGTTTAGAC
The DNA here is from genome assembly GCF_045679555.1 of Salvelinus alpinus. NCBI lineage: Eukaryota > Metazoa > Chordata > Actinopteri > Salmoniformes > Salmonidae > Salvelinus > Salvelinus alpinus. Next base: position 108,061,100 of record NC_092087.1, read on the forward strand.
CCTACTTTACATCATCTGAGGTTTTTGAGTCTCGCCTGCCATCGGTTGAATACAGGGTGGGTGTCATTTCATTTATACACATAGAATTCATAGAATGGACCCTTCAGACCAGTGGTGGAAAAAGTACCCAACTGTCAAACTAGAGTCAAAGTACAGATACCTTCATAGAAAATGACTCGAGTAAAAGTCACAGAGTAAAATACTACTCGAGTAAAAGTGATTTAAAAAATATATATATACTTAAGTATCAAATGTAAATGTAATCCCTAAAATATAATTTTAAGTATAAAAAGTATTAATAATTTCACATTCCTTATATTAAGCATACCTGACTGCACAATGTTCTTGTTTTGTTATTTTACGGATAGCCAGGGGCACTCCCAACACTCAGGCGTCATTTACAAACAATGTATTTGTCAGATCAGATGCAGTAAGGATGATCAGGGATGTTCTCTTGAAAAGTGTGTGAATTTGACCATTTTGCTGTCCTGCTAAGCATTCAAAATGTAACGAGTACTTTTGGATGTCAAGGAAAAGTACTTAGGTAGTACTTTAAAGTATCTTTACTTAAGTACTTTGCACCTCTGCTTCAGACCACTGCAGTACATCTGTGATAAGGTGCGTCTCGGTGAGAGGTGTAGGAGTCAGGCGCAGGAGAGTAGGGATATCTAAAAAGCGTGTTTAATCATATAGTCCACCAATACAAAAATGGCACAGACGAAAATCCAAAAAACTACGCTCTCGATATTCAGAAACTCGTGCAAACGCACGGAGGAACAAACACAGTTCCGACACTTTACATACACGTGCGTAATAGTGAAAACAACAAACATCACATATAATCGAGCGCAAATACACACAAGCTTAATCCCGCACGAACTAAGGCAGGCAACAGGTGCCCTATATACACACAGAAATAAACGCAAATGAAACCAGGTGTGAAAAGGATCACAGACAAAACAAACAGAAAAGGAAAAAGGGATCGGTGGCGGCTAGTAAACCGGCGACACCGATCGCCGAGCGCCGCCCGAACAGGGAGAGGAGTTACCTTCGGTAGAAGTCGTGACAACATCATTGAAATTGTAATGAAATTTACATTTTAACTTCTAATTACTTCCACAAAGATGGCCGCCGGTCCCAACCGTTGAATGTCAACTTAAATGGTCCTCTCTATTCTGTTTAATTTTTAGGATTTCAACAGGTTTCTTATGGAGGATTGACAGTATAATTTAAAACAACTGATATTTCCATTCAAGTTCAACATTCTCTGATGTGTGGACCTCCAACCATCTTTGTGGTTCAACTTGGAGGTCGAAATGTAAATTTTAAGACCATTTAGTACATTTTTCGACCAAAACATGAGACCCATGAGAACAAGATTAGATTTGGAGCTCTACATCATTTGTTTTTTTTAAATCTCACCAAGTTTACGTTTAATGATGTAATGTTGTGAAAACTGACCTTGTGTTATTGAGGAATGTAGTCTAGATTAAACCTCATAGGAAGACAGTTTTATCATGTGGAGGTTTCATTCAGGCCTCTGTTTAACTAAATAATATGTTTGTCTTTGGCAGGAGAAAGACCAGACTCTCCCTCTGACAGCAGGAAGAGTCCTTCAGGGGAACCAGACCCAGAGACGCCCAAACCAGCCAAACGACATCACTGCTCCCACTGCGGAAAGAGTTTTACTAAGTTACGAAACCTAAAAGAGCATGAGAGGACACACACAGGAGAAAAGCCTTTCCAATGTTCCCAGTGTGGAAACAGTTTTAGTCAGTTAGGGAGCCTGAAAATACATAAGAGAATACACTCTGGAGAGAAGCCTTACCGCTGCTCCCACTGTGGAATTACTTTTACCTGGTTAGGAAGCCTGAAGTCACATGAGAGAATACACACAGGAGAAAAGTCCTACCACTGTTCCCACTGTGGAAAGAGTTTTAGGTGGTTAGAAGGCCTGACAAAGCATGAGAGGACACACACATGAGAAAAGCCAAAAGGTTATCTCCTTAGTCTGTGCTCTTTGCACATTCTTCCACTGCAAATCTACCATTCCAGTGTTTTACTTGCTATATTGTATTTACTTTGCCACCATGGGCTTTTTTTGCATTTACCTCATTTGCTCACATTGTATATAGACTTATTTTTCTACTGTATTCGAGTAAAAGTGATTTAAAAAATATATATATACTTAAGTATCAAATGTAAATGTAATCCCTAAAATATAATTTTAAGTATAAAAAGTATTAATAATTTCACATTCCTTATATTAAGCATACCTGACTGCACAATGTTCTTGTTTTGTTATTTTACGGATAGCCAGGGGCACTCCCAACACTCAGGCGTCATTTACAAACAATGTATTTGTCAGATCAGATGCAGTAAGGATGATCAGGGATGTTCTCTTGAAAAGTGTGTGAATTTGACCATTTTGCTGTCCTGCTAAGCATTCAAAATGTAACGAGTACTTTTGGATGTCAAGGAAAAGTACTTAGGTAGTACTTTAAAGTATCTTTACTTAAGTACTTTGCACCTCTGCTTCAGACCACTGCAGTACATCTGTGATAAGGTGCGTCTCGGTGAGAGGTGTAGGAGTCAGGCGCAGGAGAGTAGGGATATCTAAAAAGCGTGTTTAATCATATAGTCCACCAATACAAAAATGGCACAGACGAAAATCCAAAAAACTACGCTCTCGATATTCAGAAACTCGTGCAAACGCACGGAGGAACAAACACAGTTCCGACACTTTACATACACGTGCGTAATAGTGAAAACAACAAACATCACATATAATCGAGCGCAAATACACACAAGCTTAATCCCGCACGGACTAAGGCAGGCAACAGGTGCCCTATATACACACAGAAATAAACGCAAATGAAACCAGGTGTGAAAAGGATCACAGACAAAACAAACAGAAAAGGAAAAAGGGATCGGTGGCGGCTAGTAAACCGGCGACACCGATCGCCGAGCGCCGCCCGAACAGGGAGAGGAGTTACCTTCGGTAGAAGTCGTGACAACATCATTGAAATTGTAATGAAATTTACATTTTAACTTCTAATTACTTCCACAAAGATGGCCGCCGGTCCCAACCGTTGAATGTCAACTTAAATGGTCCTCTCTATTCTGTTTAATTTTTAGGATTTCAACAGGTTTCTTATGGAGGATTGACAGTATAATTTAAAACAACTGATATTTCCATTCAAGTTCAACATTCTCTGATGTGTGGACCTCCAACCATCTTTGTGGTTCAACTTGGAGGTCGAAATGTAAATTTTAAGACCATTTAGTACATTTTTCGACCAAAACATGAGACCCATGAGAACAAGATTAGATTTGGAGCTCTACATCATTTGTTTTTTTTAAATCTCACCAAGTTTACGTTTAATGATGTAATGTTGTGAAAACTGACCTTGTGTTATTGAGGAATGTAGTCTAGATTAAACCTCATAGGAAGACAGTTTTATCATGTGGAGGTTTCATTCAGGCCTCTGTTTAACTAAATAATATGTTTGTCTTTGGCAGGAGAAAGACCAGACTCTCCCTCTGACAGCAGGAAGAGTCCTTCAGGGGAACCAGACCCAGAGACGCCCAAACCAGCCAAACGACATCACTGCTCCCACTGCGGAAAGAGTTTTACTAAGTTACGAAACCTAAAAGAGCATGAGAGGACACACACAGGAGAAAAGCCTTTCCAATGTTCCCAGTGTGGAAACAGTTTTAGTCAGTTAGGGAGCCTGAAAATACATAAGAGAATACACTCTGGAGAGAAGCCTTACCGCTGCTCCCACTGTGGAATTACTTTTACCTGGTTAGGAAGCCTGAAGTCACATGAGAGAATACACACAGGAGAAAAGTCCTACCACTGTTCCCACTGTGGAAAGAGTTTTAGGTGGTTAGAAGGCCTGACAAAGCATGAGAGGACACACACATGAGAAAAGCCCTACCAATGCTCCCACTGTGGAAAGAGTTTTACTCAGTTGGGGAACCTGAAATCACATCAGAGGATACATACACAGGAGGAGAAGACATACCACTGCTCTCATTGTGGAAAGACATTTTCCCGGGCAGAGGACCTGAAATCACATGAGAGAATAGAGAGGCTGTGTTCTGACTTGTGTTTTTGACTGAGAATTAGTGTTTTTGTTCATGCCAAATTAAATCGTATTGTTTATATGAAATCATAAAAAAAACAGCTTTACTTTTGTTTTTTATCTGGAGACCTGATCATGTCTAAAATCAGATAAAATATTTTAAAATATGTATATATTTTTTCTTATTAGCCTCGATTGATTGGATGCAAAATGTCAACCCTATGATGTTGTTCATTATATTATTTGCAAAATGTAAATTATTATATAAGTAAGTAGCCTGCTAGAACAGCTCATAGAAACAGGAGCCTTGTCTTGTATGATCCAGAACAAATCAAAGTTTATTTGTCACGTGCACCGAATACAACAGGTGTAGACCTTGCAGTGAAATGCTTACTTACTTACTAACCAACAGTGTGATTTTTAAGTAAAAATATGTATTAGGTGAACAATAGATAAGTAAAGAAATAAAAACAACAGTAAAAAATAACAGTGGTGAGGCTACATACAGGCACTTGTTAGTCTGGCTAATTGAGGTAGTATGTACATGAAAGTATAGTTAAAGTGACTATGCATATATGATAAACAGAGTAGCAGCAGCGTAAAAGAGGGGTTGGGGGGGCAGGACAATGCAAATAGTCCAGGTAACCATTTGGTTACCTGTTCAGGAGTCTTATGGCTTTGGGGTAAAACCTGTTGAGAAACCTTTTTGTCCGAGACTTGGCACTTCGGTACCGCTTGCCATGCGGTAGTAGAGAGAACAGTCTATGACTTGGGTGGCTGATGTCTTTGACCATTTTTAGGGCCTTCCTCTGACAACGCCTGGTGTAGAGATTCTGGATGGCAGGCAGCTTAGCCCCAGTGATGTACTGGGCCGTACTCACTACCCGCTGTAGTACCTTGCTGTCGAAGGTCGTACAGCTCATAGTAACAGGAACCTTGGCTTGTCTGATCCAGAACAGCTCATAGTAACAGGAGCCTTGGCTTGTCTGATCCAGAACAGCTCATAGTAACAGGAGCCAATCTCCTGTTTCTGTAGTGAGGCAGCTTGATGTACAAGTACTTCCCCTGGACAGGACTCTAGTCTATCACCAACTGCTGTTTTCAGATCTCACAATAGGTTACGGATGTGATTCAGATCTGGGGCCTCGTTTATACAAATCTGTGCGTAAAACCAAATGCGTGGGATAATTTCCACGCTAAAGGGTGAGATTTATCAACATGAACGTTTGCTTGAGAGAGAGAGGGTAAATTAAACGCACAGCCATTACCATGTGTAAGCACAGTGCCACGTGGTGGACTGAGGGAACTTCTTGTCAAGCGTAGAATGGGGAAATATCTGTTGAGAATGTCTGTCTGACATTGTGAGAGTAATAAGGAAATAATATTTTTAGTTTTCATTGTATTTCCATATCTTGACAGGCTATATATAATTTGACCACATCAATGCATTTGTAACGATTACAATCTGTATAAAGTCCAGTAATTTGTTACATTAGAGGCACGTGTGAAAGGTAATCCATTGTGTAAATACTGTTAAAAGACAAAGAGATAATACATTTTGAAATGGAAGGAGAGATGTCTGATCTGCTGTGTTGGAACATTTGCCACACTGCCATATATGACATCACACAACAGGTTGAAGTCAAAGAGGGGTTTCTTTGACATGATGTCATCAATGGGTTCCCAAATATGAGCAGAAGATGCTGCTGAATGTGTGGCCACGACTCACGACTCATTCAGTTCTGCAGAACAGCAGTGTGTTGCCTATACCCTTACAGGAGGAAGCTGTTGAGGGTGGATGGCTTATTGGGGAGTGTTGTCTACTCATTCAACGTATATTTACCTTCTTGCTAAAGCAACTTGAGTTATAATAGTCCTCTCTCTGTGTTCTTATTGGTTAATCTCTCTGTGTTCTTATTGGTTAATCTCTCTGTGTTCTTATTGGTTAATCTCTCTGTGTTCTTATTGGTTAATCTCTCTGTGTTCTTATTGGTTAATCTCTCTGTGTTCTTATTGGTTAATCTCTCTGTGTTCTTATTGGTTAATCTCTCTGTGTTCTTAAGCCACAACGGAGACAAATTAAAGCTGTACTCAAGTTGTACTCAAACTTTGACACGAGCACCTCTATTTCAGTCTCTGAAAAGTTTTATTTTTTCATCGCTTTTTTTGTTGTTGATTGTGTCATATTTCATGGTATGGTGTTGTATATTTCCCCCGTGGGCTTTATCAAAGGGATGATTTTGACCATATATGGTTAATTAGGGGCATTTCGAAATGCAAATAGCCAAGGTGGTGCAGTAGCACTGAAGCTCAGAACAATTTGTATTTTATTAATGGTTATCTCCTACCAGTGTGCTGTGACACTCGTAGGGTTGTTTGACAAATCACACCTTTTCTATGCCTACAAACATTCTAAATTCCATTCGAAAGTAGTATTTGGAATATATATATATATAATATATATAATAGTTTCTACACAATATTGATACATGAGGCTCCAGGACTCTTCGCTGGCCACTCCAGAACAGAACACTCCAGAACAGAACACTCCAGATTTGATTTGAGTTTAGGGTTGTTGTCCTGCTGGAAGACCTACAACCTACAACAGAGACACAGACGTCAATTCAATGTCTAGCAACTGGAACGAGCTGCAGAAAACAGTAAAACTGGACAGTTTTATATCTTCATTCAAAGACTCAATCATGGACACTCTTACTGACAGTTGAGGCTGCTTCGTGTGATGTATTGCTGTCTCTACCTTTGTGCTGTTGTCTGTGCCCAATAATGTTTGTACCATGTTTTGTGCTGCTACCATGTTGTGCTGCTACCATGTTGTGTTGTCATGTGTTGCTGCCATGCTATATTGTTGTCTTAGGTCTCTTGATGTAGTGTGGTGTCTCTCTTGTCGTGATGTGTGTTTTATCCTATATTTTTATTCATTTTTAATCCCCCGTCCCCGCAGGAGGGCTTTTGCCTTCTGGTGGGCCTTCATTGTAAATAATAATTTTTTCTTAACTGACTTGCCTAGTTAAATAAAGGTTAAAAAACACACTCTATTATGCATGGGAATAATGCTGGTGTTTTTAATGTCCAACATGCTGGTGTTTTTAATGTGCAACATGATGGTGTTTTATATCCAACATGATGGTGTTTTATATCCAACATAATGGTGTTTTATATCCAACATGCTGGTGTTTTATATCCAACATAATGGTGTTTTTAATGTCCAACATGATACAACATGACAACAGAACAACATGGTAGCAGCACAACATGACAACAACATGGTAGCAGCACAACATGGTAGCAGAACAACATGACAACAACATGGTAGCAGCACAACATGGTAGCAGAACAACATGACAACAACATGGTAGCAGCACAACATGGCAGCAGCACAACATGGTAGCAGCACAACATGGTAGCAGCACAACATGGCAGCAGCACAACATGGTAGCAGCACAAAGCATTGTACAAACATTATTGGCCACAGACAACTGCACAAAGAGGAAGAAGGTAGAGAACAATACATCAGGCAAAGCAGCCACAACTGACATTATATTGTCAGGATTGGAGTTAAATCCTTAACCAGGTGTTAATTTATTAAAATTGTATTAATTAAGTAGACTCATATCAAACCAACAACCCTGGCGTTGCGTGCGCCATGCTTTATCAACTGAGCTACACGGAACTATTCTACCAGTATATATTCATAATGTACATGTTCACATGTAGCTACACGTCTGCATAGACGAAAGTATTGGCTGTAAGAAGTCAGACAAAACATATTTGCTCATCTTTAAATATTTTTCTAAACTGCGTTACTCATTCCAGTCAGCTGACAGCGATATGCGTCTTCAGGTGGTGACGTCATATCTAGTGGACTACACGACACCGGAAGCTGTTTCAACAACACGGATGCTGACTCATTCAACCACCTCCGTAGCCTGGGGCCTGTTGCACAAAACTAGGATAAGGGATTAAGCCAGGATATCTTGGTGATCCTGGCTCAATTGATCCGTAATCCGGTTGCACTAAAGATGGATAGGGGGCAGGAGGATATGTTATGGTATAAATTACCATGGAGATTTATTCTGTGGAGCTAGCCTGCTCCAGACCAGGCTAAATTCCAGGATCTATTTAATCTCATCCCTAATGTCAGTCAGCAGTCACCACAAATGGAAACCAATAGTTATTTCACTGCTCACTATACATTGTTATCACATATAACTAGACCCACTGTTATTATTTAAACGTTTGTGATCATTAATTTCAATGATTTTGGATAAAAAATGATTTTTAGATGATGTTGCTATCATTAGATAATTTACAGTTTCCCATAGACTATAAGGCTATATATAAAATGATAGAATATTAGGGCCACAGAGGGGAAAAAAACACAAGTCATAATATTGTAACCAGTTGTTTTAAAGGAGGACAGTTGTTAAAATGACAGATGTGGGGCATTTCGTGAAATTGTACTTCAGTATGGTTTCATAAACAAAGACATGCTGATGTGCCAGAATATTAAGTATCACATTGTCATAAGTATCAAAACTGTAAAAACAATATGTAGCTTTTCTGCAGAAAGAACCAGCCTCATAAATTTATGACTTTATCCTTTTTCTTCAGTGTGGCCCTAGTACTCTGTCATATAAACAAATACACATTCCATATGAATATAAAAACACAATGTGTAACATTATGTTCCTTTATTGAATAAGGACAAAACAAAGCAGGTAAACCATCAGCTCCTTTCGAAACTGAAGTCACAGTGACTCTACAAGATGGAAAGCACAGAAGCCAAGCATATTATACAAAATGATACATACACATTCAAAGGTCTGTATATAACACACCCTGCATGTCTGCACACTAAAATAAATGCAGGACAAATCCATACACATCAACTGAACAGACAAATGAATGGATGCAGTAGCCTCCCTGCAGCCTTGTATTACACACAGTATACCGCACAAACATCATAAGAGGCCAAATTCGTCAAAAAACGAACCCAAAAAAACCCAAATTCCTCTGCCACCGCAGGACATATTTAACCAAAATTGAAAGCACACATACTAACTAAAATAATTCAACACATATTGGTCCCTCAGCAGCCGACCACTGTCGTCATCAGGGAAGATTGCCGGATTGTCCCAGTCCATGGCTGGTGGCACTCTGGGGGCCCTCTCCTTCCTCAGGCAGGCCACATTGTGGAGGACAGCACAAGCCACAGTAATATCACATGCCCTAACAGGGCTGACCCTTAATTTGTGAAGGCAGTGAAAGCGTGCCTTCAGGAGGCCAAAGGTCATTTCAACTCTGGCCCTGGTCCTGGCATGGGCATGGTTGTAGGCCTGCTGTGCTTCCTGGGGGTCTGTGAAAGGTGTCAGGAGAAAAGGCTGGCAGCCATACCCCCTGTCTCCCAGCAACACACCAGAGAATTCACCTGTCAACACAAAATCTCATCATTACTACCTCATAAACACAGTGATATTCTTGACACAGCCATGATGGTTATAAATAGGGGTTGTGTGGCTTACCTTGTGATAGGCACTGATAGATTTCAGAGGCCCGAAAGATTCTGGAGTCATGGACTGAGCCAGGCCATTTTGCCACAACATTGCTGATCACACAGTCAGCATTGCAGACCATCTGAAATCATAAGATGAGGAATATTACACCAATCAATGCACATCACTGGCAATGCAGAGTGTTCGTCAATGGACAATATCAAAAAGTTATGTTCACCTGAACATTAATGCTGTGAAAGGATTTCCTATTCACAAAATCGGCCTCATGGGCACCTGAGGGGGCTTTTATCCTTATGTGTGTGCAGTCCACTGCACCAATGACATTGGGGAAACCTGTCACACAAAGTAATGAGTATCCTACTATGTGTTAACAGTTGTCCTGTAATTTGTAGATCCTCTTACCTGCAATCCTATAGAACTCCTCTTTGATGTCACAGAGTCTTCTGTGGCCAGGGAAGGAGATGAAGACATCTGCTAATGCTTTGATAGCCAGACACACACTCCTTATTGTGCGGCAAATTGTGGCCTTGTTCAGCTGTTCTGCATCCCCCACTGAGTACAGGAAGGCTCCACTAGCAAAAAAGCGCAAGGCCACACAAACCATTTGCTCCACACTCAGTGCATGGCTCCGTGCAGTGCGGTGCTTAATCCTGGGACCCAGTAGTCTGCATAGATACCTGATGCCATCTGCAGAAAACCTGTATCTTTCATATAGATGGTCATCAGGGAAGGCCAGTGGGTCCAACCGGTCCCTGAAGACCCTTTCTCGCCTGAAGGCTCTCCTCAGCACAAGTGCTTCTTCATCCACCACATCTCGCACGAATGGGCATGCCATTGTCAGAGCAGAAAGGAACACACAATTTTGGGCCTTCATATAGGCTAGTGGCCACACCTGGTGCTGGGGGGGTGGGCAAAAGAGGGCGATGCCTTATAACGATGACTTGGTTGTACTGATTGCTGGGAAAATAAAAAAAACCTTAGAAAGATGCCACCGTCCTGTGTGCTCACAATAAGAGCTCATATGTCATGGCTCACTTGACTTTACGAGAATATACCTAATTTTTATTTTGAGCTGTGTCATCTTCTTGGAGCTGGGGGAGGAAAGAAAAATAATGATTAATACATTTGTGTTACAGTTAGCATACAGTGTACATTGAAGGCATATCTCACCTCCCTCTCAAGTTTTTTTATTTCAAGGTCCAGTTTCCTAATTGTCCTCTTTTTTATTTCGGACTCCAGTGCAAGATTTTCCATCTTTTTCTTCTTGTACTGAATGTCTATGTCTGCCAGTTCTATTTGGCGCCGGAGGTGGTTGCCATACAACTTTCTGATAGCTTGTGAGCTCTGTGAACACAATACAATTAGCGCAGCTGGAATTTGGCAGGATGTGGTGTCCTTTTATTAATACGCACTATGTTGCCAGGCTGGTTTTCCCACTGTATAGCATCTGGGTCCTGTAAAAGAAATTAGATTTTTTGATTTTGATGAGGACTCCTCACCATTGTAGAGTAAATAGTACTTTCACAGTCTTAACATGATACCTCATGCCTTCTGGAATCCAGAGAGATGGTCTCCTCCTCATCATCGTCTCCATCATGTGCTGTTGCTGCTGCACTGGGGCCTTCACCCTATCACATTTAATCGGATTCATATTGAAGCTAGTAGACAAGACATGCCAGGCCTACAGTATGCCTTTGATGGAGTACTCACTGGATCAGCATCGTCTGGTGCTTGTGCTGGTGGCTCTAACAGGAACACAGTGCTGCCAGACACTGCAAGGCAATAGGTAAACCAAAGTCAGACAGTCCAAATTGATTCAATATGAATGTGGTTGTATCCCATGTAGAGATGGAAGGACATACCTTGAATGAAGCGGGTGGCATCTTGGGAGGAACCTATGCTCGTCTCTTTCCCCCCAGGGATCCCCTCTAAGACGGGCCTGCCTTTATTTAGCTCCAAGGCCATGTCCTCTGCTGGGGTAAGGTCAGCCTTTGGTGACCCACCACCCGTGCCTTGTCTGTGGGTATTCTTTTTCACTGCTAAAACAGTACAGACAATGTGTGAGCAGGCACCTTCTGGGTACAATATATGCTTGTGCTTTGTTAAATATTAGTCAGGGACCATACCATTCTGCAGAATGTTCTTGTATTTGATTTTGACCTGCTGCCATGTCCGTTTTGGCCCGTTCATGTTTAATCTACACACACACACACACACACACACACACACACACACACACACACACACACACACACACACACACACACACACACACACACACACACACACACACACACACACACACACACACACACACACACACACACACACACACACACACACACACACACACATTTAATGGAGTCACACTGCAAAAAATTACTTGGTATTTTTGTCTTGTTTTCAGTAAAAATATCAAAAAATTTATCATAGCTTTATACAGTGTGATGGAGTTACTTTACACAATTTCACTCATATCTGCAGTGCATTTCAATTAAAAATTTAACCGTTTCATAATTACAGTACAACTGCATTTTTGGAGATGTGAATTAAATATTTGAATTGTAATTGTGATGTTTCAGCGGAGCGGTGAGTGTGTAATTGTGCACTACTTACGCATTCAGGCGGTCTGCAATACTTTGCCACGCTTTTTCTCTTTGCTTTATCACTGTGGCGGTGTTGCCTTTCTTCTTAATTATATCTTTTACCTCCTCGTATGCCTCCATGAGGATTTGTGCTTCCGACGGGGAAAAGTACGCGGCTCTAGTTGCCATGGTAAATCAGTTAATCTGTGATCTGTGGCGGGGTCTATTTGAGTGAGCCGTGAGCGCGCACCTATCCAGGATTGGTTTCACCTGGCTTAATGAATCCGTGTCTGCTCATCCTGGCTTGGTCTTTGTGCAACCAATTAAGCCTGGACGCACATGTTTTGGCTTCATTGAGCTCAGCTGAGTCATTTATCCCGGATGTCTTAATTCTACTTTTGTGCAACAGGCCCCTGGTAGCCAACATACAACCGAAAACATTGAAGCTCTTTGGACCATTTTTGTGTATATTGATCTCGGTGTTTTTAACACACCTATCTACTATTTAACTTAAACGTAACTTGTTTGCTCAATTTACACATTTGTTGATTATACTGAACCTAAGCTAATCGTCAATGCTAGCTAGCCCACCATGAGCTCTCCAAGCTACTCTCCTCCTGCTAAAGAAGAGGTCTGCTGGACGGAGAAAGAGGGTCTGTGGCTGAACGTTGTCGTGAAAGAAGAGGGGGAAGAGGAGGATGTTTCCGTAAAAGGAGAGGAAGAAGCTTTCAGAATGAAAGAGGAGGAAGAGGAGGCTATCAGTATCACGTTTAAAGAAGAGGAAGAACCTTTTGGAGTGGAAGAGGAGGCTATCTCAATAAAAGAGGAGGAGGAAGACGTTTGGAGAGATGAAGAGGGAGAGGAAGAGGAGACTGAAGATCTGATTAACACCAGTGAGTACTGTCTTAAAAACACAGCCAGAAACTCTGCAGTTGTTGAACTAATGTGTGGTTTTAAAGCCAAAGGGGCATTGCACTGAAATGTGCTCCTCACCAGAACCCCAAATATAAGCTCGTAAAGCTCCGTTGTGTGTAAACAATGCAAATGTAAACAAACACTGTATTTGACTCAAAACGTATTTAAAACGATCATTTTGATCTCATGGTCGGTCCATGCATCCACAGCTCTGTCTATGAATTAGAGTTGTTCCATTCCTTCAAACCCTCCGCTACTCTCCCCTATCTGTTCATTAGGACAGTTGAGACTGAATTAGTTGTTCCATTCCTTCAAGCCCTCAGCTACTCTCCCCTATCTGTTCATTAGGACAGTGGAGACTGAATTAGAGTTGTTCCATTCCTTCAAGCCCTCAGCTACTCTCCCCTATCTGTTCATTAGGACAGTGGAGACTGAATTAGAGTTGTTCCATTCCTTCAAGCCCTCCCCTACTCTCCCCTATCTGTTCATTAGGACAGTGGAGACTGAATTAGAGTTGTTCCATTCCTTCAAGCTACTCTCCCCTATCTGTTCATTAGGACAGTGGAGACTGAATTAGTTGTTCCATTCCTTCAAGCCCTCCCCTACTCTCCCCTATCTGTTCATTAGGACAGTGGAGACTGAATTAGTTGTTCCATTCCTTCATGCCCTCAGCTACTCTCCCCTATCTGTTCATTAGGACAGTGGAGACTGAATTAGAGTTGTTCCATTCCTTCAAGCTACTCTCCCCTATCTGTTCATGAGGACAGTGGAGATATACAACGTTTAAGTACCAAATCAAGTGTTATTGGTCACATACACATGGTTAGCAGACGTTAATGAAATGACATTTTATTTCTTCAGCCTCATGAGGTTGAAGAGACGCTGTTGCACCTTCTTCACTACACTGTCTGACCATTTCAGTTAGTCTGTGATGTGTACGCCGAGGAACTGAAAAGTTTCCGCCTTCTCCTCTACCCTCGGCTACACTCCCCTATCTGTTTATTAGGACACTGAAGCGTTTAATGACCAATAACAGGGGAGGTTCACATTTTTTAGAGGTATGAGGGGTATGGCTCTACCTTTCTCACTCATTATTATTTATGATCCATTCATGATTATCCCTAATCGTGTTAGCATCCACATTAATATACAAGTGTTCAGAAACATATTCTATTCTTGTGTGACTCGTATGACACGATACATTATTTACCGTTAATTTCTGTTGGGTACAACATCATCTGAAACACAACCAAAACAAACTGCAAATGCATCCAACATGTTTGTAGAGTCACAAGCTCGATGTAGTTATTATGTTATAGGAATGTGAGACCAAATACTAAACTTATGACTACTTCAATACACACATAAGTGAATTTTGGCCAAATACTTATGACGCATTCAAATGTGAGAGACTAGATACATGAAGTCATTTTATTTCTAAATGGTAGAACAGATACCCTGAAAATACCCTCAAATAAAAGGTGACGTTCTGTGCTGTCTCATATGAAGCATTTGATCTCATATCTAAAATTCTGGAGTATAGAGTCACATTAAACTGTTATCTTCCCTGTCTGAATAAATACGTAGGGGAGTATATATCGTTTATTTAAGCAATTAGGCCCGTATACCACAGGTATGTCAAAACATTTATTTTTACTGCTCTAATTACCTTTGTAACCTGTTTATAATAGCAATAAGGCACCCCGGGGGTTTGTGGTATATGGCCAATATACCACGGCTAAGGGCTGTTCTTAGGCACAGTCGAACTCCCATATTACCTGACCTCTCTACTAACCTGTAAGAGTAGGAGTTACCCTACCCAATCACAGGGGTGGATAACTGTAAATTCCAACTGCTGCTACAGACGTAGGAAAAACAGCTGAGGCATTCCATGTCATTTCAGCAACTGATCTCTGAGGAAATGAAGCTAATTGATTAGCCCTTTTGATTTATAAGGATTCACATAATATTCTATAAATATAGTGTCCAACATCCAATTAGGACCAAACTTCTTCCTACCTTTTGAGTAGACATTAGGAATCCAACAACCAGTATATATTTTTTAATAGACAGCTACTATCTATCTACTTAAATTTGGAATAAAAAGGTCCCACGGTTGCGTCAAGTGTTTTTTGGAGAGACAGAAAGGAGAGGGGGACCCTTGTCCTCCATTACTACTGTACTGCTAATATTCACAAGATAACCTTTTGAGTTTTTACATTAAAAAATAAATATCTATATATTTCAGACAATGACGGCCTAGGAACATTCATAGAGGAGGAAGGACCGGTGTGTTCCTTTATGGAAAAGAACTCATGTCAAACACCATCCCTGGTCTCCTTAGTCTGTGCTCCACTACCATCCCTGGTCTCCTTAGTCTGTGCTCCACTACCATCCCTGGTCTCCTTAGTCTGTGCTCCACTACCATCCCTGGTCTCCTTAGTCTGTGCTCCACTACCATCCCTGGTCTCCTTAGTCTGTGCTCCACTACCATCCCTGGTCTCCTTAGTCTGTGCTCCACTACCATCCCTGGTCTCCTTAGTCTGTGCTCCACTACCATCCCTGGTCTCCTTAGTCTGTGCTCCACTACCATCCCTGGTCTCCTTAGTCTGTGCTCCACTACCATCCCTGCTCTCCTTAGTCTGTGCTCCACTACCATCCCTGGTCTCCTTAGTCTGTGCTCCACTACCATCCCTGGTCTCCTTAGTCTGTGCTCCACTACCATCCCTGGTCTCCTTAGTCTGTGCTCCACTACCATCCCTGGTCTCCTTAGTCTGTGCTCCACTACCATCCCTGGTCTCCTTAGTCTGTGGCCCTACCATCCCTGGTCTCCTTAGTCTGTGTGTTTTATTCTAAAATGTATCACAATACCCCATTATGCCAAAGCAAAAACAGGTTTAGATTTTTTGCAAATATATTGAAACTATTCCCCAGGATAACTAGTCTCAGAGTAATGTAAGATCCCAGGATAACTAGTCTTAGAACTAAAATGTGTCGCCTGGATGTCAGACCCCCAACTCTCCAAACGGAATAAATAATCAAATGTGTATCCTGGATGTCAGACCCCCAACCCTCCAAACTGTAAATAAATAATCAAATGTGTCTCCTTGGCAACATTAGAACCTCGGTACGTTTACTGTGTATTGGGTCGAGACAAAGGAATGATGTAAACAAATAATCCAAAATATTTTTGTCAATGAGACAGTATATTAACAAAGGAATGACCGAACCCCCTTTGGTGACTGAATGCTTGTAAGAAACTAGATGATCAAAACATTAGATCACATCAAATAAGCCTGAGTGGTTTCACCTCCTCCCAGACTATACTGGATACTACAGTTATAACTATACATAGCTATACAGGATACTACAGTTATACAGGATACTACAGTTATAACTATACATAGTTATACAGGATACTACAGTTATAACTATACATAGGTATACAGGATACTACAGTTATACAGGATACTACAGTTATACAGGATACTACAGTTATAACTATACATAGTTATACAGGATACTACAGTTATACAGGATACTACAGTTATACAGGATACTACAGTTATAGAGAATACTACAGTTATAGAGGATACTACAGTTATACAGGATACTACCGTTATACAGGATACTACAGTTATACAGGATACTACAGTTATACAGGATACTACAGTTATAACTATACATGGTTATACAGGATACTACAGTTATACAGGATACTACAGTTATAACTATACACAGTTATACAGGATACTACAGTTATACAGGATACTACAGTTATAACTATACACAGTTATACAGGATACTACAGTTATACTGGATACTACAGTTATACTGGATACTACAGCTATACAGGTTACTACAGTTATACAGAATACTACAGTTTTAACTATACATAGTTATACAGGATACTACAGTTATACAGGATACTACAGTTATACAGGATACTACAGTTATAACTATACATAGTTATACAGGATACTACAGTTATACAGGATACTACAGTTATAACTATACATAGGTATACAGGATACTACAGTTATAACTATACATAGTTATACTGGATACTACAGTTATACAGGATACTACAGTTATACAGGATACTACAGTTATAACTATACATAGTTATACAGGATACTACAGTTATACAGGATACTACAGTTATAGAGGATACTACAGTTATACAGGATACTACAGTTATACAGGATACTACAGTTATACAGGATACTACAGTTATAACTATACACAGTTATACAGGATACTACAGTTATACAGGATACTACAGTTATACAGGATACTACAGTTATACTGGATACTACAGTTATAACTATACATAGTTATTCCAAAGGTGGGCTACTTACTATCCACTGTTTGCAAGCCACCGTTGCTGATCTATTTTATTTATTTATTTCACCTTTATTTAACCAGGTAGGCAAGTTGAGAACAAGTTCTCATTTACAATTGCGACCTGGCCAAGATAAAGCAAAGCAGTTCGACACATACAAAAACACAGAGTTACACATGGAGTGTAACAAACATACAGTCAATAATACAGTAGAAAAATAAGTCTATATACAATGTGAGCAAATGAGGTAAATGCAAAAAAAGGCCATGGTGGCAAAGTAAATACAATATAGCAAGTAAAACACTGGAATGGTAGATTTGCAGTGGAAGAATGTGCAAAGTAGAAATACTGGGGTGCAAAGGAGCAAAATAAATAAATAAATACAGTAGGGGAAGAGGTAGTTGTTTGGGCTAAATTATAGATGGGCTATGTACAGGTGCAGTAATCTGTGAGCTCCTCTGACAGCTGGCGCTTAAAGCTAGTGGGGGAGATAAGTGTTTCCAGTTTCAGAGATTTTTGTAGTTCGTTCCAGTCATTGGCAGCAGAGAAGTATGCTCCAGGAAGTATATCTCACTGGTCATCCCCAAAGCCAACACCTACTTTGGCCGCCTTTCCTTCCAGTTCTCTGCTGCCAATGACTGGAACGAATTGCAAAAATCGCTGAAGTTGGAGACTTATATCTCCCTCACTAGCTTTAAGAATCAACTATCTGAGCAGCTTACCGATCGCTGCAGCTGTACACAGCCCATCTGTAAGTAGCCCATCCAATGCTGACCTCATCCCCATGTTTTTATTTACTTTTTTTGCTCACACCAGTATTTATATATTATATATGTTATATATGTTACAGTCACATATATTCTACTTGCACATCATCATCTGCACATCTATCACTCCAGTGTTCATTTGCTAAATTGTAATTACTTTGCTACTACGGCCTATTTATTGCCTTATTGCCTTTATTGCCTCTGTACTCCATTTGCACACACTGTATATAGATGTTTCTATTGTGTTATTGTACTTTTGTTTATCCCAACTCTGTTGTTTTTGTGGCACTGCTGTGCTTTATCTTGGCCAGGTTGCATTTGTCAATGAGAGCTTGTTCTCAGCTGGTTAAATAAAGGTGAGAATGAAAATGTATGAATTGTTCATGACGTCCTCCAGTGATTAAAAAAATAAAAATAAACGTTTCCTGTTGAAAGTGATATATAAATACAGTAAAGTATAAACACACTAAAGGGAAACAAATAAATGTTTTGAGCAAAATAGTGTTTTTTTAGACAACTGCAAACTAGAAGGAGTGAGTGATGTCATAGTAAGGCCTTCAAGGAGTTGGCTTGATGGGAAGTCGTGATGTCATCCAATAGGAGACTGATCTTCATGTGAATATTCATTATTCTTTTTTAAATCCTTCCTGTTCTGTCAAGTTGGTTGTTGATCATTGCTAGAAAGCCATTTTCAAGTCTTTCCATAGACTTTCAAGATGATTTAAGTCCAAACTGTAACTAGGCCACTCAGGAACATTCAATGTCATCTTGGTTTGCTCCTCCGGTGTAGATTTGGCCTTGTGGTTTAGGTTATTGTCCTGTTAGGACAGTTTTTTGTATTCAGATCTCTGAAATGCACTCTACCTACGTAACATTTAGTTTCCTTATATTACGCTGGGAAAACAGTTTTCATGGGCACAGAAATTCTAAATAATTTCAGAGTTTGCTAAATCCAATGGTTCTAACCGAAAGTCCCCTTAACTTTATTGACAACACCCAAATGGATACTGTCATTAATGTGGTTCTTCAATAATTACACATAATTCTTAATACTGTAGCTGTTTAGTTAGTCACATGTTCATCGATCATCAGCTGATCCAGGAAATCATTTTCAGAATGACAGTCACATGACAAACATCACCACATGCAACAACAACCAAAGTGCTTCTTCATTCATTACTCTGGTAAAGACAGTTATGCCGTGCTCCACATTGGATCCAACATCCCTAACAAATTGATGCTTATAATTTTATTGTCTGATTGATTTACAGTAGGTTCTCGTTAGTCTGTTTGGACACAGAGATACTTAGCTCATAATGTGTAGAGAACTGTTCCTTGATGGATAGGCTATTGTACAACACACAGAGCTATTTTCCTTTTATTTGTTGTTAGGTGAAGTTATGGGTCCTACAGTAGGTCTATGTTATTGTTAGGTGAAGTTATGGGTCCTACAGTAGGTCTATGTTAGGTGAAGTTATGGGTCCTACAGTAGGTCTATGTTAGGTGAAGTTATGGGTTCTACAGTAGGTCTATGTTAGGTGAAGTTATGGGTCCTACAGTAGGTCTATGTTGTTGTTAGGTGAAGTTATGGGTCCTACAGTAGGTCTATGTTTGGTGAAGTTATGGGTCCTACAGTAGGTCTATGTTGTTGTTGTTAGGTGAAGTTATGGGTTCTACAGTAGGTCTATGTTGTTGTTAGGTGAAGTTATGGGTTCTACAGTAGGTCTATGTTAGGTGAAGTTATGGGTCCTACAGTAGGTCTATGTTGTTGTTAGGTGAAGTTATGGGTCCTACAGTAGGTCTATGTTTGGTGAAGTTATGGGTCCTACAGTAGGTCTGTGTTATTGTTAGGTAATGTTTTGGGTCCTACAGTAGGTCTATGTTTGGTGAAGTTATGGGTCCTACATTAGGTCTATGTTATTGTTAGGTAATGTTATGGGTCCTACAGTAGGTCTATGTTGTTGTTATGGGTCCTAGAGTACACTATGTATGTCATGCAATAACAACCAAAGTGCTTCTTCGTTCATTACAGGTATATTTGTTGTTAGGTGAAGTTATGGGCCAATTTGGCAAACAGTGTACAAACCCTCATTGTCAGGTTGATGGAAAAGCTAGACAAAGAGCATTTTACTGGTTGAAGTGTTTTTTAAATACAAAGCGGTTGATTTGCGATGATGACATAAACATTATATTAAGCAGGACATTCAAACGAGCCTTACAATTATAATCCAAAGTAGTGTGAAATGTACTCATAAGCAACCTGGAAATGGAGGTTACTCCCATGAGTTTTCCCCCATTCACATTCAGAATACATTGTGAAAAACTAAAATCTTTGCTCACCATTTTTGCTCCAGGCAGATATACTACATCCATAACTAGTGGTTTCCTCATTACCAGATATACTACATCCATAACTAGTGGTTTCCTCATTACCAGATACACTACATCCATAACTAGTGGTTTCCTCATTACTAGATATACTACATCCATAACTAGTGGTTTCCTCATTACCAGATATACTACATCCATAACTAGTGGTTTCCTCATTACCAGATATACTACATCCATAACTAGTGGTTTCCTCATTACCAGATATACTACATCCATAACTAGTGGTTTCCTCATTACCAGATATACTACATCCATAACTAGTGGTTTCCTCATTAGCAGATATACTACATCCATAACTAGTGGTTTCCTCATTACCAGATATACTACATCCATAACTAGTGGTTTCCTCATTACCAGATATACTACATCCATAACTAGTGGTTTCCTCATTACCAGATATACTACATCCATAACTAGTGGTTTCCTCATTACCAGATATACTACATCCATAACTAGTGGTTTCCTCATTACCAGATATACTACATCCATAACTAGTGGTTTCCTCATTACCAGATATACTACATCCATAACTAGTGGTTTCCTCATTACCAGATATACTACATCCATAACTAGTGGTGTCCTCATTACCAGATATACTACATCCATAACTAGTGGTTTCCTCATTACCAGATATACTACATCCATAACTAGTGGTTTCCTCATTACCAGATATACTACATCCATAACTAGCGGTTTCCTCATTAGCAGGGAGGAGTTTCTACAACCAAATTGCATTTGCATCGCCCTCGTGCCGCAATTGTATTAAACACAGAAAGGGGCCTATATTGGAGACCAAAAGTCGTCTGGCACACTGCTTAGAGTTTCAACAACATGAATAACTTATTTCAAGTCTACAATCTTAGATGTTACTACTAATGTGAAAACAAGACAAAATATGACTGTTCTTGCTCATTTTAAGACAAATGTCAAATAATCATTACATTCATTACAGACGTCAATTGTTGTACAACTTCATGGTTACGCTGTTGGCATCACTTTTTACAGTGGATTTCCGCTGTTGTGGGCCTTTAACCATATGTCTGACTTTGTTGTTCACACAGGAGAGAGACGGGACTACCGTGGGTCCTCTGGGGAGCCTCAACAACCTCATGATGCTGACAAGGCAGAGAATAGTCTCTCCACATCAGAACACCTCAAGAAACACCAGCAGAGATCCACAGGGAAGAAACCTCACTGCTCTGACGGTGGGAAGAGATTCACCTCCTCAGCAGGCATTAAAATTCATCAGAGAATCCACACAGTAGAGAAACCTTATAGCTGTACTCAATGTGGGAAGAGTTTTACTCATTCAACCAGCCTGATATCACACCAGAGAACACACACAGGAGAGAAATCTTATATCTGTAGCTGTGGTATATGTGGGAAGAGTTTTACACGGCCAAGCACCCTGATATCACACCAGAGAACACACACAGGAGAGAAACGAGAGAAACCGTATAGCTGTGATGAATGTGGGAAGAGTTTTTATACATCTAGCCATCTTATTGTACACCAAAGAACACACACAGGAGAGAAACCGTATAGTTGTTCTCAGTGTGGGAAGAGTTTTTTTACATCTAGCAATCTGAAGAGGCACCAGAGAACACACACAGGAGAGAAACCTTTTAGCTGTACTCAATGTGGGAAGAGTTTTACTCAGCTAAGCAACCTGATATCACACCAGAGAACACACACAATAGATAAACCATATAGCTGTCATGAATGTGAGATGAGTTTTATTAGCCTAAGCAGCCTGATGTCACACCAGAGAACACACACAGGAGAGAAACTCTATAGCTGTACTCAATGTGGGAAGAGTTTTAATACATCCAGCATTCTGACTAGACACCAGAGAACACACACAGGAGAGAAACCGTTTAGCTGTGATCAATGTGGGAAGAGTTTTGCTACATCTGGCCAGCTGACTTCACACCAGATAACACACACAGTAGAGAAACGTTATAGCTGTGATCAATGTGGGAAGAGTTTTGTTCAATCTGGCAATCTAAAAGTACACCAGAGAATACACACAGGAGAGAAATCGTATAGCTGTAATCAATGTGACAAGAGATACTCTAATAAAAGGTGTCTGATCAAACATCAGAAAATACATGAAGGAGTTGTTTCATGATATCAATGAAATAATGTCACAATGTAGAATGTTTTAACATTGTAGTAGGAGTATTTTAATGATGTCACAATGTAGAATGTTTTAACATTGTAGTAGGATTATTTTAATGATGTCACAATGTAGAACCCTAAACGTTTGTCCCCTGTTCTATTGATTTCAACATGATATGGATATTAGCCTCAGGGGGAAAATCCAGGCTCTTAATTGGAAGAGTACTATTTATGTGATTTAACAAAAAGTGACTAACACAAAAAGAGCTGTGTTACACTTACCACGTTGGTGACCCACTTGAATCAAAATGCAACACCTCAAAATGTAGCGAGCTGTTTTCTACAAATTGTCCTCTAACCAGGGATGTACACATTACTCCCAGATTCCGTGGTGTGGTTTTTGAGCTGTTAGTTTTAACAGGACGTGCAACCTCATCTCCCTCCTCTCGGCACAATTGATTTCAACATGATATCGATGAATGATGACAAATAAGTGTTGCGTTCCTTTCTTTAGCGACCCCTACATTTAAATGCATCACTCCAAAATGTAGCTGACTGTCTTCTGCAGGTTGTCCTCTAACCAGTGAGGTAAAAGATATCTCCCATTTCCATGTGTTTTTTAGATGTTAGTTTCAACAGCACGAACAACCTGATCTCCCCCCTAATCGATATCAGTGATTTATTGCTACTTGTCAAAACAACAGGGTTTTTGGTGCTTGTGTCCATGGTGACGACAACTTGGTTTCTGATTGTCTCAAGGTTGGGCAGTCAAAAAGATTTGTGTTTTGTGTTTAGCCAGTGCGTTCCATGGATCACAAATTATTTTGAATTTCCGTATTAGAGATAAGTTATGTTTGGGCTCGTTCCAAGGGGACGAGAGTTCCTAGAAGCTAGTGAGTTTTAGGAAGAGAAAAATACACTTTATTTTTAATGTTTTTATAGGTGAAGGTGAAGCATTGTAGTTGATTATAATGTGAAATGGAAGTTGTTTTCAAGGGGACGTAGGATGTATCTGATGTATCTTTTACAGCAGACAGTATCTGCTGTAAAAACAGTACACTTTGTGTAGAGACCAGGGTCTGGCCCTGGGGTCATCTCTCCCTGGTACCATATAGAACAGAAACATTAACTCATGCTCTGGAATGCGGTCTCTTCAGGTTTTATCACCCAAAAGACATTGTAAATCTCCTGTCAGTGTTATCGTTCCAAGGGGAGGAGAGTCCTAGAAGCTAGTGGGGGAAAAATACACTTTTTCTTGTTTTTAATTGTTGATAGCCAGTAGACACCATGTTTATATTGGTGAAGAATTGTAGTTGATTATATTGTGAAATGGAAGTTGTTTTCTGTTGGTGGTGCACATTCTTTTAAGGTGTTAGTCTTTGGTTTTTCCATTTATGTTTTGAGGTTGGACTTTAGCGCGTATAGCTCGTTAGCACGTAGGACGCACTGATTGGTGTCACCTCGTTAGTCAGTATGTGTTACACCTGTGCTGGCTTGTCCATCTCGTTTGTGGGAAGGTGTTTCACCTGAGCTGGTCCAGGTTATATTTAAGAGTGTCTGGCCCAGTGGTCCAGTTGTCTTGATAGATGTGGAGAGTCAACACCTTTAGTTGCGCTACCTTTTTGGTTTGCTTCCTGTCTTAAAGTTTGTTGTGGGTTTTTCTTTTGTTTGCCTCTTCTTGGGCAGATTTAGTGGGTGTCATAGTGGGTGTCTTTTAGGTCCCAGTTGTTACCAGTCAATTTTCAATCGATGCCCCCGTAGTGTCTTTCAGAGCCCCTCCTAAAAAACAAGTTATGTTTTGGGTTGGATGTAGCATCATATTGTTAATATTTGAATCAATGGCATTTCCTTTGCAATGCTCATTAGTCTTTCAGTTGTTCTTTGTTTTTTTATCCTCAATATTTCTGTTTATTTTCATTGTTTTTTCCTGTGAAGCCATTGTGTTGCATCCATGTCTGAAATGTGCTGCATCAATAAAGCTTGATTTGACTTCAACAAATGAACCCAATGACTGACCAATCAACAGACTCTTGGTCCCTCTTAGTATTTGTTAATGAATAGAATAC
Organism: Salvelinus alpinus; assembly: GCF_045679555.1. Classification (NCBI taxonomy): domain Eukaryota; kingdom Metazoa; phylum Chordata; class Actinopteri; order Salmoniformes; family Salmonidae; genus Salvelinus; species Salvelinus alpinus. The sequence goes on from NC_092087.1 coordinate 108,085,915, forward strand.
AGTATATACATATGAGATGAGTAATACATAGACTAAGATACAGTAGAATAGGATAGCATACAGTATATACATATGAGATGAGTAATGCCAGATATGTAAACATGCAGGAGATCCACGAAGGAAAGACAGTGATGGTGGTCAGTGACGTTGTTGCAAATGGTGGGGAACAACCAATCACGACGAGGGATCGCCAGCTGTGAACGCTTTAGCATTGTCACGTTCCTGACCTGGGGCCTGTTGCACAAAAGTAGAATTAAGACATCCGGGATAAATGACTCAGCTGAGCTCAATGAAGCCAAAACATGTGCGTCCAGGCTTAATTGGTTGCACAAAGACCAAGCCAGGATGAGCAGACACGGATTCATTAAGCCAGGTGAAACCAATCCTGGATAGGTGCGCGCTCACGGCTCACTCAAATAGACCCCGCCACAGATCACAGATTAACTGATTTACCATGGCAACTAGAGCCGCGTACTTTTCCCCGTCGGAAGCACAAATCCTCATGGAGGCATACGAGGAGGTAAAAGATATAATTAAGAAGAAAGGCAACACCGCCACAGTGATAAAGCAAAGAGAAAAAGCGTGGCAAAGTATTGCAGACCGCCTGAATGCGTAAGTAGTGCACAATTACACACTCACCGCTCCGCTGAAACATCACAATTACAATTCAAATATTTAATTCACATCTCCAAAAATGCAGTTGTACTGTAATTATGAAACGGTTAAATTTTTAATTGAAATGCACTGCAGATATGAGTGAAATTGTGTAAAGTAACTCCATCACACTGTATAAAGCTATGATAATTTTTTTGATATTTTTACTGAAAACAAGACAAAAATACCAAGTAATTTTTTGCAGTGTGACTCCATTAAATGTGTGTGTGTGTGTGTGTGTGTGTGTGTGTGTGTGTGTGTGTGTGTGTGTGTGTGTGTGTGTGTGTGTAGATTAAACATGAACGGGCCAAAACGGACATGGCAGCAGGTCAAAATCAAATACAAGAACATTCTGCAGAATGGTATGGTCCCTGACTAATATTTAACAAAGCACAAGCATATATTGTACCCAGAAGGTGCCTGCTCACACATTGTCTGTAATGTTTTAGCAGTGAAAAAGAATACCCACAGACAAGGCACGGGTGGTGGGTCACCAAAGGCTGACCTTACCCCAGCAGAGGACATGGCCTTGGAGCTAAATAAAGGCAGGCCCGTCTTAGAGGGGATCCCTGGGGGGAAAGAGACGAGCATAGGTTCCTCCCAAGATGCCACCCGCTTCATTCAAGGTATGTCCTTCCATCTCTACATGGGATACAACCACATTCATATTGAATCAATTTGGACTGTCTGACTTTGGTTTACCTATTGCCTTGCAGTGTCTGGCAGCACTGTGTTCCTGTTAGAGCCACCAGCACAAGCACCAGACGATGCTGATCCAGTGAGTACTCCATCAAAGGCATACTGTAGGCCTGGCATGTCTTGTCTACTAGCTTCAATATGAATCCGATTAAATGTGATAGGGTGAAGGCCCCAGTGCAGCAGCAACAGCACATGATGGAGACGATGATGAGGAGGAGACCATCTCTCTGGATTCCAGAAGGCATGAGGTATCATGTTAAGACTGTGAAAGTACTATTTACTCTACAATGGTGAGGAGTCCTCATCAAAATCAAAAAATCTAATTTCTTTTACAGGACCCAGATGCTATACAGTGGGAAAACCAGCCTGGCAACATAGTGCGTATTAATAAAAGGACACCACATCCTGCCAAATTCCAGCTGCGCTAATTGTATTGTGTTCACAGAGCTCACAAGCTATCAGAAAGTTGTATGGCAACCACCTCCGGCGCCAAATACAACTGGCAGACATAGACATTCAGTACAAGAAGAAAAAGATGGAAAATCTTGCACTGGAGTCCGAAATAAAAAAGAGGACAATTAGGAAACTGGACCTTGAAATAAAAAAACTTGAGAGGGAGGTGAGATATGCCTTCAATGTACACTGTATGCTAACTGTAACACAAATGTATTAATCATTATTTTTCTTTCCTCCCCCAGCTCCAAGAAGATGACACAGCTCAAAATAAAAATTAGGTATATTCTCGTAAAGTCAAGTGAGCCATGACATATGAGCTCTTATTGTGAGCACACAGGACGGTGGCATCTTTCTAAGTTTTTTTTTATTTTCCCAGCAATCAGTACAACCAAGTCATCGTTATAAGGCATCGCCCTCTTTTGCCCACCCCCCCAGCACCAGGTGTGGCCACTAGCCTATATGAAGGCCCAAAATTGTGTGTTCCTTTCTGCTCTGACAATGGCATGCCCATTCGTGCGAGATGTGGTGGATGAAGAAGCACTTGTGCTGAGGAGAGCCTTCAGGCGAGAAAGGGTCTTCAGGGACCGGTTGGACCCACTGGCCTTCCCTGATGACCATCTATATGAAAGATACAGGTTTTCTGCAGATGGCATCAGGTATCTATGCAGACTACTGGGTCCCAGGATTAAGCACCGCACTGCACGGAGCCATGCACTGAGTGTGGAGCAAATGGTTTGTGTGGCCTTGCGCTTTTTTGCTAGTGGAGCCTTCCTGTACTCAGTGGGGGATGCAGAACAGCTGAACAAGGCCACAATTTGCCGCACAATAAGGAGTGTGTGTCTGGCTATCAAAGCATTAGCAGATGTCTTCATCTCCTTCCCTGGCCACAGAAGACTCTGTGACATCAAAGAGGAGTTCTATAGGATTGCAGGTAAGAGGATCTACAAATTACAGGACAACTGTTAACACATAGTAGGATACTCATTACTTTGTGTGACAGGTTTCCCCAATGTCATTGGTGCAGTGGACTGCACACACATAAGGATAAAAGCCCCCTCAGGTGCCCATGAGGCCGATTTTGTGAATAGGAAATCCTTTCACAGCATTAATGTTCAGGTGAACATAACTTTTTGATATTGTCCATTGACGAACACTCTGCATTGCCAGTGATGTGCATTGATTGGTGTAATATTCCTCATCTTATGATTTCAGATGGTCTGCAATGCTGACTGTGATCAGCAATGTTGTGGCAAAATGGCCTGGCTCAGTCCATGACTCCAGAATCTTTCGGGCCTCTGAAATCTATCAGTGCCTATCACAAGGTAAGCCACACAACCCCTATTTATAACCATCATGGCTGTGTCAAGAATATCACTGTGTTTATGAGGTAGTAATGATGAGATTTTGTGTTGACAGGTGAATTCTCTGGTGTGTTGCTGGGAGACAGGGGGTATGGCTGCCAGCCTTTTCTCCTGACACCTTTCACAGACCCCCAGGAAGCACAGCAGGCCTACAACCATGCCCATGCCAGGACCAGGGCCAGAGTTGAAATGACCTTTGGCCTCCTGAAGGCACGCTTTCACTGCCTTCACAAATTAAGGGTCAGCCCTGTTAGGGCATGTGATATTACTGTGGCTTGTGCTGTCCTCCACAATGTGGCCTGCCTGAGGAAGGAGAGGGCCCCCAGAGTGCCACCAGCCATGGACTGGGACAATCCGGCAATCTTCCCTGATGACGACAGTGGTCGGCTGCTGAGGGACCAATATGTGTTGAATTATTTTAGTTAGTATGTGTGCTTTCAATTTTGGTTAAATATGTCCTGCGGTGGCAGAGGAATTTGGGGTTTTTTGGGTTCGTTTTTTGACGAATTTGGCCTCTTATGATGTTTGTGCGGTATACTGTGTGTAATACAAGGCTGCAGGGAGGCTACTGCATCCATTAATTTGTCTGTTCAGTTGATGTGTATGGATTTGTCCTGCATTTATTTTAGTGTGCAGACATGCAGGGTGTGTTATATACAGACCTTTGAATGTGTATGTATCATTTTGTATAATATGCTTGGATTCTGTGCTTTCCATCTTGTAGAGTCACTGTGACTTCAGTTTCGAAAGGAGCTGATGGTTTACCTGCTTTGTTTTGTCCTTATTCAATAAAGGAACATAATGTTACACATTGTGTTTTTATATTCATATGGAATGTGTATTTGTTTATATGACAGAGTACTAGGGCCACACTGAAGAAAAAGGATAAAGTCATAAATTTATGAGGCTGGTTCTTTCTGCAGAAAAGCTACATATTGTTTTTACAGTTTTGATACTTATGACAATGTGATACTTAATATTCTGGCACATCAGCATGTCTTTGTTTATGAAACCATACTGAAGTACAATTTCACGAAATGCCCCACATCTGTCATTTTAACAACTGTCCTCCTTTAAAACAACTGGTTACAATATTATGACTTGTGTTTTTTTCCCCTCTGTGGCCCTAATATTCTATCATTTTATATATAGCCTTATAGTCTATGGGAAACTGTAAATTATCTAATGATAGCAACATCATCTAAAAATCATTTTTTATCCAAAATCATTGAAATTAATGATCACAAACGTTTAAATAATAACAGTGGGTCTAGTTATATGTGATAACAATGTATAGTGAGCAGTGAAATAACTATTGGTTTCCATTTGTGGTGACTGCTGACTGACATTAGGGATGAGATTAAATAGATCCTGGAATTTAGCCTGGTCTGGAGCAGGCTAGCTCCACAGAATAAATCTCCATGGTAATTTATACCATAACATATCCTCCTGCCCCCTATCCATCTTTAGTGCAACCGGATTACGGATCAATTGAGCCAGGATCACCAAGATATCCTGGCTTAATCCCTTATCCTAGTTTTGTGCAACAGGCCCCTGGATGTCAGACCCCCAACCCTCCAAACTGTAAATAAATAATCAAATGTGTATCCTGGATGTCAGACCCCCAACCCTCCAAACTAAATAAATAATAAAATGTCAGACCCCCAACCTTCCAAACTGTAAATAAATAATAAAATGTGTATCCTGAATGTCAGACTCCCAACCCTCCAAACTGTAAATAAATAATAAAATGTGTCTCCTTGGCAACATTAGAACCTCAGCACATTTACTGTATATGTCGAGACAAAGGAATGATGTAAACAAATAATCAAAAATATTTTTGTCAATGAGACAGTATATAAACAAAGGAATGACCGAACCCCCGTTGGTGACTGAATGCTTGTAAGGAAAACTAGATGATCAAAACATTAGATCACATCAAATAAGCCTGAGTGGTTTCACCTCCTCCCAGACTATACTGGATGCTACAGTTATAACTACACATAGTTATACAGGATACTACAGTTATACAGGATACTACAGTTATAACTGTACATAGTTATTCCAAAGGTGGGCTACTTACTATCCACTGTTTGCAAGCCACCGTTGCTGATCTATTTTATTTATTTATTTCACCTTTATTTAACCAGGTAGGCAAGTTGAGAACAAGTTCTCATTTACAACTGCGACCTGGCCAAGATAAAGCAAAGCAGTTCGACACATACAACACACAGAGTTACACATGGAGTGTAACAAACATACAGTCAATAATACAGTAGAAAAATAAGTCTATATACAATGTGAGCAAGTGAGGTGAAGGCAAAAAAAAGGCCATGGTGGCGAAGTAAATACAATATAGCAAGTAAAACACTGGAATGGTAGATTTGCAGTGGAAGAATGTGCAAAGTAGAAATAGAAATAAAGGGGTGCAAAGGAGCAAAATAAATAAATACAGGGGAAGAGGTAGTTGTTTGGGCTAAATTATAGATGGGCTATGTTCAGGTGCAGTAATCTGTGAGCTGCTCTGACAGCTGGTGCTTAAAGCTAGTGAGGGAGATAAGTGTTTCCAGTTTCAGAGATTTTTTGTAGTTCGTTCCAGTCATTGGCAGCAGAGAACTGGAAGGAGAGGTGGCCAAAGGAGGAATTGGTTTTGGGGGTGACCAGAGAGATATACCTGCTGGTGGTATCCAATCCACCTACCAATGCCATTCAACTCTCCTTCCGTGGCCTCCAACTGCTCTTAAACGCAAGTAAAACTAAATGCATGCTATTCAACCGATCACTGCCTGCACCTGCTCGCCCGTCCAACATCACTACTCTGGACGGCTCTGACTTAGAATACGTGGACAACTACAAATACCCAGGTGTCTGGTTAGACTGTAAATTCTCCTTCCAGACTCACATTAAGCATCTCCCATCCAAAATTAAATCTAGAATCGGCTTCCTATTTCGCAACAAAGCATCCTTCACTTATGCTGCCAAATATACCCTCATAAAACTGACCATCCTACCGATCCTCGACTTCGGGGATGTCACCTATAAAATAGCCTCCAACACTCTACTCAGTAAACTGGATGCAGTCTATCACAGTGCCATCCGTTTTGTCACCAAAGCCCCTTATACCACTGCTCTCGTCGGCTGGCCCTCGCTACATATTCGTCGCCAAACCCACTGGCTCCAGGTCATCTATAAGTCTTTGCTAGGCCGCCTTAACTCAGCTCACTGGTCACCATAGCAACACCCACCCATAGCACGCGCTCCAGGAAGTATATCTCACTGGTCATCCCCAAAGCCAACACCTCTTTGGCCGCCTTTCCTTCCAGTTCTCTGCTGCCAATGACTGGAACGAAATGCAAAAATCGCTGAAGTTGGAGACTTATATCTCCCTCACTAACTTTATGCATCAGCTGTCAGAGCAGCTTACCGATCGCTGCAGCTGTACACAGCTAAATTGTTTATATATATTATATTATATTATATTACAGTTAATATGCTAAATTGTAAATACTTTGCTACTACGGCCTATTTATTGCCTTATTGCCTTTATTGCCTCTGTACTCCATTTGCACACACTGTATATAGATTTTTCTATTGTGTTATTGTACTTTTGTTTATCCCAACTCTGTTGTTTTTGTCGCACTGCTTTGCTTTATCTTGTATTGTTCATGACGTCCTCCAGTGATTTTAACTTTTCCTGTTGAAAAGTGATATATAAATACAGTAAAGTACAAACACACTAAAGAGAAACAAATAAATGTTTTGAGCAAAATAGTTTTTTTTTTTAGACAACTCCAATCTAGAAGGAGTGAGTGATGTCATAGTAAGGCCTTCAAGGAGTTGGCTTGATAGGAAGTCGTGATGTCATCCAATAGGAGACTGATCTTCATGTGAATATTCATTATTCTTTTTAAAATCCTTCCTGTTCTGTCAAGTTGGTTGTTGATCATTGCTAGAAAGCCATTTTCAAGTCTTTCCATAGATTTTAAAGACAATTTAAGTCCAAACTGTAACTAGGCCACTCAGGAACATTCAATGTCATCTTGGTAAGCTCCTCCAGTGTAGATTTGGCCTTGTGGTTTAGGTTATTGTCCTGTTAATACAGTTTTTTGTATTCAGATCTCTGAAATACACTCTACCCACGTAACATTTAGTTTCCTTATATTACGTTGGGAAAACAGTTTTCATGGGCACAGAAATACTAAATAATTTCAGAGTTTACAAAATCCAATGGTTGTAACCAAGTCACCTTAACTTTATTGACAACACCCAAATGGATACTGTCATTAACGCGGTTCTTCAGTAATTACACATAATTCTTAATACTGTAGCTGTTTAGTTAGTCACATGTTTAACTGTCATCAGCTGATCAAGGAAATCATTTTCTGAAAGACAGTCACATGACAAACATCACCACATGCAACAACAACCAAAGTGCTTCTTCATTCATTACTCTGGTAAAGACAGTTATGTCGTGCTCCACGTTGGATCCAACATCCCTAAAAAATTTATGTTTATAATGTTATTGTCTGCTTGATTTACTGTAGGCTCTCGTTAGTCTGTTTGGACACAGAGATACTTAGCTCATAATGTGTAGAGAACTGTTCCTTGATGGATAGGCTATTGTACAACACACAGAGCTATTTTCCTTTATTTGTTGTTAGGTGAAGTTATGGGTCCTACAGTAGGTCTGTTATTGTTAGGTGAAGTTATGGGTCCTACAGTAGGTCTGTTATTGTTAGGTGAAGTTATGGGTCCTACAGTAGGTCTATGTTATTGTTAGGTAAGTTATGGGTCATACAATAGGTCTACGTTATTGTTAGGTGAAGTTATGGGTCCTACAGTAGGTCTATGTTATTGTTATGGGTCCTACTGTAGGTCTATGTTATTGCTAGGTGAAGTTATGGGTCCTACAGTAGGTCTATAATGTTGTTATGGGTCCTAGAGTACACTATGTATGTCATGCAACAACAACCAGAGTGCTTCTTCGTTCATTACAGGTATATTTGTTGTTAGGTGAAGTTATGGGCCAATTTGGCAAACAGTGTACAAACCCTCATTGTCAGGTTGATGGAAAAGCCAAATAGTATTTTACTGGTTAAAGTGTTTTTTAAATATAAAGTGGTTGATTTGCGATGATGACACAAACATTATATTCAGCAGGACATTCAAACGAGCCTTACAATTATAATCCAAAGTAGTGTGAAATGCACTCATAAGCAACCTGGACATGGAGGTTACTCCCCTGAGTTTTCCCCCATTCAGAATACATTGTGAAAAATTAAAATCTTTGCACACCATTTTTGCTCCAGGCAGATATACTACATCCATAACTAGTGGTTTCCTCATTACCAGATATACTACATCCATAACTAGTGGTTTCCTCATTACCAGATATACTAAATCCATAACTAGTGGTTTCCTCATTACCAGATATACTACATTCATAACTAGTGGTTTCCTCATTAGCAGATATACTACATCCATAACTAGTGGTTTCCTCATTACCAGATATACTACGTCAATAACTAGTGGTTTCCTCATTACCAGATATACTACATCCATAACTAGCGGTTTCCTCATTAGCAGGGAGGAGTTTCTACAACCAAATTGTATGTGCATCGACCTCGTGCCACAATTTTATTAAACACAGAAAGGGGCCTATATTGGAGACCAAAAGTCTTCTGCCACACTGCTTAGAGTTTCAACAACATGAATAACTTATTTCTAGTCTACAAGCTTAGATGTTACTACTAATGTGAAAAGAAGACAAAATATGACTATTGTTGCTCATTTTAAGACAAATGTCAAATAATCATTACATTCATTACAGGCGTCAATTGTTGTACAACATCATGGCTCCGCTTTTGGCATCACCTTTTACAGTGGATTTCCACTGTTGTGGGCCTTTAATCATCTGACTTTGCTGTTCACACAGGAGAGAGACGGGACTACCGTGGGTCCTCTGGGGAGCCTCAACAATCTCATGATGCTGACAAGGCAGAGAAGAGTTTCTCCACATCAGAACACCTCAAGAAACACCCGCAAAGATCCACAGGGAAGAAATCTCACTGCTGCTCTGACAGTGGGAAGAGATTCACCTACTCAGCAGGCATTACAATTCATCAGAGAATCCACACGGTAGAGAAACCTTACAGCTGTGATCAATGTGGGAAGAGTTTTACTCATTCAACCAGCCTGATATCACACCAGAGAACACACACAGGAGAGAAACGAGAGAAACCGTATAGCTGTGATGAATGTGGGAAGACTTTTGATACATCTGGCCATCTGATTGTACACCAAAGAACACACACAGGAGAGAAACCGTATAGCTGTAATGAATGTGGGAAGAGTTTTATTCACCTAAGCAGCTTGATGTCACACCAGAGAACACACACAGGAGAGAAACCTTATAGCTGTACTCAATGTGGGAAGAGTTTTGATACATCTAGCCATCTTATTGTACACCAGAGAATACACACAGGAGAGAAATCTTATAGCTGTGGTCAATGTGGGAAGAGTTTTGGTCGATCTGGCCAGCTGACATCACACCAGAGAATACACACAGGAGAGAAACCTTTTAGCTGTACTCAATGTGGGAAGAGTTTTGATACATCTAGCCATCTTATTGTACACCAGAGAATACACACAGGAGAGAAATCTTATAGCTGTGGTCAATGTGGGAAGAGTTTTGGTCGATCTGGCCAGCTGACATCACACCAGAGAATACACACAGGAGAGAAACCTTTTAGCTGTACTCAATGTGGTAAGAGTTTTACTCAGCTAAGCAACCTGATATCACACCAGAGAACACACACAGGAGAGAAACCATATAGCTGTAATGAATGTGGGAAGAGTTTTATTCACCTATGCAGCTTGATGTCACACCAGAGAACACACACAGGAGAGAAATCTTATAGCTGTACTCAATGTGGGAAGAGGTACACTGATAAAAGATCTCTGATTAAACATCAGAAAATACATGGAGTTATTTCATGATATCAATTAAATAATGTCACAATGTAGAATGTTTTAACATTGTAGTAGGAATATTTTAATGATGTCACAATGTAGAAGGTTTTAACATTGTAGTAGGAGTATTTTAATGATGTCACAATGTAGAATGTTTTAACATTGTAGTAGGAGTATTTTAATGATGTCACAATGTAGAATGTTTTAACATTGTAGTAGGAGTATTTTAATGATGTCACAATGTAGAATGTTTTAACATTGTAGTAGGAGTATTTTAATGATGTCACAATGTAGAACCCTAAATGTTTGTCCCCTGTTCTATTGATTTCAACATGATATGGATATTAGCCTCAGGGGGGAAATCCAGGCTCTGAATTGGAAGAGTACTATTTATGAGATTTAACAAAAAGTGACTAACACAAAAAGAGCTGTGTTACACTTACCATGTTGGTGACCCACTGGAATCAAAATGCAACACCTCAAAATGTAGCGAGCTGTTTTCTACAAGTTGTCCTCTAACCAGGGATGTACACATTACTCCCAGATTCCGTGTGGTTTTTCAGCTGTTAGTTTTAACAGGAAGTGCAACCTCATCTCCCTCCTGTAGCACAAATGATTTTAGCATGATATAGATTAGTTATGACAAATAAGTGTTGCGTTCCTTTGTTTTGCAACCCCTAAATTTAAATGCATCACTCTAAAATGTAGCTGACTGTCTTCTGCAGGTTGTCCTCTAACCAGTGAGGTGAAAGATATCTCCCATTTCCATGTGTTTTTTTAGTTGTGTTAGTTTCAACAGCACGAACAACCTGATTTCCCCCCTAATTGATATCAGTGATTTATTGCTACTTGTCAGAACAACAGCGTTTTTGGTGCTTGTGCAGTTTATAAGGAGCTTGTTTAAGTAATATGATTATTGTGGCCGATGTTTGTGTATATAGTACATTTTATGTTTATGTTTTCAATTTATCACAAAGTGTTTCTGCATTTGGACACGTTTAAACTGTGACATTAGGGCTATGCCACCTAGTAAAATGTTCTTGAAAATAAGACTATGCCCAACTTACAATATAAGTTTGGTTTTAGTTGAAAGTGAAAGTTGGGGGAAAGAACATTGAATTTCAACATACTTGCAGCCTATACACATTGACGCAGTATAATAAATCGGTCTATAATCAATTTTATTAACAATCCTAATAAATTGAGTCATAAATATAAAATATATTTGTTGTCTTAAGGGGGAAGTGTTACAGTCTTTGGTTTTCCATTTATGTTTGGAGGTTAGCAAGTATAGTATGTCTCGTTAGCATGTAGGACGCACTGATTGGTGTCACCTCGTTATTCAGTATGTGTTACACCTGTGCTGGCTTGTCCATCTCGTTAGTGGGAAGGTGTTTCACCTGAGCTGGTCCAGGTTCTATTTAAGAGTGTCTGACCCAGTGCTCCAGTTGTCTTGATAGATGTGGAGAGTCAACACCTTTAGTTGCTCCACCTTTTTGGTTTGATTCCTGTCTTTAAGTTTATTGTGAGTTTTTCTTTTGTTTGCCTCTTCTTGGGCAGATTTAGTGGGTCTCATGGTGGGTGTCTTTGAGGTCCCAGTTGTTGTTACTAGTCAACTTTCAGTGGACACCCCCATAGTATCTTTCAGAGCCCCTCCTAAAAAACAAGCTTATATTTTGGGTTGGCCATTTTTAATATTTTAATGGATGACATTTCCTTAGAATGCTCATTTGTCTTTCAGTTGTTAATCTTCTGTTTTTTTTATCCTGTTATTTTTGTGTACTAAGTATTTCTGTTTATTTTCATTGTTTTCTCCTGTGAAGCCATTGTGTTGCATCCATGTCTGAAATGTGCTGTATAAATAAAGCTTGATTTGATTTCAACAAATGAACCCAATCACCAATCAACAGACCCTCCATCTTAGTATGAAAAACAGTATCAATCCCACTTTTCCAGCCTGCTGAAGGCGTGGTGGAGTGGTAAACACCACCCCCGGCTCTACCAGGGGCTTGAGGTGGTCTCCCACAGCTCTGCTGGTGGAGTGGTAAACACCACCCCCGGCTCTACCGGGGGCTTGAGGTGGTCTCCCACAGCTCTGCTGATGGAGTGGTAAACACCACCCCCGGCTCTACCAGGGGCTTGAGGTGGTCTCCCACAGCTCTGCTGGTGGAGTGGTAAACACCACCCCCGGCTCTACCAGGGGCTTGAGGTGGTCTCCCACAGCTCTGCTGGTGGAATGGTAAACACCACCCCCGGCTATACCAGGGGCTAGAGGTGGTCTCCCACAGCTCTGATGGTGGAGTGGTAAACACCACCCCCGGCTCTACCAGGGGCTTGAGGTGGTCTCCCACAGCTCTGCTGATGGAGTGGTAAACACCACCCCCGGCTCTACCAGGGGCTTGAGGTGGTCTCCCACAGCTCTGCTTCTGTCATGTTCTGTGGCCTTGCTGTTCCATTTATTGACTGCCCCTGTAACACAGAAAGAAACACGTTTAGTCATATTATATAAAACACTCAAAGTAATGGATATGGAGCATCTATGGCCTCAGTTACACCTGGCACCTAAATGTGACTTCTGTCATCCCATCACTCTAAGCTGCATTAGGTTCAGATCTACCAGGATGGGCCTTTGACATAGTCTGGATGCAGTCAGGCCACCGAATATGCATAAGCAATGTCAAAAGATGAGTGGGGAAAAGTACATTTTACACAAGTGACCTTCAAAATAATTTAAATGTTATTTGTCCTGTGTGAATTTAAGTATGCTCTCTCTAATTCTCTCCTTCTCTCTTTCTTTTTCTCTCTCGGAGGAACTGAGCCCTAGGACCATACGTCAGGACTACCGGGCATGATGACTCCTTGCTGTCCCCAGTCCACCTGGCCTTGCTGCTGTCCCAGTTTCAACTGTTCTGCCTGCGGTTATGGAACCCCTACCTGTCCCAGACCTGCTGTTTTCAACTCTTAAATTATCGGCTATGAAAAGCCAACTGAAATTTATTCCTGATTATTATTTGACCATGCTTGTCATTTATGAACATTTTGAACATCTTGGCCATGTTCTGTTATAATCTCCACCCGGCACAGCCAGTAGAGGACTGGCCACCCCTCACAGCCTGGTTCCTCTCTCGGTTTCTTCCTAGGTTTTGGCCTTTCTAGGGAGTTTTTCCTAGCCACCGTGCTTCTACACCTGCATTGCTTGCTGTTTGGGGTTTTAGGCTGGGTTTTTTGTACAGCACTTCGAGATATTGGCTGATGTACGAAGGGCTATATAAAATAAACTTGATTGATTGATTGATTGATTTGTCACATATGTATGTTATTGTAGTTAAATGCTTGTGTTCCTAGCTCCAACAGTGCAGTAATATCTAACTAAATGCTTGTGTTCCTAGCTCCAACAGTGCAGTAATATCTAACTAAATGCCTGTGTTTCTAGCTCCAACAGTGCAGTAATATCTAACTAAATGCTTGTGTTCCTAGCTCCAACAGTGCAGTAGTATCTAACTAAATGCTTGTGTTACTAGCTCTAACAGTGCAGTAATACCTAACTAAATGCTTGTGTTCCTAGCTCCAACAGTGCAGTAATACCTAACTAAATGCTTGTGTTCCTAGCTCCAACAGTGCAGTAATATCTAACTAAATGCTTGTGTTCCTAGCTCCAACAGTGCAGTAATATCTAACTAAATGCTTGTGTTCCTAGCTCCAACAGTGCAGTAGTATCTAACTAAATGCTTGTGTTCCTAGCTCCAACAGTACAGTAATATCTAATTCAATGCTTGTGCTCCTAGCTTCAACAGTAGTATCTAACTAAATGCTTATGTTCCTAGCTCCAACAGTGCAGTAATATCTAACTAAATGCTTGTGTTTCTAGCTCCAACAGTGCAGTAACACCTAACTAAATGCTTGTGTTTCTTGTTCCAACAGTGCAGTAATATCTAACATATTCACAACAAATACCTAATACACACAAATCTAAGTAATGGAATAAGAATATATCAAATCAAATGTATTTATGTAGCCCTTCTTACATCAGCTGATATCTCAAAGTGCTGTACAGAAACCCAGCCTTAAACCTCAAACAGCAAGCAATGCAGGTGTAGAAGCACGGTGGCTAGGAAGAACTCCCTAGAAAGTCCAAAACCTAGGAAGAAACCAGGCTCTGAGGGGTGGCCAGTCCTCTTCTGGCTGTGCCGGGTGGAGATTATAACAGAACATGACCAAGATGTTCATAAATGACTAGCATGGTCAAATAATAATAATCACAGTAGTTGTCGAGGGTGCAACAGGTCAGCACCTCAGGAGTAAATGTCAGTTGGTTTTCATAGCCGATCATTGAGTATCTCTACCGCTCCTGCTGTCTCTAGAGAGTTGAAAACAGCAGGTCTGGGATAGGTAGCACATCCGGTGAACAGGTCAGGTTTCCATAGAACAGTTGAAACTGGAGCAGCAGCACGGCCAGGGGACAGCAAGGAGTCATCATGCCAGGTAGTCCTGAGGCATGGTCCTAGGGCTCAGGTCCTCCGAGAGAGAGAAAGAAAGAGAGAATTAGAGAGAGCATACTTAAATTCACACAGGACACCGGATAAGACAGTAGAAATAGTCCAGATATAACAAACTGACCCTACACAAACTAATGCAGCATAAATACCAGAGGCTGAGACAGGAGGGTTCAGGAGACACTGTGGCCCCATCCGATGATACCCCCAGACAGGGCCAAACAGGCAGGATATAACCCCACCCACTTTGCCAAAGCACAGTCCCCACACCACTAGAGGGATATCTTCAACCACCAACTTACCATCCTGAGACAAGGCGCCAACCCAGACAGGAAGACCACGTCAGTGACTCAACCCACTCAAGTGACGCACCCCTCCTAGGGACGGCATGGAAGAGCACCAGTAAGCCAGTGACTCATATATATAAATATATGGACACGCAATATCAGAGCGGCAAAGACAGATACAGTAGAATAGGATAGAATACAGTATATACATATGAGATCAGTAATACATAGACTAAGATACAGTAGAATATGATAGAATACAGTATATACATATGAGATGAGTAATGCATAGACTAAGATACAGTAGAATAGGATAGAATACAGTATATACATATGAGATGAGTAATACATAGACTAAGATACAGTAGAATAGGATAGAATACAGTATATACATATGAGATGAGTAATGCCAGATATGTAAACATTATTAAAGTGACTAGTGTTCCATTCCTTGAAGTGGCCAATGATTTCAAGTCTGTGTATGTAGGCAGCAGCCTCTCTGTGTTAGTGATGGAAAAACAGCTTCTGTCTCTCGGTCCCAGCTTTGATGCACCTGTACTGACCTCGCCTTCTGGATGATAGCGGGCTGAACAGGCAGTGGCCGGGTAATAACAAAGAACAAATGTGTGTGCCTGAGGGGAAATTAACTTTCATACAGCCAAAAGGGGTGAGAAATTACACCAATATCAGTGGACAATTTGCACTAATGTAAATAAACATGGATGATGGAACATATTCCCTTTAGCTGACGTGATGAACCACTAAGGGGACATAAATATTTACCATCTAAACCATCTGTGACCTCTCACCTCTCTGGCTGTAGAAGTGTTCTTCCTAACCAGTCCCTCAACAGCTCTCTGACTGAGCTCCACCCTCACTGGGTCTTCAGAGGAGAGGAAGGCTGAGGAGGGATGGAAGGATGAATGGATCAGTCAGTCAATAAAGTGTACAGCTGCTGTCTATGCTGTCTGACAAAATCACTATTTTAGTAGTTCATTAAAGTAAATAAGGCTTTATGACTGATGAATACCAGCTATCAATCACTTAGATCATGTATTTTCAGGTAGAGATACATCCTTGGGACATCCCTAGCATATTGAAGTTCACATTTAATATGGTTAAGGTTAGGGTTTAGGGTAGGGATGTCCCAAGGATCCCAGATAGCATTGACCATTGTGCATTCTTCTGTCTCTTTTACATAGCAGGTGATGGGTTCTGACTTCTGAACTTGAAAATATGAAAAATCCTTATTATGTGAAATTGAATGAAACAATAATGTATGTTGATGCTAATATGATGTACAATATTCCATGATGTTTCTATATGATAACAATGGAGTAATATATTTAATATGATGTACAATATTCCATTATGTTTATATATGATAACAATAGAATAATATATTTAATCTTGCCACTATAGGGGGTGCTGTTTCGCATTAGCATAATTTGCTCTACAGATTAAACTGCCTAGTGCTCAATTCTTGCTCGTACAATATGCATATTATTGTTATTATTGGATAGAAAACACTCTCTAGTTTCTATAGCCGTTTGAATTATGTCTCTGAGTGGAACAGAACTCATTCTACAGCACTTTTCCTGATATGGAGTGAGATTTCAGAAATCTTGGCCTCTGGTCCCAGGTCAGTTTTAAAGTCCCTGCAAATCCTATGAGGATACAAACACTGCCTACGTCTTCCACTAGATGTCAGTAAGTGGTGAAAATTTGAATGATGTCGATTGCGCAATCAGTGTAACGGCTGTCCTCTCTCTCTTCATAAGAAGAGGTGGAGTAGTGATCGAGCCAAGGCGCAGCGGGTTGTGAATACATGATGAATTTTATTTATAAGACAAAACGAAACAAACTATACTTGAATAAACTAACAAAATAACAAAACGAAAATAGACAGACTTAGTACGACGAACTGACATAACACACGCAGAACGAACGAACAAGTACTTACTACAAAAACGCACGAACAAACCGAAACAATCCCGTATGGTGTAACATCATACACAAACACGGAAGACAACCACCCCCCAACAAACACTGTGAACAGCCTACCTAAATATGACTCTCAATTAGAGGAACGCCAAACACCTGCCTCCAATTGAGAGCCATACCAGGCAACCCTAAACCAACATAGAAACAGATAACATAGAATGCCCACCCAAACTCACGTCCTGACCAACTAACACACAAAACTAAACAGAAAACAGGTCAGGAACGTGACAATCAGGGACAAAAGACATGCAGTATCTTTTGGACCCTGCGCCCCAACGCAGAATGGACTTTGGACTGGCCTCTTTCCAAGCCTTGGTTTAGCCAGTAAAATATCCCCGGTCATGTTTTTACTCGTTATAGGTGTTAAAAACATCATAAGGTAGTTAATTTAAACCGTTTTATAGCAATTTATATCCGTTTAGTGCGATTTTGAGGCATTGCTTTGTGATGCACTCTGAAGCGCCGGGCACGTTTCGGGGTCCCGGTCGAACGTTAGTGGGCATTTCGACGGACAAGAGGACATCTTTCGGCCAAAAGAAGATTAGACCCAAGAAAGGATACATTGCCCAAGAATCTGATGGAAGATCACCTCATAGTAAGAAATATTTAAGATGATAAATCGTTGTTCTGTCGAAAAATGTTAAACGCATATTCCGCCATTTTTATTGGTATTGCTTCGCTTGGCGAACCCTGTATTGCACAGTAAGGATAATTTTAGAAATGTAATTCAGCGATTGCATTAAGAACTAATTTGTCTTTCGATAGCTGTCCAACTTATATTTTTTTAGTCAAGTTTATGAATAGTTATTCATGAGACAAGATCACTGTCAAATATGGCGCCCGACATTTTCAGGACATTTTTGCTAGTATTGTCATTGTATAACCACGTTTTTTTGTGGCTAAATATGCACATTTTCGAACAAACTCTATATGTATGTTGTAATATGATGTTACAGGAGTGTCATCGGAAGAATTCTGAGAAGGTTAGTGAAAAAAATAATATATTTTGGCGATGATTACGTTATGGCTCTCTTTGCCTTGAATTCATGCTGGGGTAACGTTTGCTCATGTGGTATGCTAATATAACGATTTATTGTGTTTTCGCTGTAAAACACTTAGAACATCTGAAATATTGTCTGAATTCACAAGATCTGTGTCTTTCCATTGCTGTGAGCTGTGTATTTTTAAGAAATGTTTTATGATTAGTAATTAGGTAATACACGTTGCTCTCTGTATTTATTCTAGTCGAGTTGTGATGGTGGGTGCAATTGTAAACTATGATTTATACCTGAAATATGCACATTTTTCTAACAAAACCTATCCTATACAATAAATATGTTATCAGACTGTCATCTGATGAGGTTTTTTCTTGGTTAGTGACTATCAATATCTTTATTTGGCCGAATTGGTGATAGCACCTGATGGAGTAAGAAACTGATGGAGTTAGAAAATTGGTGTCTTTTGCTAACGTGTTTAGCTAATAGATTTACATATTTTGTCTTCCCTGTAAAACATTTTAAAAATCTGAAATGGTGGCTTTATTCACAAGATCAGTATCTTTCATTTGGTGTCTTGGACTTGTGATTTAATGATATTTAGATGCTACAATTTACTTGTGACGCTATGCTAGCTATGCTACTCAGTGGGGGGGGGGGGGGGGGGTGCTCCCGGATCCGGGATGAGTACCAATGAAAGGTTATGCAATATACTATTTTTTAACAGTTTCACTAATTAATTTTTATTAACTTAATTATTATGATTCAACGTCAGTTCACCGTCTCACCTCATACTGTATTGGAGCAGCAGCAGCTGACTGCCCGGTTCAACATCAGTTCACCGTCTCACCTCATACTGTACTGGAGCAGCAGCAGCTGACTGCCCAGTTCAACATCAGTTCACCGTCTCACCTCATACTGTATTGGAGCAGCAGCAGCTGACTGCCCGGTTCAACATCAGTTCACCATCTCACCTCATACTGTACTGGAGCAGCAGCAGCTGACTGCCCGGTTCAACATCAGTTCACCGTCTCACCTCATACTGTACTGGAGCAGCAGCAGCTGACTGCCCAGTTCAACATCAGTTCACCGTCTCACCTCATACTGTATTGGAGCAGCAGCAGCTGACTGCCCGGTTCAACATCAGTTCACCATCTCACCTCATACTGTACTGGAGCAGCAGCAGCTGACTGCCCGGTTCAACATCAGTTCACCGTCTCACCTCATACTGTATTGGAGCAGCAGCAGCCGACTTGATCGTTGATGCTAATCATCATGTTTTGAATCTGAGAGTAAATAGAGCCGAATACAACTCTAAAAATGAAGGGTTCAACTGGAGTTGTTCTCAGATCCCCTAAGAACCGTAGGGTTCTTGGTCAATGAAAAACAGCCCCAAAAGGTTCTTCAAAGAACTTGTTAGAAGGTGGGTTCATCGAGGAACCTCCGTTGTTGCTGGACTTCTTCCGGGAACTTCGCAATTACAACTGAAAACGATGGTGACAAGTTTGGATGCGACAACAGTTAAAAAGGTTAAGTTTTGGTTGATGTTTGGCTCTGAATATGTCTCGAAATATTTTATATAATAATATAACATACTATTAATAAATAACGAATACAATGATGGTTTTCTGTGAATAGCTTCCATAACGTTACTATAGTTAATTTCCGTAAATATTAGAAAACCGGGTTTGACCGTCGGCGTTGTATGAGCTACAGTACAGTACCGTTATCTAGCTAGCTAACGTTATGTCCTAACTAGGCACAACTAGGTTAGGAATATAATCCCTCAACTATATTCTTTCCCATATATTGTATATCGTTTCCATAAAGCCAACATGGCTTTACACTCATTAACGTAAGTTTCCAATCTAGACTATTTCTTACTTTTGTGATAATGAACTAGCTAACGTTAACTAACTAACTAACTAAGGACGGTGACCTGTCCAGACGAGATGTTACAACGAACTGAATCGTCAATGGAGGTCTTCCTCTTTATATAGCCTGCTACAGCATGCAATACTATTAACTCACAAGGGGGCATAACGTTACATGGACAATACTATCCCATTTTGGAAACGTTACATGTACAATACTATCCCATTTTGGAAACGTTACATGGACAATACTATCCCATTTTGGAAACGTTACATGGACAATACTATCCCATTTTGGAAACGTTACATGTACAATACTATCCCATTTTGGAAACGTTACATGTACAATACTATCCCATTTTGGAAACGTTACATGGACAATACTATCCCATTTTGGAAACGTTACATGTACAATACTATCCCATTTTGGAAACGTTACATGTACGTCCCCTTGTGGAGGGAAATGAATATCTTAGATGGTAGCTGTAGATGGGATTCAAATGCATAATGGTATTAATACAGTGTCTAGACTACCTCTTTTGTATAAATGCCCTTCAGAATCCAAACACAGTATTGCCACGCAGCAAAATGTTGCGTATAATCTTTCAAGTCAGCCTGATAAAATATTGAACAATTTGTGTACAAAGATATCTTGAAATGTGATATTAGGCCTGTATGGCAGTACTGTTACTGTATGGCAGTACTGTATTGGCTAGTGCTTTCTCCAATATGTTCTTCTATTTTACATTCAATTGTAAGTCGATGCCATTTATCTTTCAATATTTATTTCATATATATATATATATTTTAATGTTTGTAAGACTATTATTTGACACATTTTCTCTTCCTTTGAAATTCTTATAGGACAGAACATGGACACAATGCAATTGGGATCAAGAAGAAGGTACAGATCTGTTGTAGGACAGCTGCATTTGAAGTGTACATCTCGGAAATGAATCAAGTCCATGGAATGGATATAGACAAAAAATATAATTTAAGGACTATCAGAGGTAGAGAGGCGAGGCAGGGGTGAGGACATCATCCTGCTATTTTGACAGTCCCTGAAGGACAATACAGAAGAGGTATTTGCTCTTATTCCTTCCCTTTCTCTAATGTATTTTGTAATAAAATTAGCAAGTGTAGTAAGATCATTGCTTTACTTTACTAGGACTGGAGACCACAGCAGCGATCCTGCTCTTGCCCAACCTCTTCAATGAGGACCCGAGTGGCCTTTATGTCCGTGACAAGGTATGCCAATGCACCAATCATCCGTTTCTTCATAAACATAGGTGTGCATGCTTATATAAAACTACAGCTGAACATTTGTTATGTTCTTTGTTAATTGTATGTGTATTAAAACTTCTTCTGGCTGCAAGCCCGACGTCGGTACACTTATGACAACAGCCAGCTCAAGTGCAGGGCGCGAAATTCAAAATATATATTTTTTAAATATTTAACTTTCACACATTAACAAGTCCAATACAGCATATGAAAGGTACACATCTTGTGAATCCAGCCAACATGTCCGATTTTTAAAATGTTTTACAGGGAAGACACAATATGTAAATCTATTAGCTAACCACGTTAGCAAAAGACACCACTTTTTTTACTCCACCAGTTTTTTACTCCATCAGTAGCTATCACAAATTCGACCAAATAAAGATATAAATAGCCACTAACCAAGAAACAACTTCATCAGATGACAGTCTGATAACATATTTATTGTATAGCATATGTTTTGTTCGAAAAATGTGCATATTTCAGGTATAAATCATAGTTTACATTGCAGCTACAATCAGAAATTGCACCGAAAGCAGCCATAATATTTACAGACACCAACGTCAAATACCTAATTACTCATCATAAAACATTTCTGAAAAATACATAGTGTACAGCAAATGAAAGACAGGCATCTTGTGATTCCAGACAATATTTCCGATTTATTAAGTGTTTTACAGCGAAAACAAAATGTAGCGTTATATTAGCGTAGCCACAATAGCCAGAAACACTTGGGCGCCGACGACTAGTTCACATGCACAACAGATATATGAAATAGCATCATAAAATGTTTCTTACTTTTGCTGATCTTCCATCAGAATGTTGGACAAGGTGTCCTTTGTCCAGAACAGTCGTTGTTTGGATTTAGAACGGCAACTTTCCCTCTTCAATTAGCATGCACACTAGCCAAGTGGCGCGAATCTCTCCATGTCAACAAACGGAAGAGAACGGAACACGGCAAAACTCCCGAAAAAATTTCAATAATCTGATGAAACTATATTGAAAAAACATACTTTACGATGATATGGTGACATGTATCAAATAAAATCAAAGCGGAGATAGTAGTCGCCTATTACGGCAGCTAAAGAGAAGGCAATCCCACTGTCCACGTCGCGCTCTTCAGAGTACCGAAAATGGGGGACACGTTTTGTCCAAGATGATGTGTTCCATCTCAGACCAAGATAATCACCTCATTTCTTCTCTCACAGCCTCTTGACATCCAGGGGAAGGTGTATGACGTGCATGTATACTATTAGATCTCATGCCCATTTATAGGCAGGAAGTAGAAGAGAGCCTCGGTTTCAGACTTTCCACTTCCTGGTCAGGAAGTGTGCTGCAGAATGAGTTCTGTTTCACTCAGAGAAATAATTCAAATGGTTTTAGAAACTAGAGAGTGTTTTCTGCCCCTTGCAGCCCAAACAGGTTAATACTGCCCCTTGCAGCCCAAACAGGTTAATACTGCCCCTTGCAGCCCAAACAGGTTAATCTTTTCTTACTTTTGTTGACACAGATTTCACCGCTCTTCACTCCTTTACTGCACATCGGTGGAAATCCATTTCTCCGTGAGAGTGAAATCCCGCTGGCCTTTGATGGGGAGAACATCCACGCCCTCGAGGACGTCCCCATGGGACTTGGGGCTCTGCTTCGGTTGTATTTTCTATTTTCCCTTAAATTTCCCAAAAATGTCAGAAAAACCTATTAAGTTACTGTGTTCTGGGGATAAGATAAGTTGGGGTGAAGTTACCAGGGCCGGTCATAAAGATGGCAAACTTCCTAACATAACTAAGTGGATACGATATACACACTAAAGCTGAAAAATCTGTATTTAGCATCAAGTCTACAATATTGTTAGTTTACCTATGATTCATTTTTAATGTACGTTGTTTTTATTGTACATCACTATTTTATATATTTTAAATGTCATGAAAAGCACTATACAAAGTAAATGTATTATTTATTATGGTGTGACATGTCTGCAGAGATGTTGCAATTTTGTAATGTGTTTTGTTTGGTAAATATTAATTCACATTTGTGGTGCCACTAAATAAACAATGAATTATTTAAATCATTATGGTCAATATTGTTATTAAAATATGTTTTTGTAATGCAGGGAGGGTGGACAGGGAGTTAAAAAAAGGAATCCCAAAAGGTTCTTTGAGGAACCATAATAAGGGGTTCTTCAAAGAACTTATAGGGGTTCCCACAAAAGGTTCTTCAAGTAACTTTTAGGGGTTCCCCCACAGTTTCAATTTGAAGAACCCCTAAAGAATACTCCAGGAACCTTTACTTTTTAGAGTGTATATTGATAAAACTCACCTTGTCCAAGAGACATTTACATAGTTACACACAGCCAAATTTGGGATTAGTATTTTGGGGCGAAATAGCGGCCACAACAGACAGACCTGATATGGCCCATAATTCGACGTCCTTGGACGTCACGTGCTGACTGGGTATGACCAAAGTTATTCTATTTAGCTGCACTTTGTAGTACATTTTTACACTATAATAAATGTTTCTGATGCCACATAGCCCGTTTTCAAAGGGAGCCATTGGTTTTTAGAGGCAGTCGCTTTTTAGCTTTTTGTCTGAAAGTATTTTCTCAACTGCGATACCAACTCCAGTCAGCAGATGGCGATGTGCGTCTTTCAGGTGATTTTGCCACAGACGTATAATCTAGTGGACGGGACGCTTTTTCAACATCTACAGCTAGTCAGCCACCTTGGTTCACTCTAACTTTATGGAAAAAGGTTTATTCAATCAATCTAGCAACCCCTCCCATACTGGGAAAATACAGGAATACACACTCAGTGCCTCCTGACTCGGCCCTGTTTACACCTCCAAGGTGCCCCCCTCACACAGGAATACACACTACGAGGCTTTTCTAAAAACTACATTTTACGTGTTTCGCTGACCTGTTTTTTTTTTTTTTACTTGGTTTGAGATTTGGTATCCACTCGACTCGCTGCCTCTCAGATCAAAGGTGTGTCCATCTGTTCCATTCCCAAAGTGTGGTCTCCCTGAGATCCCAAGTTTGAGGGATCCCTGGTGCAACATTTACCCAGGTCGTCAGGAGTGGTCACCAAGTGAAGATTAACATCCCCATTGCCAAATGTGGTTAATTTCTTTAATATCAAATGAGACAAACTTATCACACAAGTCAGAGTTAAATCTAAATATTTATTCACTTATTAATAAGGGAGCAGGTCAATACAACACACACATATAAGGTGAATCAATTGAGTGCTCTACGATAATGATGGCTGGTCAACAAATCACCCACAGATGATTCGTTGAGAGCCACGGTACAAAAGTACAAAGGTATGTTACAGCCAAGATACACCCCTTTCAACCTACATGACCAACAACAGATGTATAGAACGGGTCACAAGTTTAAGATTTGTATGAAAGATACTGTCTGTTGAGAATTATAAGTATCTGCTGTAAAAACATTACTCTTTGTGTAGAGACCAGGGTCTGGCCCTGACGTCGTCTCTCCCTGGTACCATATAGAACAGAAACATTAACTCATGCTCTGGAATAAGGTCTCTATAGGTTTTAATCACACAAAAGACATTGTATATCTCCTGTCAGTGTTATCTCCCAGAGGCCCATCCTCAGTAGAACACACAACACAATAGTTCTAAGAACCCTCTATTCTGTTGCATAAAACAACCATTTGATCCAATCAAAGTATTATAACATAATGTTGCAGTTTTGCACTCAGTGTCCACTGAAAGTTGACTTGTAACAACAACTGGGACATAAAAGACACCCACCACCATGAGACCCACTAAATCTGCCCAAGAAGAGGGAAACAAAAGAACTGGTGTTACACATACTGACTAATGAGGTGACACCAATCAGTGCGCCCTATGTGCTAACGAGCTATACGTGCTAAAGTCCAACCTCAAAACATAAATGGAAAAACGAAAGCCTGGAACACCTTTCCCCTTAAGACAACAAATATATCCTATGTTTTTGTTGGACAAGTTTGCTCATCACCAACTGAAAACAACTTCCATTTCACATAATCAACTACAATGCTTCACCTTCTACAATATAAACATAGTGTCTACTGGCTGTCAACAATTAAAAACAAGAAAAAACACGTATTTCTAAATAATAATATACAATCGTATTATTTTTTCTTCTTTTTCATTCTATAGAATCCTAGAACTCAATAGCTTCTAGAACTCTCGTCTTCCTAAAACTCAATAGCTTCTAGAACTTTCGTCTTCCTAAAACTCACCAGCTTCTAGAACTCTCGTCCCCTTGGAACGAGCACAAACAAAACTAATCTCCAATACGAAAAAACGTGCAGTCAAAATAAATTGTGATCCATGGCAATGCAATGGCTAAACGCAAAACACAAATCTTTTTGACTGCCCATTCTTGAGACAATCAGCAACCAAGTTGTCCTTACCACGGACGTGTCTGATTTCAAGAGGAAACTCCTGCAATATCCGTAGTAACTTTCCACCTCACTGCGGAGCTTCTCTCTCTTTTCAGGGTTCACTCGATAGGCATGTTGTTGGATCGGGGCCCAGTCCCCAATGTCATGCTCTAGTACATTTGGGTTGGCACATCTGAGAATGAACCCTGCTATTCTAAAAGAAGGGCAACAATGTCAATATATTTATACCCGAAAATTGTCAGTTGATTGCATAAATAATTATGATTACTAAAAGTTACATGAATTGTAAACATTAATTACCAAAACCAAAACCAAATGTACACCCCTTTGATAATATGTATTGTCAATAATTCACTTAATGGTAAGGCATGGTATAATAAAAAATAGATATTGTTTGTTGTTGTTGATTGCATAGTCTTATTTTCAACGTCTTTTCAATTACATTGTGCTAGGTGGGATCGCCTCAATGTCAAAACACAGTTTTAACGTGTCCAAATCAATAACCAATATGCAGAAACAGTTTGGGATAAATTGAAAACCTAAACATAACATGTGCTATTTACACAAACATCTGCCACAATAATCATATTTCTTGTATTTTTTAAACAACCTCCTTATAAACTGCACAAGCACCAGAAACGTTGTTTTGACAAGTAACAATAAATCACTGATATCAATTAGGGGGGAAATCAGGTTGTACGTGATGTTGGAATGCATTTAAATGTAGGGGTCGCTAAACAAAGGAACGCAACACTTATTTGTCATAACTAATCGATATCATGCTAAAATCATTTGTGCGACAGGAGGGAGATGAGGTTGCACGTCCTGTTAAAACTAACAGCTAAAAAAACACATGGAATCTGGGAATAATGTGTACTTACTAAATCTCATAAATAGTACTCTTTCAATTCAGAGCCTGGATTTTCCCCCTGAGGCTAATATCCATATCATGTTGAAATCAATAGAACAGGGGTCAAACATTTAGGGTTCTACATTGTGACATCATTAAAATACTCCTTCTACAATGTTAAAACATTCTACATTGTGACATCATTAAAATACTCCTACTACAATGTTAAAACATTCTATATTGTGACATCATTAAAATACTCCTACTACAATGTTAAAACATTCTATATTGTGACATCATTAAAATACTCCTACTACAATGTTAAAACATTCTATATAGTGACATAATTAAAATACACCCACTACAATATTAAAACATTCTACATTGTGACATTCATTTAATTGATATCATGAAACAACTCCATGTATTTTCTGATGATTGGTCAGAGATCTTTTATCAGATTATCTCTGGTCACAGCTATAAGTTTCTCTCCTGTGTGTGTTCTCTGGTGTGATATCAGGCTGCTTCGGTGAGCAAAACTCTTCCCACATTGATCACAGCTATAAGATTTATCTCCTGTGTGTGTTCTCTGGTGCACTGTCAGAGAGTTAGATTGAACAAAACTCTTCCCACATTGATCACAGCTATAAGGTTTATCTCCTGTGTGTATTCTCTGGTGCACTGTCAGAGAGCTAGATTGAACAAAACTCTTCCCACATTGATCGCAGCTATAAGATTTCTCTCCTGTGTGTGTTCTCTGGTGCGCTGTCAGATGGCCAGATTGACCACAGCTATAAGGTTTCTCTCCTGTGTGTGTTCTCTGGTGTAAAGTCAGAGAGCCAGATGTAGTAAAACTCTTCCCACATTGACGACAGCTATAAGGTCTCTCTCCTGTGTGTGTTCTTTGGTGTAAAGTCAGAGAGCCAGATGTAGTAAAACTCTTCCCACATTGAGTACAGCTAAAAGGTTTCTCTCCTGTGTGTGTTCTCTGGTGTAAAGTCAGAGAGCCAGATGTAGTAAAACTCTTCCCACATTGACGACAGCTATAAGGTCTCTCTCCTGTGTGTGTTCTTTGGTGTAAAGTCAGAGAGCCAGATGTAGTAAAACTCTTCCCACATTGAGTACAGCTAAAAGGTTTCTCTCCTGTGTGTGTTCTCTGGTGTAAAGTCAGAGAGCCAGATGTAGTAAAACTCTTCCCACATTGACGACAGCTATAAGGTTTGTCTCCTGTGTGTGTTCTCTGGTGTAAAGTCAGAGAGCCAGATGTAGTAAAACTCTTCCCACATTGAGTACAGCTAAAAGGTTTCTCTCCTGTGTGTATTCTCTGGTGTAAAGTCAGAGAGACAGATGTAGTAAAACTCTTCCCACATTGATCACAGCTATATGGTTTCTCTCCAGTGTGTGTTCTCTGGTGCACTGTCAGATTGCAAGATTGAACAAAACTCTTCCCACATTGATCACAGCTATATGGTTTCTCTCCAGTGTGTGTTCTCTGGTGCACTGTCAGATTGCTAGATTGAACAAAACTCTTCCCACATTGATCACAGCTATATGGTTTCTCTCCAGTGTGTGTTCTCTGGTGCACTGTCAGATTGCTAGATTGAACAAAACTCTTCCCACATTGATCACAGCTATAAGATTTCTCTCCTGTGTGTGTTCTCTGGTGCACTGTCAGATCACTAGATTGACTAAAACTCTTCCCACATTGATCACAGCTATAAGATTTCTCTCCTGTGTGTGTTCTCTGGTGCACTGTCAGATCACTAGATTGACTAAAACTCTTCCCACATTGACCACAACTATATGGTTTCTCTCCAGTGTGTGTTCTCTGGTGCACTGTCAGATTGCAAGATTGAACAAAACTCTTCCCACATTGGTCACAGCTATAAGATTTTTCTCCAGTGTGTGTTCTCTGGTGCACTGTCAGATTGCTAGATTTACTAAAACTCTTCCCACATTGACCACAACTATAAGATTTCTCTCCTGTGTGGATCCTCTGATGAATTTTAATGCCTGATGAGGTGCATCTCTTCCCACAGTCAGAGCAGCAGTGAGATTTCTTCCCTGTGGATCTCTGCTGGTGTTTCTTGAGGTGTTCTGATCTGGAGAGACTCTTCTCTGCCTCTACAGCATCATGAGGTTGTTGAGGCTCCCCAGAGGATCCACGATAGTCCCGTATCTCTCCTGTGTAAACAACAAAGTCAGACAGATGGTTAAAAGCCCACAACAGTGGAAATCCACTGTAAAAGGTGATGCCAACAGCGTAGCCATGATGTTGTACAACAATTGATGTCTGGAATGAATGTTAAAATTATTAGCAAGAAGTCATATTTTGTCTTGTTTTCACATTAGTAGTAACATCTAAGATTGTAGAGTAGAAATAAGTTATTCATGTTGTTGAAACTCTAAGCAGTGTGCCAGATGACTTTTGGTCTCCAATACAGGCCCCTTTCTGTGTTTGCTAAAATTGCGGCACGAGGGCATTGCACATGCAATTTGGTTGTAGAAACTCCTCCCTGCTAATGAGGAAACCGATAGTTATGGATGTACTATATCTGATTAGAGCAAAAATGGTGAGCAAAGATTTTAGTTTTTCACAATATATTCTGAATGTGAATGGGGGAAAACTCAGGGGAGTAACCTCCATGTCCAGGTTGCTTATGAGTACATTTCACACTACTTTGGATTATAATTGTATGTTTCGTTTGAATGTCCTGTTTAATATAATGTTTGCTATAGTATTAAGAATTATGTGTAATTATTGAAGAATCACATTAATGACAGTATCCATTTGGGTGTTGTCAATAAAGTTAAGACTTTTTGTATTTCACCTTTATTTAACCAGGTAGGCCAGTTGAGAACAAGTTCTCATTTACAACTGCGACCTGGCCAAGATAAAGAAAAGCAGTAAGACAAAAAAAAAAAAACAGAGTTACACGTGGGATAAACAAACGTAGAGTCAATAACACAATAGAAAAATCTATATACAGTGTGTGCAAATGGAGTACGGAGGTAAGGCAATAAATAGGCAAGAGTAGCAAGTAGTAGTAATTACAATTCAGCAAATTAACACTGGAGTGATAGATGTGCAGATGATGATGTGCAAGTAGAAATACTGGTGTGCAAAAGAAGTAAATAAAAACATGGGGATGAGGTAGGTAGATTGGGTGGCCTATTTACAGATGGGCTGTGTACAGCTGCAGCAATCGGTAAGCTGCTCAGATAGCTGATGCTTAAAGTTAGTGAGGGAGATATAAGTCTCCAACTTCAGCGATTTTTGCAATTCCTTCCAGTCATTGGCAGCAGAGAACTGGAAGGAAAGGTGGCCAAAGGAGGTGTTGCTATGCTGACCAGCGAGCTGAGATAAGGGGGGACTTTACCTAGCAAAGACTTATAGATGACCTGGAGCCAGTGGGTTTGGCAACGAATATGTAGTGAGGGCCAGCTGACAAGAGCATACAGTTCGCAGTGGTGGGTGGTATATGGGGCATTGGTGACAAAAAGGATGGCACTGTGAAGGACTGCATCCAGTTTGCTGAGGAGAGTGTTGGAGGCAATTTTGTAAATGACATCGCCGAAGTCAAGGATCGGTAGGATAATCAGAACATCAACATCAGGGTATGGCTAAAAGCTATCAGAACTGGTCGTCTAGTGCGTTGTGAACAGAGAATAAAACGGGAAGATTGCTGGGTGTGGTAGGATAGATTCAAGGCATAATGTACAGACAGGGGTATGGTAGGGTGCGGGTACAGTGGAGGTAAACCTAGGCATTGAGTGACGATAAGAGAGGTTGCATCTCTGGAGTCACCAGTTATGCTCGGTGAGATCACCGCATGTGTGGGAGGTGGGACAAAAGAGTTCTCTGAGCTATGTTGAGTGGGACTAGGGGCTCCGCAGTACAATAAAACAATGATAACTACCCTAAACAACAGTATACAAGGCATATTGACAGAGAGAGACATAAAGCGAGGCATAAAGCAATCACAGGTGTTGATTGGGAGAGCTAGCTAAGACAAACAACGGGTAAAATGGCGATGAATGGGCAGAGAGGGTCAGTTAACTACACACAGGGCCTGAGTTCGAGGCTGGGGCCGACAGATAAACAAAATAAACAAAATGGAGAACCGTGATTAATGAACAGTCCAGCAGGCATCAACTACGTAGCCAAGTGATCATAGGGTCCAGTGAACAGCAATATATGAACCAGGGAAGCCGTTAGGTAGTCGTTACTATGCTAGCCGGGAGATGTGCCTGGCTCGAGGCTAACTGGTGCTAGCTTCGGGACAAGGGCGTCACCGACGTCTGGCAAAGGCCGGTTGGGGGCACATCTGACGGAATTGAGTCGGCAGACCAGTCGTGATGGATCGTCGGGGCTCCGTGTCGACAAAGGGTCCAGGCCAATTGGCAAAAGAGGTATTGTAGCTGGAGTAATTTTGTTTGCTAGCCGGGAGATGCACCTGACTCGAGTCTAACTGGTGCTAGCTTCAGGACAAGGGCGTTAGCCACTATAGCCAATCCGGTGCAAAGGTCCAGAGCGTACGGCAGGAATCCGGTGATGTAGTGGCTTCTAGTCGTCTTAGTGAAGAGTCTAGGAGGCATCAGCTGTGTAGCCGAGTGATCATAGGGTCCACTAAGCAGGCCGGGAGATGGGCCTGGCTCAAGGCTAGCTTCGAGGCTGGGCTACTCGGTGGCAGCTAGCTAGCTGCGATTATCCGGTGTAATGGTCCAGAGCTTACGGCAGGAATACGGTGATGTAGTGGAGAAAAACAGTCCGATATGCTCAGGGTTGATATCGCGCTGTGCAGACTGGCAGGTATTATCCAGGCTAAAAGTGGCTGATGTTTGGGCTAAAAAGGTAAAGGCCGCTAGCAGTGGCTAACAATGACTAAATAGCTAGTAGCTAATTAGCTGGTTAGCTTCTGATGGCTAGCTTCTGATGGAAGTTCTGGCTATAAGGTCTAAAAAAAAATAGCAGATCCGTATCACATTGGGTGAAGCAGGTTGCCGGAATGTATATTTAATTTAAAAATGGAAAAAGATTGAAATATATTGCAATATATACAAAAAAAGACGAAAAATACATACCATTTAAAACAAACACGTCTTAATGCTACGCCATCTTCGATTACAAAATGACTCTGTTAAAAACCATTGGATTTAGAAAACTCTGAAATTATTTAGTATTTCTGTGCCCGTGAAAACTGTTTTCCCAGCATAACATAAGGAGCCACTAAATGATACATAGTTAGAGTGCATTTCAGAATACAAAAAAACTGTCCGACAGCGAGATCCCATATTTAAGTTGAAGTTCATCATATGACAAGCGTAACGTTATGACTATAACTACTGTTCCCTGAAGGAGGGAAACTAGGTACAACATACTATTAAATCCACATGTTATGACTATAACTACTGTTCCATGAAGGAGGGAAACTAGGTACAACATACTATTAAATCCGCACCTCGCTGGAAGCTCTGCCTTCCACAGGTGATGAGAGTGAGGCTTGGATCTATTCCTTAAATTTAATACCGCTCTTCACAGACCCAGGAAAGGGCGGGAACAAACAGGTGTTGTACCTCGTTTCCCTCCTTCAAGGAAGTGTAATTATAATCAAAGTTACACTCCCTTTCAGTCAGTCAACTTCGGTACAACATACTATGGGGAAATACAATCATTCCCCAGCCGACCCAAACGGATACTAAATGAAACGGCCCCTGGCAGACCACCCAGACCTGACCCTACAAGATCCGTCAGTTTGTCAATTTATTCATTGTCTTTTGTTTGAAACACTCCTGTCGATGTTGAGTAAGGACGCACACCTGATTACGCATATAGAAGTAGGATTAGTCTACCTGCCTATAAATGTGCCCATTTGGGGATGTCTGATAGTATTTCTCATTGTCTTAACGCTGCACCACTAATGAGTTGTGGAGCTTCTCAAAGTAATTTTTTCTTCACCTCCAAACAGCAAATAAACAAAGTCTAATCAAAAGCGAATGACAATAGTTCCTCAAAGTATTTTCGTAAAATATTTCCAGCTCTCGCCCTTTCGATAACCACTCAGCATAAAAGGGAAAACTGTAATGCTCTGATCCAGTGGAAATGTCATAAAATACCTGATTACTTCTTATCCCTTACACAAAAAGCCTACAGCTGTGTCTGTCCAGAACTCACTGGAGCAGGAAACTGAGGGCCTAGAATATTTTATACAATGTTGCAAGCATGCTATCAGAGTTTCTCTGTCCCAGTTGATAGTTGATACAATGTTTCAAGCTTGTTGTAGACAGGCCATGTGCAGCCAGTGTGATTTCTAGGATATTTATTTTTATCAGGATATTTTCTACCTGCAGAATGCCATGTTTTTATTTGTTGGCTTTATGGAGGCTATTTTTTTTTACATAGTTGGCAATGGCAATAAAAGTTACTCTTAGATTTGTACAATTTTCATTTAGATTTAGAATGTAGATTAATCACAGACAATGATTTTGAAATACTATTATAATTTAAATTAAACGAATGAAACGTTCCACGAAAATGTGCATTTGAAAATCATTACTGGCACACAGATTGGTAAAAATGGTCAGATAAATTGGCACTGGAAAAGGTTGCAGACTGCCGGTGTACTGAAAATATCAGGAGCAGAACGGCAGAATTTACTAAGTCCAGCAGCAGAGGGGGGCTCCCTCTGGTCGGGTTATGTTGACGACCGGCTCCCTCTGGTCAGGTTATGTTGACGAGCTTGGTTGACCAAGATGTATTTTAGTTGGGGACAGCACTAGAACATGATTTTGGGGCCACTGCATCTCAGTGCTTGAGGCGCCACTACAGAAACCCTGGATCAAATCCGGGCTGTATCACAACCGGCCGTGATTGGGAGTCCCATAGGGCGGCGCACAATTAGCCCAGCGTCTTCCGGGGTAGGCAGTCATTGTAAATAAGAATTTGTTCAACTTCTCACGAGTCACCCCCCCCCCCCCTCCCACTGATTAGCATAGCTAGCATAGCGTCACAAGTAACTTGTAGCATCTAAATATCATTAAATCACAAGTCCAAGACACCAGATGAAAGATACAGGTCTTGT
Source organism: Salvelinus alpinus (assembly GCF_045679555.1). NCBI lineage: Eukaryota > Metazoa > Chordata > Actinopteri > Salmoniformes > Salmonidae > Salvelinus > Salvelinus alpinus. The sequence continues at coordinate 108,119,334 of NC_092087.1, forward strand.
GAATAAAGCCACCATTTCAGATTTTTAAAATGTTTTACAGGGAAGACACAATATGTAAATCTATTAGCTAACCACGTTAGCAAAGGAGACGATTTTTTCACTCCCAACAGTTTTTCCCTGCGTCAGTAGCTATCACTAATTCGACTAAATAAAAATATATATGGCCACTAACCAAGAAACAACTTCATAAGATGACAGTCTGATAACATATTTATGGTATAGCATATATATTTTTTTTTTATGTGCATTTTTCAGGTATAAATCACAGTTCTACATTGCAGCTGCAATCTGAAAAGGTGCCGACCAAGCCAGAACAATTACAGAGACCAACGTCATATAACTAATTACTCATTTTAAAACATTTCAGAAAAATACACAGCGTACAGATATTGAAAGCCCAACATCTGGTGAATCCAAACAATATTTCAGATTTATTAAATGTTTTATAACGAAAACAAAATGTAGCGCTAAATTAGCATAGCTACGCCAGGCAGATTCGGCTGGGCGCCCACGGCAAGTTCACATGCAAAACAGATATGATATAACATCGTAAATTGGGTCTTACTATGGCTGATCTTTCATCAGAATGTTGATCAAAGTGTCCTTTGTCAAGATGAGTTGTTGGTTCCGTTCAGAAATGTTCCTTTCCCACTCCATTTAGCACAGGTACCGGTCGAGTGGCACGGATTTCTCAAACGTAAATACAATCCGACAACGGAACATCGCAAAACTCCCGGAAAAATTCAAATAATCTGATTAAACTATATTGAAAAAACATACATTACGATGATATGGTCACATGTATCAAACAAAATTCGACACGGAGATAGTTTTCATACATAACGCCAGCAAAACAGTACACAATCGCAGCTCAAATTCGAGCGATTCAGTAAACCGGAAGTTGTCGGTCACGCCAAAGAAATGGGTCCTATTTCACGTCAGTCCCAGATAAACAAAGAATTTCTCCTCTGACGTCCTCTAGACAACCAGAGGAAGGCGAATGCAGTGTGTTTCTGGTCATAGGGGGAACGACCATATATAGGCAGAGCTTTGAAGCCAGCATAAACATCTTGATTTTATGTTCTTGGTCATGGAAAGTGCTGTGAAATGACTTCTGTATCACTCAGAGACAAAATTGAAACGGTTTTAGAAACTGGAGATTGTTTTCTTTCCAACGGTATTATTTATATGCATATAGTAAGAGCAATAATTGAATAAGAGGCAGTTTAATCTGTAGAGCAAATATGCTAATGCGAAAATAGCACCCCCTGTATTCTCAAGAAGTTAACTGACTTGCCTAGTTAAATAAAGGTTACATTTAAATAAATAAAAAATAGTGTTTCATGACAAACCATTTTTTACAAATCCGCCAAGGCACCAACTTTGAGAAGGGTTTAAAGCAAATGTTTCAAACCAATTCATGAATATAATTGCATCTAGGTATGTCTTGCCATTAATGTAAGGGCGTGAAAAAAATTTGGCTGAATATTATACAATGACTTATCAACAGCTCTAATAATTTGACCCCCACAGGAAATCTTCACTGGCAATTCTAGAATATACTATATATCCTAGAAACCTGGTTAAACTATCATTATGACATCATGGATGAATTCTGGAATATACTATATATCCTAGAAACCTGGTTAAACTATCATTATGACATCATGGATGAATTCTAGAATATACTATATATCCTAGAAACCTGGTTAAATTATCATTATGACATCATGCATTGCCAGTCCTTGTATTCATAGTGTAGTGAATTCGGGGGGTCGCCCTGAGCTGAACTCAAACCTGAGTCCAGGGACTGTCAAGCCAACACCTTATAACTGTTACATCAAGATGTCTGAACTTCTTGACGAGGTTGCTAGGTGTTGGGTTACGGTTGCTACAATAGCTTTCTCTATGAATTTGAGAGTGGTTACACTCCTCCTTCCCCCATCCCTCAGCTGTTTACCAAACCAAGTCTTGGGGCAGCCATTTTGTTGCTGTTAAAAAAAAACACACAACCCAGCAATCTGCAGTTCAAACAATAACAAATCTGTAATTTCATCACTGTTTTGGTAATAAGATGATTATGGGGTTGGATAAATGTAACTACAGACAGACATACCTATGGATGCCAGGACTGACCATCCATGATATCAACATTATAGTTTTAACCATGTTGAGGCTACACAGTGTTGGTTTACATTGTTTCTAAACATTGGAGTAAAAAAAGCTTATTTGGTGTTCTGATGGGGTACAACAGTTGAACTAAGCTCATGAGGCATGTGTTATATTCTTCAAGAATCAATGGCTATAAATAAATAATTTAAAAGTCAGAATATGGATGTAGCAACTGCAGGTTTCCGCTTTAACACCAAACATCAGTTCAACAACTGCAGAGTTTGTGCCTCTGTTTGTACGACAGTACTTACTAGTGTTAATCAGGGAACGGTTTCTCAAAACCATCTTATGGCTAAATTCACCGTTAGAACCATTGGATGCCTTAAGATGCGTTTGGGAAACCGGGCCCAGATATCCAGTTTCCTCCTCCTCCTTTTTCGATGTAACAGTCATCTCTTCCTCCTCCTCTTCCACTCCATAAACTGCATCCTCCTCTCCTTTAACTGTAACATCCTCCTCCTCTTTCACTCTGAACGCGTCTTCCTCTTCTTTCACTGTAACGTCTTTCTTTTCTTCTTTCATTGTAACAGGCTCACTCTCTACTTCTTGTTTTACTGTGATATCATCCTCCTCTCCTTTAGCACGGGAGTAGCTTAGTGACCGCATGGTCGGGGATGTTAGCTAGCTAGGCTAATGCTAACTTAACCAGCCCACTAGCTGACTAATAACAACACCGTAAATATGAAATTAAATCGGATAACTAACTAGACGATAGAAGTGGGTTTAAAACACAGTGGCTAATATACACTAAAGCGTCTAAAGAGCTTTATTGGTTCGTCTATTTTGGCTAGCAAGCTACCGAGGTGGCTGACTGTCCGTTGCTGCTGTTGAAAGAAACGTTCCGTCCACTAGATTATACGTCACACCAACAGCATTGCCTTAAAGTCGCAGACCGCCATCGGTTGACTGGTGGGTAACGCAGTTGAGTAAAATTAATATTTTATCTTCAGACAACAAGTTAAAGTGTAGGAAGCATTAGTTTTACTCACCAGTGTAACAATACCGTGTGGTTAAAAACGTAGTAAGCTAGTTGTAGTCACGATATGGTTACCAATAAGTACAAACAGTTATGTTTTTGCGTTATTACATATTTTTTTTTACTTATTTTGGGAAATCTTCTAAACTACCCACAATGCACTATTTTCCAATGTCATATGGATGATCTACTCTGTGCTACTGAGTTTGTATGCCAGTGTAACGGTGTAATGAAGCTACATGTTTTAAATATATTTAATCTTTATTTAACTAGGCAAGTCAGTTAAGAACAAATTCTTATTTACATTGAAGGCCTACCCCGGCCAAACCCTAACCCAGACGATGCTGGGCCAAATGTGCGCTGCCCTATGGGACTCCCAATCACAGCCTGTTATGATACAGCCTGGATTTGAACCAGGGTCTGTAGTGACGCCTCTAGTACTGAGATGCCATACCTTAGACCGCTGCGCTGCTCGTGTGTTTACATTACACTCGGTGTAATACACTCAGTGATAAAGGTATTGGATTCTGGGTAATCCACAGCAGATTTTTTGAGAATTTGAAAATTGAGTGGTCCTGGGATAGAAATGTATAAAGTTGACATTACATCATAAAATCCACGTTTTAAATCATACATTAGCAATTTATGTTTTAGTAACTACTGTTGTTGGTTTGGTGTCAAGTAAGCCTCTCTTTATATGTTATTTGCCAAATCTCAGTTTTCCATGTGGGTTTTATGCTAAAGTTCCCTCTTTCAAGTTGGTATCTAACTGGAAAATGCATCTTCTTTAGGAGTGCTATTTTTACCCTGTCGACTACTGATCATTCATCCACACTGTGTGTCTCATCAATGCAGGTCATTTATGACAAATGTATAAAGTATATGTTTTATAAACTCATGAACACCAGACAGTTTATCAGCCCGGTTTTGTTAGTTTAGGTGTATTATACTTCTTCGCCACCAGAGGGGGACATTGAGTAATTCTTCAGGTTAATTTGATATATTTTGATACTAAAATGGATGACAGTTTATTCTGATGTAGTGAACATGAGACACATGGAAACAATGTATTCATTTTATTATAGTAAATTAGGAATTAGTAGGAATTGTTAAATCCACTATACGATCACAATGACTTTGATAGACATTTCAATAGTTTTTTTGTTCGAATATTATAGGGCAGATTAATGGAGAATTGCTGTGGGAGTGCTATTTATATCCCGTCACTACTGATCATTCATCCATACTGTGTGTGTCCCATCATTGCAGCTTTGGAAATAAATGAACTATCCATCCATTGCTCCTTCCTGTGTTGACTCACTGACTTGAGAGACCAGGAAGGTCACACTAGCTCGATAGGTTGATATCTAGCTCAAGCTTCACCTCATGCTTTTCATGAACTGTGTGGTTGTGTTATCTAGTGGGAACCCGTTAGCACGGTGGGCTCTGGTGCCTTCTTGCCGTGGGCTCAAAATGACAGAGGAAATCAACCTGCTTGCTCCTTTTTGTTTTGTCAACTTTTCGATATGGATGTTATGTTTGATACCGGAGGTATCATTGAATTGAATTGAATCATTGCATTGAAAGCAGTAAACTTTTTTTGTGTTGATGCCTGTATCACTTTATCAGCAGCACGTGATCAATGACGTCTGAAGCTTCGTTTCATCGAACAACCACCTGATTGGTTTGGTATTTTGCTTGTTCGCCACTGCAGGCGACGGACTGATCTACAAATCACCTTACATCATGAATAACTACTCATTATTATTTATATATCAGTCAGCCAGTCACCATTTACCCACAATGCAGCATGGATTTCATGCTCTCAAACACGGCCAGTGGTTTAGTAGAAGAAGAAGTAAATGACATTAAGGCTATGCTGCTACGTGCTAAGGTGTGGGACGTCATCTATAATAATGACATAAAGGCTATGCTGCTACGGTGTGGGATGTCATCTATAATAATGACATAAAGGCTATGCTGCTACGGTGTGGGATGTCATCTATAATAATGACATAAAGGCTATGCTGCTAAGGTGTGGGATGTCATCTATAATAATGACATAAAGGCTATGCTGCTACGGTGTGGGATGTCATCTATAATAATGACATAAAGGCTATGCTGCTACGGTGTGGGATGTCATCTATAATAATGACATAAAGGCTATGCTGCTACGGTGTGGGACGTCATCTATAATAATGACATAAAGGCTATGCTGCTACGGTGTGGGATGTCATCTATAATAATGACATAAAGGCTATGCTGCTACGGTGTGGGACGTCATCTATAATAATGACATAAAGGCTATGCTGCTATGGTGTGGGATGTCATCTATAATAATGACATAAAGGCTATGCTGCTACGGCGTGTGACTTCATGACATAAATGACATAAAGGCTATGCTGCTACGTGCTACGGTGTGGGATGTCATCTATAATAATGACATAAAGGCTATGCTGCTACGGCGTGTGACTTCATGACATAAATGACATAAAGGCTATGCTGCTACGTGCTACGGTGTGGGATGTCATCTATAATAATGACATAAAGGCTATGCTGCTACGTGCTGGTGTGGATGTCATCTATAATAATGACATAAAGGCTATGCTGCTACGGTTTTGGATGTCATCCATAATAATGACATAAAGGCTATGCTGCTACGGTGTGGGACGTCATCTATAATAATGACATAAAGGCTATGCTGCTACGGTGTGGGATGTCATCTATAATAATGACATAAAGGCTATGCTGCTACGGTGTGGGACGTCATCTATAATAATTTGGCTGTTCTAAATTCTGTGTTGCTCAAAGCCTTGAGTAATGAACCTATTTTTGAGACTATTGGCTGTAATGCGTCAATGCTTTAGGAAGCTTTGCTTCACCATCATGGAATCTATCTATTTTGGATGTTGGGGATTTTCCCTGCCATCATTCTGTATGTCTCTTTTGATCTGCAGTCATGTTTTAGTTGGGTTTTGTTAGTTGGGTTCTAACTGGTCTCCATTAGTTGGGCTCCAGCTCACTGACCATAGTGTCACGAACCGGCTCGAAGACCGTGACAAAAAGTGAGACAACGTGGAGATAAAGAATAACAAAATATATTTATTAACTGAAGTGTGTGTTTAGTCAGTAGTGTAAGTGATTGGTTGCGTGTTTACATGTGATAATGAGGGGTGTTGAAAGGTGCCAACGCAAACAACCAAAATCTGCAGTTAGGTTTGTATGCAGTCTGGTGATATACCAGGGACTGGGGATGCAATTAGGTTTGTACAGTCTGGTGATATACCAGGGACTATGCATGTAGTTAGGTTTGTATGCAGTCTGGTGATATACCAGGGACTATACATGCAGTTAGGTTTGTATGCAGTCTGTTGATATACCAGGGCCTGGTGATGCAGTTAGGTTTGTATGCAATCTGGTGATATACCAGGGACTGGGGATGCAGTTAGGTTTGTATGCAGTCTGGTGATATACCAGGGACTGGGGATGCAGTTAGGTTTGTACAGTCTGGTGATATACCAGGGACTGGGGATGTAGTTAGGTTTGTATGCAGTCTGGTGATATACCAGGGTCTGGGGATGCAGTTAGGTTTGTATGTAGTCTGGTGATATACCAGGGACTGGGGATGCAGTTAGGTTTGTACAGTCTGGTGATATACCAGGGACTGGGGATGTAGTTAGGTTTGTATGCAGTCTGGTGATATACCAGGGTCTGGGGATGCACAGTTAGCGTTGTTTTCCTCTAGCTATTCTCCAGTTTGCTCCCAGCAGCTTTCATAGAACGTAGATCACTGTTAAACCAGACGCTGCAGAGCGTTTGTTTGACTGAATGAATATGACATTGCCTTAAATGCAGCGTTAGATGTAAAGTTTAAATTCTCATTCATTACACATCTTCACTAATCAATCAACACATGCTTTCCTTTGGACGTATCAATATAATATTATTTAATGAAATACATTTTAAAATACAATTTTTTGTCAGGAAATAAAATGAACATTTCCTTATACTGCGTTACCCACTCCAGTCAGCTGATGACGATGCTGCCAGTGTGACGTATAATCTAGTGGACGGGACACTTCAACAACAACAGCGAGTCAGTCACTTCAGTAGCTTGCTAGGCGACATGGCCTAAACATTCAAGCTTTTTAGACTGTTTCAGTGCATATTTGCCTATGTGTTTTAGACATACTTCTGTTTTATAGCGAGTTGCCCCATTTATTTTCATATTTACGTTGTTAGTCAGGCAGACGTCTTAAATTTGCCTAGCGCTAGGCTAGTCGCTAATGCTAACTAGCTAGCTAACATCTCCGACCATGAGCTCCCTAAACATCCCCCCTCCAGTTAAAGAAGACGAGGTCTGCTGGACGGAGAAAGAAGCTCTGGAGCTGAACATTGTCGTGAAAGAGGAGGAGGAAGAGGAGAATGTCACAGTAAAACAAGAAGTAGAGGATGAGGAAGACGCGTTCAGAGTGAAAGAGGAGGAGGATGTTACAGTAAAAGAAGGGGAGGAGGCAGAGAAAGAGGAGGATGCAGTTTTTGGAGTGAAGAAGGAGAAAGAGGGAGAGATAACGGTCATATTGACAGAGGAGTCAGGAGATCTGATTACCACCAGTAAGTACTGTCTTAAAAACGGGCTCTAACTCTCTAAAGGTTTTGAATGAATGTGTGGTTTTTAAGCAGCATGCTACTGAAATTCTATACTTGAAAATGTTGTTCTGTACTATAGGAATTTATGTGATAATATAATGTTAAAGCTACATTTTAAAATGGGTGATTAAAGCCCTGAATGCTGATTGGCTGACAGCCGTGGTATATCAGGCCGTATACCATGGGTATGACAAAACATGTATTTTTACTGCTCTAATTACGTTGGTAACCAGTTTATAATTGCAATAATCCACCCCAGGGGTTTGTGATATATGGCCAATATACCACGGCTAAGGTCTGTATCCAGGCACTCTGCGTTGCGTCGTGCTTAAGGACAGTCTTTAACCATGCTATATTGGCCATATACCACACTTCCTCGGGTCTTATTGCTTAACTGTAACATGTGTATACCATCAGAGTCCCCCCACCACAAAATCACAACTTAATTGTCTCACAGAATGGCAAACAACCATCTCTGTTCAGCCTATAAACATGACATTATCTATTATTATAGAGCTCTGCTCAGCCTGTAAACATGACATTATCTATTATTATAGAGCTCTTATTATGACATCATGACATTCCCTGAGAGATTAGATTTGGAGCTCTACATCATTCGTTTTTAAATCTCACCGTCACAAAGTATATTTTTAATGATGTAATGTTGTGAAGACTGACCTCAGGTTATTGAGGGATCTAGTCTAGATTAAACCTCATAGGAAGACAATTTTATTTAATACAGGCTTCATTCAGGTCTCTCTGTTTAACTAAATAATCTGTTTGTCTTTTGGCAGGAGAGAGACCAGACTCTGACAGCGGGAAGAGTTCCTCAGAGGAAACAGACCCAGAGACGCCTAACCAACACCACTGCTCCCACTGTGGAAAGAGTTTTAGGTGGTTAGGGAGTCTGAAAACGCATGAGAGAATACATACAGGAGAAAAGCCGTATCACTGTTCTCACTGTGGAAAGAGTTTTAGGTGGTTATGGGTCCTGAAAACGCATGAGAGAACACACACAGGAGAAAAGCCGTATCACTGTTCTCACTGTGGAAAGAGTTTTAGGTGGTCAGGGAGTCTGAAAACGCATGAGAGAATACACACAGGAGAAAAGCCTTATCACTGTTCTCACTGTGGAAAGAGTTTTAGATGGTCAGGGAGTCTGAAAACGCATGAGAGGATACACACAGGAGAAAAGCCGTATCACTGTTCTCACTGTGGAAAGAGTTTTATGTGGTCAGGGAGTCTGAAAACGCATGAGAGGATACACACAGGAGAAAAGCCGTATCACTGTTCTCACTGTGGAAAGAGTTTTAGGTGGTTATGGGTCCTGAAAACGCATGAGAGAACACACACAGGAGAAAAGCCGTATCACTGTTCTCACTGTGGAAAGAGTTTTAGGTGGTTATGGGTCCTGAAAACGCATGAGAGAATACACACAGGAGAAACGCCGTATCACTGTTCTCACTGTGGAAAGAGTTTTATGTGGTTTGTGAGTCTGAAAAGGCATGAGAGAATACACACAGGAGAAAAGCCTTTCCAACATACTAATACACAGGAGGAGACAACATACCACTGCTCTCATTGTGAAAATACATTTTCCCAGTCAGAGGACCTGAAAACACACGAGAGAATAGAGAGGCTGTGTTCTGACTTATCTTTCTGACTGAGAATTTGTCCACGGCCAGGATTCACAGGACCAGGGTGTCCGCTATGGACACCTGGAAGAAATCAGCAGCGGACATTTCTGAAGGTTTATCCAACAGACCTGTACATCCATGAATGGATCTCTATAATGTGTAACTATTTCTGAAGGTTTATCCAACAGACCTGTACACCCATGAATGGATCTATAATGTGTAACTATTTCTGAAGGTTTATCCAACAGACCTGTAGATCCAGGAATGGGTCTATAATGTGTAACTATTTCTGAAGGTTTATCCAACAGACCTGTACATCCATGAATGGATCTCTATAATGTGTAACTATTTCTGGAGGTTTATCCAACAGACCTGTACATCCATGAATGGATCTCTAATGTGTAACTATTTCTGATGTATTGTGATGTATTGTTTAATAGATGTACTATGTTAGGTATATTTATCTGTGGTTTTATTTCAACAGATTTTACTGATACTATTAGATTGTACTATGTTAGGTACAGTATATCACAAAAGTGAGTACACCCCTCACATTTTTGTAAATATTTGAGTATATCTTTTCATGTGACAACACTGAAGAAATGACACTTTGCTACAATGTAAAGTAGTGAGTGTACAGCTTGTATAACAGTGTAAATTTGCTGTCCCCTCAAAATAACTCAACACACAACCATTAATGTCTAAACCGCTGGCAACAAAAGTGAGTACACCCCTAAGTGAAAATGTCCAAATTGTGCCCAATTAGCCATTTTCCCTCCCCGGTGTCATGTGACTTGTTAGTGTTACAAGGTCTCAGGTGTGAATGGGGATTAGGTGTGTTAAATTTGGTGTCATCGCTCTCACACTCCCTCATACTGACTGGTCACTGGAAGTTCAACATGGCACCTCATGGCAAAGAACTCTCTGAGGATCTGAAAAAAAAGAATTGTTGCTCTACATAAAGATGGCCTGGGCTATAAGAAGATTGCCAAGACCCTGAAACTGAGCTGCAGCACGGTGGCCAAGACCATACAGCGGTTTAACTGGACAGGTTCCACTCAGAACAGGCCTCGCCATGGTCGACCAAAGAAGTTGAGTGCACGTGTTCCGTGTCATATCCAGAGGTTGTCTTTGGGAAATAGACGTATGAGTGCTGCCAGCATTGCTGCAGAGGTTGAAGGGGTGGGGGGTCAGCCTGTCAGTGCTCAGACCATACGCCGTACACTGCATCAAATTGGTCTGCATGGCTGTCGTCCCAGAAGGAAGCCTCTTCTAAAGATGATGCACAAGAAAGCCTGCAAACAGTTTGCTGAAGACAAGCAGACTAAGAACATGGATTACTGGAACCATGTCCTGTGGTCTGATGAGACCAAGATAAACTTAATTGGTTCAGATGGTGTCAAGCGTGTGTGGCGGCAACCAGGTGAGGAGTACAAAGACAAGTGTGTCTTGCCTACAGTCAAGCATGGTGGTGGGAGTGTCATGGTCTGGGGCTGCATGAGTGCTGCCGGCACTGGGGAGCTACAGTTCATTGAGGGAACCATGAATGCCAACGTGTACTGTGTCACAAGCCGGCTCATAGCCTGTGACAAAAATGAGGGGACACGAACAACAGGTATAGGCCAATTAAAAAGTGTTCTTTATTATAAACAAAACGATTAACTTAAAACTAAGAAAAAGGAATGAGGTGTGGAAGTATCATAATGTAAGGTGTAGGTAAAGTGCATGGATGCGTGAATATGTGTGTGAACATGACTGAGTGAAAACTATGCAAAACTACAAAGGAACAAACAAATCATGAGCATACCTGGAGGAGCAGAGAGAGAGAGAGAGAGAAAAGTGATTAGTGACAGCTTTATACCCTGAGCCCAGGTGGCTCCAATCACTAACGACCCTCCTCTGCCTGCAGGAGGAACCGCCCCCTGCACTGCAGAGGAGGAGCCGTGACACCCCCCTCCTTAAAATGAGGGTCCCACCCTCAACCCAACTTCCTCCAACATATTCAAAATAATTCAAATTTCCCCAAAAACAAATAAACAAAAAAAAACAATCCCGGCTCCTAGCAGTAGCCCCGTGTCCCCCAGCCGACTGTCCGTCCCTCAAACTCGGCAGCCCTGGTACCTGGGGAGCAATTTAAGAGGAAAGAGGCACAGACAGCCCGTAGGGGTCAACAGAGAAAAGGTACAAGCTAGGTTAAAGGAGCACGGGACAGAGCATCAGCAATGATATTATCCTTACCCTTAATGTGCCTAATATCAAGGTTGAATGGTTGCAAGAACAAAGCCCAACGCATCAGGCGCTGGTTGGGGTTTTGCAGGGACCTCAGAAAAACCAGTGGGTTGTGGTCAGTGAACACAGTTAAAGGGGTCAAACCAGAACCAACATAGACCTCGAAGTGCTGTAAAGCCCAAATGAGACCTAAAGCCTCCTTTTCAATTACAGAATAGTTTTTCTGATACTTATTAAATTTCCGGGAGAAGAAACTGACTGGACACTCAACCTTGTCGTCATTCTCCTGGAGAAGCACAGCCCCAGCACCGATTTGACTGGCGTCTACCTGCAATTTGAAAGGTTTCCCAAAATTTGGTGCTGCCAACACAGGTGCCAAACACAAAAGAGCCTTAACTGCATCAAATGCCTCTTGACACTGGGTGGACCAGATAAATTCAGCCTTGGCCTTCAACAGATTGGTCAGGGGGGACACTACTACCGAAAAGTTTTTACAAAAAGCACGGTAGTACCCCGTCATTCCCAGGAAGCGCATCAGTTCTTTCTTTGTAGAGGGCTGTGGAAACTGCTTCACAGCCTGAACCTTGGCTTCCACGGGACAGACAAATCCCTGACCAACAACCTTGCCTAGGTATGTGACTGTGGCTTTGGCAAACTCACATTTTGCCAAGTTAATAGTCAACCTGGCCCACACCAGTCTTTCAAACAGGGCTTGCACTCTCCGAACATGCTCCTCCCAAAAGTCTGAGTAGACGACCACGTCGTCCAAATACACGGCACACCCTTCCAGACCCGATTCATTAGCCTCTGGAAGGTGGCTGGAGCATTCCACAAGCCGAAAGGTATCACTTTATAAGAGAACAAACCAGATGGAGTTATAAAGGCAGCAATCTCACAAGCTCTTTTGGTAAGGGGTACTTGCCAATATCCCTTTAAAAGATCAAATTTGCTAACATACTTTGCTGACCCAACTTGATCAATACAGTCCTCCATCCTAGGAAGAGGGTAAAGGTCTGCTTTAGTAACATTGTTAACTTTTCTATAATCAGTGCAAGGTCTGAAAGTGGAATCAGACTTTTTGACCAAAAGACAGGGTGAAGCCCAATTTGAACAACATGGCTCCGCAATACCATTGTCCAACATATACTGCACCTCTGTTTCCAGTTTCAATCTCTTCTCCTCAGACACACGATAAAATCTCTGTTTGATAGGCTTAGCATCTCCGATGTCTATATCATGCTCAATTAAGTGGGTTTGTGATGGAGTGTCAGAAAACAAAACAGGGTAGTTTCTAATAAGAGCTACCAATTCATCACGTTTCTCAGAGTCTAAATGGTCTACCAAAACCCCAAGGTTTTGCAAAGTCTGGGAGTTTTTCAACCGACCTTGTAAGACCTCATCCGAAACTTTAACTTCCTCCTCTTCTCCCCCCTCCACCAAATTAAAGCCATAAGATGCAGTGACTGGAGCAGCAGTTAACGCTGACCTCACCGCTGGAGTGCCTTCAACTGTGCTTAGATCACAGGAGTGATAAGATTTTAACAAGTTCACATGGCATAATTTAGAGGACTTCCTATGACTAGGGGTTTCAATAAGATAGTTCAAATCTGACACTTTACGCAACACAGTGAAAGGACCACAGTATTTTGCCTGAAAAGGTGAACTTACAAGAGGCAGAAGAGCAAGTACACGATCACCGGGACTAAACTTACGCAGCTCAGCCTGTCCGTCATATTTCAGTTTCATTTTCCGTTGAGAACATTTTAGTTTCTCTTTCGCTAGTTCACCAGCCCTATACAACTTCAACCTAAAACCATTTACATAGTCAATAAGATTCCGAGGTGGTTCCTCAGGCAAACAACCATCCTGCAACACTGCTAAAGGTCCACGCACCTTATGACCAAACACTAAGTCATTTGGGCTAAACCCTGTGCTTTCCTGCACTACTTCACGAGCAGCTAGTAACAGCCAGGGTAACCCCTCCTCCCAATCTGCAGACAGTTCTGTACAGTATGCACGAAGCAAAGATTTTAATGTTTGATGAAAACGTTCCAAAGCTCCCTGGCTCTGGGCATGGAACGCAGTAGACTTGTTGTGTTTGATATTAAGCTGTTTGAGAACCTGAGCAAATAAATGGGAGGTAAAGTTAGCCCCCTGATCTGACTGGATGGTTTTTGGAATCCCAAATGTTGAAATAAATTGAGTTAACGCTTTAACTACTGATTTTGAAGTTATGGTACGCAAGGAAAAAGCTGCCGGATATCTGGTTGCTTGACACATAACAGTTAATAAGTAGCTATGACCTGACTTGGACCTTGGTAATGGCCCAACACAATCGATAATAAGATGCTCAAAAGGTTGCCCTACGGCTGGTATTGGATACAACGGTGCAGGCTTTACAACCTGATTTGGCTTGCTTGTGCGCTGGCACGAATCACAAGTTTTAATAAACTGAGCTACATCCCGCTTTAAACGTGGCCAGAAAAAATAACGAAGTATGCGATCATAAGTTTTACGAACACCCATATGACCTGCCACATCACCATGTGAAGTTTGCAACACTTTCTTTCGCAAACTAGTAGGTACAACTATTTGAAAGACTGGTTCTCCTAAACCCTGATCATAGCGTGGAACCCATTTCCTGACCAACAGCCCATCAAGAAGAAAATAACACTGAGCACTATTCCTCACCACTGAATCAGGAACCACTTTATCAAACAGATCAGCTAAAGTAGTATCGGCCTTTTGCTCAGTCATCAATGAATCTCTAGAACTAGTCAACTGTTCTGTCTGGAGTTTGACTGGCAACTCAAGACTTTCTGGCTTACTCTCAATCTCCTTACGAGAGGCTGCGCAGGTAACCGCACAAACTGGAAATACCTCAGGAGACACACAGTTTTGATCCGGAGATTCCCTTGCAGGGGACACTGAAGGTTGCTTCTTACAGATGTTTAGTTTGCCATCTGCCCACACCTTACTACCTGCCAAGTCATTCCCCAAAATCATGTGGACTCCCTCTACTGGCAACTGGGGTCTAACCCCAACATCTACATCACCCTCTACCAGACCACATTTTAGGGTAACTGCATGTAAAGGACAAGAGAATGGAACTAAACCCATACCACATACCATTACACAACGGCCAGTATCAGACTCTTTAGAGAACGGCAAAACAGATTCCAGAATAAAAGAATCTAAAGCTCCAGTGTCTCTTAGGATCTTGATTTTAACATTGTGGTTGCCATCTACCAGGGACACTACACCATCTGAAATAAAGGTTGAAAAATCACAACGGGAAGACTGAGAATCAAACTCAACTAGTGGCTGAAACAGCTCACCCTGGTGGTCAGAGGCTGTAACAGGACTTGCCATCACAGCAGGTTTAACTTGACCTGACTGTTTTGATTTAAGCAGAGGACAATTTTTCTTCCAATGTCCTTCAACTAAACAGTAGCGACAGGTATTAGCATTAACCGGTGCTTTAAGTCCTCCAGACCCAAACGTCTGCTGAGGCCTTTGGAAAGAAGCCCCCAAAAAAAGGTGACTTACTATTCCTAGGAGTAAAGTTAGTTTTATGGTACATGTCACTGTTTGACTCAAAATGGCTTTTATGTGTTAGCCTGTACTCATCTGCAAGGATTGCTGCATCACTTGGAGACTTAACTTTACGTTCATTCATATATGTAGCAACCTGGTCAGACACAGAATTTTTGAACTGTTCTAACACAATCAAATTAGACAGACCCTCAAAAGTACTAACTTCAGAAGCTGTACACCAACGATTAAACGCAGAAGTCAAATCACGAACAAACTCAGAATAGGTTTGTGAATCTAACTTTTTCCTGTAACGAAAACGTTGACGATATGCCTCTGGCACAAACTCGTAGACCTTCAGAACTGCTGATTTAACTTTAGCAAAAACTTTACTGTCAGCTACACTCAGTGCTGCAAAAGCCTCAAGTGCTTTACCTGTAAGTACACATTGCAACAACATAGTCATGTCCAAATCTGACCAAGCTCTAGCCTCTGCAATACGCTCAAATAAAGCAAAGTATGTGTCTGGATCTGACTCTGTGAAACATCAAACTGTGGTAGTCTTTCTGGTCTATTAGCATTTCTCAATCGCTCTATCTCCAACTGCATTTGCAACAGTTCCCTCTGCTGCTCAAAAGTTAAAGGACTAGACTGAAAACTTGCACCCTCACTACTAGTATACTGACCGTCAAAAACACCCATTTCCCTAAGACCCTGCTTTAATCTAGTTTTAACGATCTCTTGAATTTTTTTATCAACAATCTCAATCTGATAATGTTCAGCAATTTCAATTAACTGCTCCTTAGTACACAACTCTAAGGCTACCTCTGAAGGAGCTTGAACAAACTACGCAAAATGGAAGACATTTTCCTCAACCAATAATACTCTTACAAATGCTCAAAAAAACACACAACTCACCTGCTGTCAGTCTGGGTTCAAGGACAGGAGCCACACCCCACTATCCTCCAAAAACTACTAACTAACTGGCCCTGGTCTTCGTGCAGTCACATGTGGTGGGGTTTTATGCACACAAAACCAGTGGAGTGGAAAAGACAACCAGAAACTGGCGGCCCTCCCATAACCACGGAGGTGCTCCCGAGCCAATGTAGGGGAAAAGGGAAAGGGATGCTCTACCCACGTTCACTGCCACCTAAAACAAAAACACCACAAGCCTCCTATTGACACTCGCTGATAAGCCTGAACAGGAGAGGACTCCCACCTGAACAAAACCCAGAAAAACCCAGAGTGAATTGCTTAGTTACCAAGCTAACTGAACCAAAAGAACACATGGCTCTCAACGCTCTCTTCAACAAAATTGGCCCAACCAAAACTTCCCCTCAAACAAAAAAATTTGGCAATCTGAACTAAACTAACCCAAGTTAACTACTATCCCGGACGAGTCCCCAATTGTCACAAGCCGGCTCATAGCCTGTGACAAAAATGAGGGGACACGAACAACAGGTATAGGCCAATTAAAAAGTGTTCTTTATTATAAACAAAACTATTAACTTAAAACTAAGAAAAAGGAATGAGGTGTGGAAGTATCATAATGTAAGGTGTAGGTAAAGTGCATGGATGCGTGAATATGTGTGTGTGAACATGACTGAGTGAAAACTATGCAAAACTACAAAGGAACAAACAAATCATGAGCATACCTGGAGGAGCAGAGAGAGAGAGAGAGAGAAAAGTGATTAGTGACAGCTTTATACCCTGAGCCCAGGTGGCTCCAATCACTAACGACCCTCCTCTGCCTGCAGGAGGAACCGCCCCCTGCACTGCAGAGGAGGAGCCGTGACAACTGTGACATACTGAAGAGCATGATCCCCTCCCTTCGGAGACTGGGCCGCAGGGCAGTATTCCAACATGATAACGACCCCAAACACACCTCCAAGACGACCACTGCCTTGCTAAAGAAGCTGAGGGTAAAGGTGATGGACTGGCCAAGCATGTCTCCAGACCTAAACCCTATTGAGCATCTGTGGGGCATCCTCAAATGGAAGGTGGAGGAGTGCAAGGTCTCTAACATCCACCAGCTCCATGATGTCGTCATGGAGGAGTGGAAGAGGACTCCAGTGGCAACCTGTGAAGCTCTGGTGAACTCCATGCCCAAGAGGGTTAAGGCAGTGCTGGAAAATGATGGTGGCCACACAAAATATTGACACTTTGGGCCCAATTTGGACATTTTCACTTAGGGGTGTACTCACTTTTGTTGCCAGCAGTCACAATGGCTGTGTGTTGAGTTATTTTGAGGGGACAGCAAATTTACACTGTTATACAAGCTGTACACTCACTACTTTACATTGTAGCAAAGTGTCATTTCTTCAGTGTTGTCACATGAAAAGATATACTCAAATATTTACCAAAATGTGAGTGGTGTACTCACTTTTGTGATATACTGTATATTTATCTGTGGTTTTATTTCAACAGATTTTACTGATGCTATTAGATTGTACTATGTTAGGTATATTTATCTGTGGTTTTATTTCAACAGATTTTACTGATGCTATTAGATTGCTGGGTGGGTGGAGTTTTATATATACAGAGACTTCAGAAAGTATTCACACCCCTTGACTGGTCCCACATGTTGTTGTGTTACATCCTGAATTTAAAATGTATTTTTATTTCACCTTTATTTAACCAGGTAGACTAGTTGAGAACAAGTTCTCATTTGCAATGACACATAAAACAACACAGAGTTACACATGGAATAAACAAAAATACAATCAATTATACAGTAGAAAAATCTATATACAGCATGTGCAAATAAGAGAGGTTAGGCAATAAATAGACCATGGTCGCGAAGAAATTACAATATAGCAATTAAACACTGGAATGGTAGGGAATGTGAATGTGAATAGCAGAAGATGAATGTGCAAGTAGAGATACTGGGGTTAAATGGATTCAATACCCCATAATGTCAAAGTGGAATAATGTTTTTGGAAATGTTTACAAATGTAATTAAAAGCCTAAATAAATAAGTTCAGGAGTAAAGATTTTGCTTAACAAGTCACATAATAAGTTGCATGGACTCACTCTGTGTGCAATAATAGTGTTTAACATGATATTTGAATGACTACCTCATCTCTGTACCCCACACATACAATTATCTGTAATGTCCCTCAGTCGAGCAGTGAATTTCAACCACAGATTCAACCACAAAGACCAGGGAGGTTTTCCAATGCCTCGCAAAGAAGGGCACCTATTGGTAAATGGGTAAAAAAAAGCAGACATTGAATATCCCTTTGAGCATGGTGAAGTTATTAATTACACTTTAGATGGTGTATCAATATACCCAGTCACTAATTCAGTTGCTGGAGAGGAAGGAAACCGCTCAGGGATTTCACCATGAGGCCAATGGTGACTTTAAAATAGTTAGTGTTTAATGGTTGTGATAGGAGAACACTGAGGATGGATCAACAACATTGTAGTTACTCCACAATACTAACCTAAATGACAGAGTGAAAAGATGGAAGCCTGTATAGAATACAAATATTCCAAAACATGCATTCTGTTTGCAATAAGGCACTAAAGTAATACTGAAAAACAATGTGGCAAAGAAATTAACTTTATATCCTGAATACAAAAGCGTTATGTTTGGGGCAAATTCAACACATCACTGACTACATATTTTCAAGCATGGTGGTGGCTGCATCATGTAATGGGTATGCTTGTCATTGGCGTCACTAGAGGCGTAACTACAGTCTCTGATTCTAATTTAATGATCATCAGCTGCATCATTTTATGGTTCTAATCCAGGCAGTATCACTTCCAGGTTAAGCGAGCAGTGTGTCAAGATGTGCAGTGCGGCTTGGCAGGGTCGTGTTTCGGAGGACGCATGGCTCTCGACCTTCGCCTCTCCCCCGAGTCCGTAGAGGAGTTGCAATTGGATTTCATGACATTGGTGAAAAAAAATATATATAATACACTGGTACTGAAATTAGATTTTTAATCACCTGGAAGATGTGTCAAACCATGTAAACACCTGCAAGACTTCGGTTAGAAGTGAATCACCTGGCAGATGTGTCAAACCATGTAAACACCTGCAAGACTTCGGTTAGAAGTGAATCACCTGGCAGATGTGTCAAACCATGTAAACATCTGCAAGACTTTGGTTAGATTACACTTTTATGAAATAAATGAAAAATAAACTTTTGGTTCCTCAACTGCGTTACCCACTCCAATCAGCAGATGGCGATGTGCGTCTTTTAGGTTCAGGCGATACTGCCAGTGTGACGTATAATCTAGTGGACGGGACGCTCCTTCAACAACAACAGCTAGTCAGACACCTCGGTAGCTTTCGAGCAAACATAGCTACAACATTCACGCTCTTTACACTGTTTTGGTGTATATTAGTCGCTGTGTATTAAACACACTTCTGTCGTATGTACTTGTTGGCTGGTTAAGTTAGCATTAGCCTAGCTAGCTAACATCTCCGACCATGAGATCACTAAACTACTCTCCTTCTGTTAAAGAAGAGGAGGTCTGCTGGACGGAGAAAGAAGCTCTGGGACTGAACATTGTAGTCAAAGAGGAGGAGGAAGAGGAGACTGTTACAATACAAAAACAAGTAGAGGATGAGGCTGTTACCGTGAAAGAAGAAGAGAAAGATGTTTCAGTTAAAGAAGAGGATGTAGTTTTTGGATTGTAGGAGGAGGAAGAAGATCGGATTAACACCAGTAAGTACAGTCTTAAACAGAACGTTAACAATGGATCAATGCATCCAATCTAGAGGCGAAAGAAACGCACACCTGTTTAGGAGAGGTGCTGGCTAGCAGAGTAGAACACCTGTTTAGGAGAGGTGCTGGCTAGCAGAGTAGAACACCTGTTTAGGAGAGGTGCTGGCTAGCAGAGTAGAACACCTGTTGGAGAGGTGCTGGCTAGCAGAGTAGAACACCTGTTTAGGAGAGGTGCTGGCTAGCAGAGTAGAACACCTGTTTAGGAGAGGTGCTGGCTAGCAGAGTAGAACACCTGTTTAGGAGAGGTGCTGGCTAGCAGAGTAGAACACCTGTTTAGGAGAGGTGCTGGCTAGCGGAGTAGAACACCTGTTGGAGAGGTGCTGGCTAGCAGAGTAGAACACCTGTTTAGGAGAGGTGCTGGCTAGCAGAGTAGAATCAACCAAATGGATTTATATAGCCCTTCTTACATCAGCTGATATCTCAAAGTACTGTACAGAAACCCAGCCTAAAACCCCAAACAACAAGCAATGCAGGTGTAGAAGCACGGTGGCTAGGAAAAACTCTGTGGAAAGGCCAAAACCTAGGAAGAAACCTAGAGAGGAACCAGGCTATGAGGGGTGGCCAGTCCTCTTCTGGCTCTGCCGGGTGATTATAACAGAACATGGCCAAGATGTTCAAATGTTCATAAATTACCAGCATGGTCAAATAATAATAATCACAGTGGTTGTCGAGGGTGCAACAGGTCAGCACCTCAGGAGTAAATGTCAGTTGGCTTTTCATAGCCGATCATTGAGAGTATCTCTACCGCTCCTGCGGTCTCTAGAGAGTTGAAAACAGCAGGTCTGGGACAGGTAGCACGTCCGGTGAACACCTGTTTAGGAGAGGTGCTGGCTAGCGGAGTAGGATCATTCGAGGAGCCTGCTAATACCTTAGCTTTTCTGAAGACGACAGAAAAAGCGTGCCTACCTCTCATAGTGCATCAAAATGATTTGAGCAGGAACACTCCCCTACTCCCAGGATGCACGCAGGGCAAAACGTAAGTACACACTCCTCTACTCCCAGGATGCACGCAGGGCAAAACGTAAGTACACACTCCCCTACTCCCAGGATGCACGCAGGGCAAGACGTAAGTACACACTCCCCTACTCCCAGGATGCACGCAGGGCAAGACGTAAGTACACACTCCCCTACTCCCAGGATGCACGCAGGGCAAAACGTAAGTACACACTCCCCTACTCCCAGGATGCACGCAGGGCAAAACGTAAGTACACACTCCCCTACTCCCAGGATGCACGCAGGGCAAAACGTGAGTACACACTCCCCTACTCCCAGGATGCAGGCAGGGCAAAACGTAAGTACACACTCCCCTACTCCCAGGATGCACGCAGGGCAAAACGTAAGTACACACTCCCCTACTCCCAGGATGCAGGCAGGGCAAAACGTAAGTACACACTCCCCTACTCCCAGGATGCACGCAGGGCAAAACGTAAGTACACACTCCCCTACTCCCAGGATGCAGGCAGGGCAAAACGTGAGTACACACTCCCCTACTCCCAGGATGAGGACAGGGCAAAACGTGAGTACACACTCCCCTACTCCCAGGATGCACGCAGGGCAAAACGTAAGTACACACTCCCCTACTCCCAGGATGCACGCAGGGCAAAACGTAAGTACACACTCCCCTACTCCCAGGATGCAGGCAGGGCAAAACGTAAGTACACACTCCCCTACTCCCAGGATGCACGCAGGGCAAAACGTAAGTACACACTCCCCTACTCCCAGGATGCACGCAGGGCAAAACGTAAGTACACACTCCCCTACTCCCAGGATGCAGGCAGGGCAAAACGTGAGTACACACTCCCCTACTCCCATGATGCACGCAGGGCAAAACGTAAGAACACACTCCCCTACTCCCAGGATGCACGCAGGGCAACACGTAAGTACACCCTCCCCTACTCCCAGGATGAGGACAGGGCAAAACGTGAGTACACACTCCCCTACTCCCAGGATGCACGCAGGGCAAAACGTAAGTACACCCTCCCCTACTCCCAGGATGAGGACAGGGCAAAACGTAAGTACACACTCCCCTACTCCCAGGATGCACGCAGGGCAAAACGTAAGTACACACTCCCCTACTCCCAGGATGCACGCAGGGCAAAACGTGAGTACACACTCCCCTACTCCCAGGATGCACGCAGGGCAAAACGTAAGTACACACTCCCCTACTCCCAGGATGCAGACAGGGCAAAACGTAAGTACACACTCCCCTACTCCTGGCAACACCATAGACTACAGACTACACTATGCACAACCAAAGGCTCTTTTAAGAGCCATTCACATTGCAATAAGAGTATTCTTCCATTTACTTAACTATGTCAACTGCAGTTATTCAATTCACAGTTTCTCTCCCTTTGATTTCTACTTCTCAGGTGAGGGTGCTGTTTAGGTAAGGGTGTGATGTCTGTGCAAAAACAAAACAGGCTGTTTTAAATCACCCATTTTGAAAAAATGTAGAGCAATTAGACACCCTATAACCCACACCTACACACTCATGTATCAATCTGATTGATGGATTGTGTTGTGCAGTAAGCAGGCTCAGGTGTATAACTGTGGCTCCTTCCACCTTCAAAGAATAGGCAAGAGGGCCAACCATGGAGATTAGTAAGACACTTCATTATTTCTATAACTACGCTATATTGTTTGTCCTTGTGTGTCCGTTCATGTTTTTCAGCATAAAGTACTCTGCAGCCACTTAGTGTGGTGTGGACATCAGGTGAGGCCACACACAGATTCCTGTTGAACACTGTGGCTTTAACTACCTTCTTTTCTCAATAACAGTCTCTCTCCTTCACTTCATCCCTCTCTCCCCTTCTCCCTGAATCCTCTAGGTTATATCAGCTGTGTCGGTGAACCCCTACAGCATCTGAACTGGCTACATAGAGGGCACAGCATGATCAGAGGTGAGAGGTCACTTGGTCAGGACAACAGGAAGTATTATGAAAGAGATGCTTTACATTGAAATACAGATAGATGCAGTAGTCCCAGAGTTAATGATCCCAGGTCAGTTTATATTATACAGGAAGTATTATTAAAGAGATGCTTTACATTGAAATACAGATAGATGCAGTAGTCCCAGAGTTAATGATCCAAGGTCAGTTTTGCATTTCACCTCCTGATTGATGACTAACAATGTTAGAATAAAAAAATAAAAACACAAGGCTTAAACATGCTCTCTCTCTCCATCTGTCTCTCGTCTGCAGATATTTTTTGATGTGAGAGGATGCCAACCCCCAGTCCCATCATCGCCACCTCACCTGCTTTTAAGATAACCTTTAGGCCGACTAGAGACACTATTATGTAATTGTGATGAACTGAGAGAATATTTATGTAGCACTGTGATTCATTAATCATGTGCTGCCTTCCCTGCTCCTATGTGCTTACCTCTTTCCCTTTGTCTTTTACACCTCTCTCACCTCCTCTTTCATAATGCACAACAGATGTGCATTGAAGTACAGATTGAACTTGTATTTATAACACTTGGATAATGAGCTTTTCAATAAAGCGTTTCACATTCTCTACTGGTTGAAATGAAGTGTAATGTGATGAAATACTCCACCTATCCTGTGTTTATCAGATCAATGCAGATGAAGGGCATTAGATGTTGAGATGAACCGGTGTTGGAGTATTTACATGATGCATAGGAAGTGTAGTGTACTGTTTTTTAACATTATATTTCTGTATATATGAATTAACTAGTTAAATCCTGTTTCTAGTTTATTAGTTACAATGTGTAACCATTGATGTCCCAGGACCAAGATTGGTAAACACTGTTGAAGTGTATAATTGTAATACATACATGAAGACACAGTGTCATTCAAAGACTGGAATTTGATACTCCTGGTATTGGATATGACTGAATAATCATCTCAAAGACATTCATACCTAAACTGCACATTTATTTGCCAAGGTACAGTACATGATCAGTGAATATATTAAATGTACAGGCTACAATGTGGGGATCTCATGCATGGTAATAACTACATGTATATATGACTTGCATCCTTGGCACAACATGATATTATATTCTACTCAATCCATAGGCTTCATTAATGTCATTCAGGCTGTTTTGAAGTTGATACAACTGGCTGTGATAGCTGAGGTTCATAGCTAGGTTCTGAACTAATATGTATACCAAACGGTTGGGTCCATACACAGATCGGCTAGATAGCTAGCTACACATCCATGGGCATAGAGGGATTTTAATCATCCACTGCACAATAAGCAAGAACATAGCTAGCTACGTGATTTCATCTATCTGCATGGTAAATATCAGCAAGGCAAGCTTACAAAATTGTACATTCAATTTGCAGTAAATTCTTCAACTAGCTAGATTCTTTACATCCACTGTTTCCCAAAACGACAGCCTGGTTTGCTGGTTGTTTCAGGAGTTCCTAAAACAACCAGAATTACAATTTCATACTCATGTCACAACACCCATAAAGCTAGTCAGCTAGCTGGCTAAATCACGATTTTCGTAAATGAACTATGATTTAAAAAATGCATAATCGTTTGTCTCTACATTAACTAACATTCCTGTCAACTGTACATGTTTTTGGAATGATTAGTTATGACGTTATAATCCCTTACATTTGCTTCCATCCGAGTATTTCTGTCCGCCATCTATGATTCAGTTCAGTTCTGTGTAGGGGTACCCCTCTCTCCTAGTATATATTTGCTGAAGGAAGTCTAACAGTCACTAGCGCAGCAGCAGCCTCCCCCGGTCCTAGTGCCGGCCCGGTAAGACGTTTAAGATGCGATGGAACGGTTGACGAAAATAAGAAATCACAGAAAAAATATATTGACTGATATTGAATTATTTAGGGGGGGGCTAATTAATATTTTAGGACTAGCTACGTCCCTGATTCCTACCTACCTTTTGTCTGAAAATTTAATTTACATTTTACTCAACTGCGTTACCCACTCCAGTCAGCAGATGAGGTCTGCGACTTTAAGGCAATGCTGCTACTGTGACGTATAATCTAGTGGACGGAACGCTTCTTTCAACAGCATCAACAGTCAGTCAGCCACCTCGGTAGCTTGCTAGACAAAATAGACGAACCAATAAAGCTCTTTAGACGCTTTAGTGTATATTGGCCACTGTATTTTAAACCCACTTCTGTCGTCTAGTTAGTTATCCCTTTTAATTTCATAATTTTCATATTAACGGTATTGTTTTTATTCATCTAGCGGGCTGGTTAAGTTAACATTAGCCTAGCTAGCTAACATCTCCAACCATGAGGTCACTAAGCTATTCTCTTGTTAATGAAGAGGAGGACTGCTGGGCGGAGAAAGAAGCTCTGGTGAAAGAGGAGGAGGAAGAGGAGAATATCACAGTAAAACAAGAATTAGAGGATGATGCTGTTACCTTGAAAAAAGAAGAGAAAGACGTTACAGTGAAAGAAGAGGAAGACGCGTTCAGAGTGAAAGAGGAGGAGGATTTTACAGTAAAAGAAGAGGAGAAAGAGAAAGAGGAGGATGCAGCTTTTGGGGTGAAAGAGGAGGAGAGGGAGATGACTGTCACATCGAAAAAGGAGGAGGAAGAGGAACCTGGATATCAGGGCCCGGTTTCCCAAATGCATCTTAAGGCATCCAATGGTTCTAAGGATGAACTTAGCCATAAGATGGTTTTGAGAGACCGTTCCCTGATTAACACTAGTAAGTACTGTCTTAAAAACAGAGGAACAAACTCTGCAGTTGTTGAACTGATGTTTTTTTATATAACTTTTATTTAACCAGGTGACCATGATGTCATAATGATAGTTTAACCAGGTGACCATGATGACATAATGATAGTTTAACCAGGTGACCATGATGTCATAATGATAGTTTAACCAGGTGACCATGATGTCATGATGTCATAATGATAGTTTAACCAGGTGACCATGATGTCATAATGATAGTTTAACCAGGTAGGCCAGTTGAGAACAAGTTCACATTTACAACTGCGACCTGGCCAAGATAAAGCAAAGCAGTGTGACACAGACAACAACACAGAGTTACACATGGAATAACATACAATAAACAAGCCAATAACACAATAAGCAAGTCAATGACAGTAGAAAAAAAGAAAGTCTATATATAGTGTGTGCAAAAGGCATGAGGAGGTAGGCAATAAATAGGCCATAGTAGCGAAGAATTACAATTTAGCAGATTAACACTGGAGTGATAAATGAGCAGATGATCATGTGCAAGTAGAGATACTGGTGTGCAAAAGAGCAGAAAAGTAAATAAAAACAGTTTGGGGATGAGGTAGGTAGATTGGGCGGGCTATTTACAGAGGACTATGTACAGCTGCAGCGATCGGTTAGCTGCTCAGATAGCTGATGTTTAAAGTTGGTGAGGGAAATATAAGTCTCCAGCTTCAGCGATTTTTGAAATTCGTTCCAGTCACTGGCAGCAGAGAACTGGAAGGATGTGTGGTGTTAAAGGGGAAATCTGCAATTACTACATCCCATATTTTGATTTTTAAATTATTTATTTATAGCCATTGATTCTTGAAGAACACAACACATGCCTCATGAGCTTACTTCAACTGTTGTATCAATGACGTCTGGTCCCGTGTGGCTCAGTTGGTAGAGCATGGCGCTTGCAACGCCAGGGTTGTGGGTTCAATTCCCACGGGGGGACCAGGATGAATATGTATGAACTTTCCAATTTGTAAGTCGCTCTGGATAAGAGCGTCTGCTAAATGACTTAAAATGTAAATGTAAATTAGTACCCAGAATAAGCTTTTTTTACTCCAATGTTTAGAAACAATGTAAATCAACACTGTATAGCCTCAACATGGTTAAAACTATAATGTTGATATCATGGATGGTCGTCCTTGCATCCATAGGTCTGTCTATGAATTTGAAAGTAGTTACATTTCTCCACCCCCATCCATCATCTTATTAGCAAAACAGTGGTGGAATTACAGCTTTGTTATTGGTTGATTGATTCTTGTGTGGCTTTTTTAAAGGGACAACATAGTATGTAAACAGCAACAAAATGGCTGCCCAGAGACTTGGTTTGGTAAACAGCTGAGGGATGGGGCTGGAGAAATGTAACCACTCTCAAATTCATAGAGAAAGCTATTGTAGCAACCGTAATCCAACACCTAGCGACCTCGTCAAGAAGTTCAGACATCTTGGTGTAACAGTTATAAGGTGTTGGCTTGACAGTCGCTGGACCCAGGTTTGAGTTCAGCCCAGGGCTACCCCCTGAATTCACTACACTATGAATACAAGGACTGGCCATCCATGATGTCATAATGATAGTTTAACCAGGTTTCTAGGATATATAGTATATTCTAGAATTCATCCATGATGTCATAATGATAGTTTAACCAGGTTTCTAGGATATATAGTATATTCTAGAATTCATCCATGATGTCATAATGATAGTTTAACCAGGTTTCTAGGCTATATAGTATGTTCCAGAATTCATCCATGATGTCATAAAGATAGTTTAACCAGGTTTCTAGGCTATATAGTATATTCTAGAATTGTCAGTGAAGATTTCCTGTGAGGGTCAAATTGTTAGAGCTGTTGATAAGTCATTGTATAATATTCAGCGTTTATTTTCATGCCATTACATCAATAACGCCCAACCAGAAGAGAATAAACTCTTCCTGAACCACCACCTCTTGCTGTCCTTCATACATTCTGACGTTGCTGGTAATCGGCTACACAAGCAGTCCGCAACCTACATTTGGAGTGCAAATGTATCTTACCATTTCTACTGATCTGGTGCCAGTTATGATTTTCATTTGCACATTTTACTGAAACAGTTTAATTTCATTGATAATAGTATCTCAAAATCATTCTGTGATTAATCTACATTCCATCTAAATCTAAATGAAATTATACAAATCTAAAAGTAACTTTTATTGCCAACTATGTAAAAAAAATAGCCTACATAAAGCCAAAAAATAAGAAGTCTGATAGCAAAGGGTCTGAATAATTAAGTAAATAAGGTATTTCTGTTTTCACTTTGTCATTCTGGGCTACTGATGACACCCCTCTGAAACAAGATAGCCTAACCACCAGAAAAACGTATTCTTTAGCCTACTCCTCCCGCTGCTGCTGGCCTTCGTAAATTCTGATGTTATGCTCCTATAGTTTCTGGTAATAGGCTACACCAGCAGTCGTTATGCTCCTATAGTTTCTGGTAATAGGCTACACCAGCAGTCGTTATACTCCTATAGTTTCTGGTAATAGACTACACCAGCAGTCGTTATGCTCCTATAGTTTCTGGTAATAGGCTACACCAGCAGTCGTTATGCTCCTGTAGTTTCTGGTAATAGGCTACACCAGCAGTCGTTATGCTCCTATAGTTTCTGGTAATAGGCTACACCAGCAGTCGTTATGCTCCTATAGTTTCTGGTAATAGGCTACACCAGCAGTCGTTATGCTCCTATAGTTTCTGGTCATAGGCTACACCAGCAGTCGTTATGCTCCTATAGTTTCTGGTAATAGGCTACACCAGCAGTCGTTATGCTCCTATAGTTTCTGGTAATAGGCTACACCAGCAGTCGTTATGCTCCTATAGTTTCTGGTCATAGGCTACACCAGCAGTCGTTATGCTCCTATAGTTTCTGGTCATAGGCTACACCAGCAGTCGTTATGCTCCTATAGTTTCTGGTAATAGGCTACACCAGCGGTCGTTATGCTCCTATAGATTCTGGTAATAGGCTACACCAGCGGTCGTTATGCTCCTATAGTTTCTGGTAATAGACTACACCTGCAGTCGTTATGCTCGTATAGTTTCTGGTAATAGGCTACACCAGCAGTCGTTATGCTCCTATAGTTTCTGGTAATAGGCTACACCAGCAGTCGTTATGCTCCTATAGTTTCTGGTAATAGACTACACCAGCAGTCATTTTGCTCCTATAGTTTCTGGTAATAGGCTACACCAGCAGTCGTTATGCTCCTATAGTTTCTGGTAATATGCTACACCAGCAGTCGTTATGCTCCTATAGTTTCTGGTAATAGACTACACCAGCAGTCGTTATGCTCCTATAGTTTCTGGTAATAGACTACACCAGCAGTCGTTATGCTCCTATAGTTTCTGGTAATAGGCTACACCAGCAGTCAGCAACCTTTTCCATTTCGTGCCAATTTCTCTGACCATTTCTACTAATCTGGTGCCAGTTAGGATTTTCATATTCACATTTTACTGGAACAGTTTCATTTCATTTATAATAGTAATAATTATTATAATAGTCTTTATCTCAACATCATTATCTGTGATTAATCTACATTCTATCTAAATGAAAATTATACAAATCTAAAAGTAACTTTTATTGCCATTGCCAACTATGTAAAAATAGCCTACATGAAACCAACAAACAAAAACATTTGCAGCCTGCAGGTAGAAAATATCCCGATTTAAAAATAAATATCCTATAAATCCCATTGGCTGCACATGGCCTGTCAACAACGAACTTGAAACATTCTATCAACTATCAACTGGGTCCTCCGAAACTTGCAACGTTGTATAAAATATTCTGGGCCCTCAGTTTCCCGCGCCAGTGAGTTCTGGACAGACACATCTGTCGTCTATTTGTGCAAGGATAAGAAGTAATCAGGTATTTTATAACATTTCCACTGGATCAGAGCATTACGTTTTTCCCTTTAATGCTGAGTGGTTATCGAAAGGGCGAGAGCTGGAAATAATTTACAAATACTTTGAGCAACTATTGTCATTCGTAATGGATTCTAATAAGACTTTGTTTACCTGCTGTTTGAGGTGAAGAAAAAATTAATTAGAGAAGCTGCATCATTTTGTTTGAGAAGCTCCACAACTCATTAGTGGTGGTGCGTTAAGACAATCAGAAATACTACCAGACATCCCCAAATAGGCACATTTATAGGCCTACATTTGTGTGCAGGCCATGTAGACTAGTCCTACTTCTATATGTGTAATTAGGTGTGCTTCCTTACTCAACATTGACAGGAGTGTTTCGAACAAAAGACAATGAATATATTGACAACTGACGCATCTTGTAGGGTCAGGTCTGGGTGGTCTGCCAGGGAACGTTTCATTTAGTATCCTTTGGGGAATGATTTTATTTCCCCATAATATGTTTTTCCGAAGTTGAATGACTGAAAGGGAGTGTAACTTTGATTATAATATCACTTCCCTGAAGGAGGGAAACGAGGTACAACACCTGTTTGTCCCCGCCCTTTCCTGTGTCGGTGAAGAGCGGTATTAACTTCTCTGGCAAACGTCCCACCGGCCAATAGCCAGGGAAAATACAGCGCGCCATATTCAAATAACATGATATAAAAATCAGACTTTCATTAAATCACACATGTAAGATACCAAATTAAAGCTACACTCGTTGTGAATCCAGCCAACATGTCAGATTTCAAAAAGGCTTTTCGGCGAAAGCATAAGATGCTATTATCTGATGATAGCACATCAGTAAACAAACAGAGTAGCATATTTCAACACTGCAAGCACGACACAAAACGCAGAAATAAAACATAAATCATACCTTACCTTTGACGAAATTCTTTTGTTGGCACTCCAATATTTCACATAAACATCACAAATGGTCCTTTTGTTCGATTAATTCCGTTGATATATATCCAAAATGTCAATTTATTTGGACCGTTTCATCCAGAAAAACACAGCTTCCAACTTTCGCCAAGTCACTACAAAATATATCAAAAGTTACATGTAAAATTTACCAAAACATTTCAGACTGCTTTTGTCATACAACGTTAGATATTTTAAAACGTTAATAATCGATCAATTTGAGGACGGGATCAATACAAAAATAAAACAATCTGACGCAACTTTTTTCATAACGTGACTCTCTCAAATTATTTACTTCATGTGACCCTCATTTACGATAGCCCTACTTCTTCACTACACAAAGGAATAACCTCAACCGATTTCCAAGGACTGGTGACATCCAGTGGAAGCGGTAGGAACTGCAAGCAAGTCCATTAGAAATCTGGTGTCTCTAAAAAATCTATTTGAAAAGACAGTGACATCAAAGAAATACAAATTCTGAATGGTTTGTCCTCAGGGTTTTTCTCAGGGTCTACATAAGTTCTGTTATTCTCACAGACATGATTCAAACAATTTCAGAAACTTCAGAGTGTTGTCTATCCAAATCCACTAATAATATGCATATCTTATATTCTGGGGATGAGTAGCAAGCAGTTGAATTTTGGCATGCTATTTTTCCCGAAAGTGAAAAAGCTGCCCCCTGCCCTCAAGAAGTTAAAGAATGACAGGAATGAATCCAAGCCTCACTCTCATCACCTGTGGCGGGGCTTCCAGCGAGGTACTGAAATACTAAATAATTTCACAGTTTGCTAAATCCAATGGTTTTTAACATCTTGTAATCCAAGATGGCGTAGCAGTAAGACATGTTTGTTGTTGCAAATGTTTTCTTTTTTTGTATATATTGCAATATATTTCAATCTCTTTTTCCATTTTTTAATTACATATACCTTTCGGAAACCCGCCTCACCCAATGTGATACGGATCTGCAATTTTTTAGACCTTATAGCTAGAACCTCCATCAGAAGCTAACCAGCTAATTAGCTACTAGCTATTAATCATTGTTAGCCACTGCTAGCGGCCTTTCCCTTTTTTAGCTCAGACACCAGCCGCCTTTAGCCTGGGTAATACCTGCCAGTCTGCACAACGCGATATCAACCCTGAGCATATCGGACTGTTTTTCTCCACTACCTCACCGTATTCCTGCCGTAAGCTCTGGACCATTACACCGGATAATCGCAGCTGGCTAGCTGCTACCGAGTGGCCCAGCCTCGAAGCTAGCCTTGAGCCAGGCTCATCTCCCGGCCTGCTCAGTGGACCCTATGATCACTCGGCTACACAGCTGATGCCTCCCAGACTCTTCACGAAGACGACTAGAAGCCACTACATCACCGGATTCCTGCCGTGAGCTCTGGACCTTTGCACCGGATTGGGTATAGTGGCTAACGCCCTTGTACCGAAGCTAGCACCAGTTAGCCTCGATCCAGGTGCATCTCCCGGCTAGCAAAATTACTCCAGCTACAATACCTCTTTTGCCAATTGGCCTGGACCCTTTGTCGACACAGAGCCCCGCCGATCCATCACGACTGGTCTGCCGACGCAATTCCGTCAGATGTGCCCTCAACCGGCCTTTGCAAGACGTCGGTGACGCCCTTGTCCCGAAGCTAGCACCAGTTAGCCTCGAGCCAGGCACATCTCCCGGCTAGCGTAGTAATCACTACCTAGCGGCTTCCCTGGTTCATATATTGCTGTTCACTGGACCCTATGATTACTTTGCTTCATAACTGATGCCTGCTGGACTGTTCATTAGTCATGGTTCTCCATTTTGTTTATCTGTCAGCCCCAGCCTCGAACTCAGGCCCTGTGTGTAGTTAACTGACCCTCTCTGCCCATTCATTGCCATTTTACGTGTTGTTGTTGTCTTAGCTGATTAACTGTTGTCTTACCCGTTGTTGTCTTAGCTAGCTCTCCCAATCAACACCTGTGATTGCTTTATGCCTCGCTTTATGTCTCTCTAATGTCAATATGCCTTGTATACTGTTGTTTAGTTATCATTGTTTTATTTTACTGCGGAGCCCCTAGTCCCACTCAACATGCCTCAGAGAACTCTTTTGTCACACCTCCCACACGTGCGGTGACCTCACCTAGCATTACTGGTGCCTCCAGAGATGCAACCTCTCTTATCGTCACTCAATGCCTAGGTTTACCTCTACTGTACCAACACTCTACCATATCCCTGTCTGTACATTATGCCTTGAATCTATCCTACCACGCCCAGAAATCTGCTCCTTTTATTCTCTGTTCCCAACGCACTAGACAACCAGTTCTGATAGCCTTTAGCCGTGCCCTCATCCTACTCCTCTGTTCCTCGGGTGATGTGGAGGTAAACCCAGGCCCTGTGTGTCCCCAGGCACCCTCATTTGTTGACTTCTGTAACCGTAAAAGCCTTGGTTTCATGCATGTTAACATCAGAAGCCTCCTCCCTAAGTTTGTTTTACTCACTGCTTTAGCACACTCCGCCAACCTTGATGTCCTTGCCGTGTCTGAATCCTGGCTTTGGAAGGCTATCAAAAATTCGGAAATGTCCATCCCGAACGACAACATTCTCCGTCAAGATAGAACTGCCAAAGGGGGAGGAGTTGCAATCTACTGCAGAGATGGCCTGTAAAGTTCTTTCATACTTTCCAGGTCTATGCCCAAACAGTTCGAGCTTCTAATTTAAAAAATGAATCTCTCCTGAAATGTCTCTCACTGTTGCCGCCTGTTGTAGACCCCCCTCAGCTCCCAGCTGTGCCCTGGACACCATATGTGAATTGATTGCCCCCCCATCTATCTTCAGAGTTAGTTCTGTTAGGTGACCTAAACTGGGATATGCTTAACACCCTGGCCTTCCTACAATCCAAGCTAGATGCCCTCAATCTCACACAAATTATCAAGGAACCCACCAGGTACAACCCTAAATCTGTAAACATGGGCACCCTCATAGATATTATCCTGACCAACTTGCCCTCCAAATACACCTCTGCTGTTTTCAATCAGGATCTCAAAGATCACTGCCTCATTGTCTGCATCCGTTATGGGTTCGCGGTCAAAAGACCACCCCTCATCACTGTCAAACGCTCCCTAAAACACTTCTGCGAGCAGGCCTTTCTAATCGACCTGGCCCGGGTATCCTGGAAGGATATTGACCTCATCCCGTCAGTAGAGGATATCTGGTTGTTCTTTAAAAGTGATTTCCTCACCACCTTAAATGAGCATGCCCCTTTCAAAAAATGTAGAACTAAGAACAGATATAGCCCTTGGTTCACTCCAGACCTGACTGCCCAGACCTGACTGCCCTGACTGCACAAAAACCAGCACAAAAACATAGTGCGTACTGCACTAGCATCGAATAGTCCCCGCGATATGCAACTTTTCAGAGAAGTCAGGAACCAATACACACAGTCAGTCCAAAAAGTTCTGGGACACTGTAAAGTCCATGGAGAATAAGAGCACCTCCTCCCAGCTGCCCACTGCACTGAGGCTAGGAAACACTGTCACCACCGATAAATCCACGATAATCGATAATTTCAATAAGCATTTCTCTACGGCTGGCCATGCTTTCCTCCTGGCTACCCCAACCCCAGCCAACAGCTCCCCCGCAGCTACTTGCCCAAGCCTCCCCAGCTTCTCCTTCTCCTTCACCCAAATCCAGATAGCTGATGTTCTGAAAGAGCTGTAAAACCTGGACCCATACAAATCAGTTGGGCTAGACAATCTGGACCCTCTTTCTAAAATTATCCGCCGCCTTTGTTGCAACCCTGATTACTAGTCTGTTCAACCTCTTCAAAGGGGGTGACACTCTATACCCAAACTGTTACATACCTATATCCATCCTGTCCTTCCTTTCTAAAGTCTCCGAAAGCCAAGTTAACAAACAGATCACTGACCATTTCGAATCTGTCCGTACCTTCTCCGCTGTGCAATCCGGTTTCCGAGCTGGTCACGGGTGCACCTCATCCACACTCAAGGTACTAAACAATATCATAACCGCCATCAATAAAAGACAGTACTCTGTCACTGTCTTCATCAACCTGGCCAAGGCTTTCGACTCTGTCAATCACCGTATTCTTATCGGCAGACTCAATAGCCTTGGTTTCTCAAATGACTGACTCGCCTGGTTCACCAACTACTTCTCAGATAGAGTTCAGTGTGTCAAATCGGAGGGCCTGTTGTATGGACTTCTGGCAGTCTCTATGGGGGTACCACAGGGTTCAATTCTCGGGCTAACTCTTTTCTCTGTATATACCAACGATGTTGCTCTTGCTGCGGGTGATTCCTTGATCCACCTTTATGCAGACGACACCATTCTGTATACATCTGGCCTTTCTTTGGACACTTTGGACACTTAACATAAAACATCAATAATGTTCCAACCGGAGAATTCCTTTGTCTGAAGAAAAGCACTGGAACTAGAGGTAACTCTGTCGGGAGTGCGCGTCATGAGACCAAGGCACTCTGCCAGACCACTGACTCAAAGAGGTCTCATGAGCCCCTCCTTTATAGTAGAAGCCTCATTCAAGTTTCTAAAGACGGTTGACATCTAGTGGAAGCCGTAGGAAGTGCAACTTTATCCATATCTCAATGTGTATTCGGTAAGCCAAGCTTTAAAAAACTACAAACCTCAGATTTCCCACTTCCTGGTTGGATTTGTCTCAGGTTTTTGCCTGCCATATGAGTTCTGTTATACTCACAGACATCATTCAAACAGTTTTAGAAACTTCAGAGTGTTTTCTATCCAATACTAGTAATAATATGCATATATTAGCATCTGGGACAGAGTAGCAGGCAGTTTACTCTGGGCACCTTATTCATCCAAGCTACTCAATACTGCCCTCCTGTCACCAAGAAGTTAACCTGTTGGGGACAAGGGGTGATATTTTCACTTTTGCTGAAAATCGTATGATTTTTAAACGGCCTCGTACTCAATTCTTGCTAGTACAATATGCATATTTTTAGTACCATTGGATAGAAAACAACCTCTAGTTTCTAAAAACGTTTGAATTTTTTCTCTGAGTTGAACACAAGTCATTTGGCAGCACTTTCCCTGAGCAGGAAGTAGAATGCAAGATGTCTATGCTCGCTTCAACGCTCTGCCTATACATGGTCATGCCACCTATGACCCGAAACACACCTCACACGCCTTCCTCTGGGTGTCAAGAGGACGTCAGAGGAGAAATTTTGTGTTTATCTTGTTCTGACGTGAAATAAGACCTATTTCTTTGACGTGACCGTCCATTTCCGGAAGTCTGAAGTGTGCGACTTTGAAGAGAGATTGTGTTTTGTTTTGCTGCCGTTTCGGATGTCAACTATCTCCGGCTCGGATTTGATTTGATAAATGAGACCATATCATCGTAAT
This sequence comes from Salvelinus alpinus, assembly GCF_045679555.1. Classification (NCBI taxonomy): domain Eukaryota; kingdom Metazoa; phylum Chordata; class Actinopteri; order Salmoniformes; family Salmonidae; genus Salvelinus; species Salvelinus alpinus. The sequence goes on from NC_092087.1 coordinate 108,155,166, forward strand.
GTATGTTTTTTCAATATAGTTTAATCAGATTATTTGAATTTTTTAGGGAGTTTTGTCGTGTTCCGTCGTGTGACTTTGTTTACTTGGAGAGATCCGTGCCACGCGACTAGTACCCATGCTAAATGAAGTGGGAAAGGTACCATTCTGAATGTAATGAACGACTCATCTGGACTAAGGACATCTTGATCAACATTCTGATGAAATTTCAGCAAAAGTAAGATCCAATTTATAATGCTTTTTCATATATCGGTGTGCATGTGAACTGGTCGTGGGCGCCCAGCTGGTTCTGGCTGGCGTGGCTATGCTAATTTAGCGCTACATTTTGTTTTCGCTATAAAACATTTAATAAATCTGAAATATTGTCTGGAATCACAAGAATCCTGTCTTTCAATTGCTGCACAGTATGTATTTCTCAGATATGTTTTATGATGAGTAATTAGTTATTTGACGTTGGTGTCTGTAAATGTTATGGCTGCTTTCGGTGCAATTTCTGATTGTAGCTGAAATGTAATTTATGATTTATACCATAAATATGCACATTTAAAAAAAAAAACATATGCTATACAATAAATATGTTATCAGACTGTCATCTTATGAAGTTGTTTCTTGGTTAGTGGCTATATATATATCTTTATTTGGTCGAATTAGTGATAGCTGGTGATGGAGTAAAACACTGATGGAGGTAGAAAAGTGGTGTAATAGATTTACATATTTTGTCTTCCCTGTAAAACATTTTAAAAATCGGACATGTTGGCTTGATTCACAAGATGTGTACCTTTTCATATGCTGTATTGGACTTGTTAATGTGTGAAAGTTAAATATTTTAAAAAAAATGTTTTTTTTTAATTTGCCGCTCTGCCTTTTCAGTGGAATGTGGGAGGAGTGCCGCTAGCGGCACCCGTGGCCCCTAAAGGTTAAAAACATCCTAAAGATTGATTCCATACATCGTTTTACATGTTTCTAAAGGACTGTAACGGAACTTCTCGAGTTTTTGTCTGGACGATGTGCCTGCGTCTCATGAAGATGGATTACTGGGCTGAACACGCTAACAACAAGTGGCTATTTGGACATATGAGTGTTTTCTATCCAATACTAATAATAATATGCATATATTAGCATCTGGGACAGAGTAGGAGGCAGTTCACTCTGGGCACGCTATTCATCCAAAAGTGAAAATGCTGCCCCCTATCCCATAAAGGTTAACAAACCTCCAAACGAGCTTCAATGCCATACAACACTCCTTCCGTGGCCTCCAACTGCTCTTAAACGCTAGTAAAACTAAATGTATGCCCTTCAACCGATCGCTGCCCGTACCCGCCCGTCCAGCATGACTACTCTGGACGGTTCTGACTTAGAATATGTGGACAACTATAAATACCTAGGTGTCTTGCTAGACTGTAAACTCTCCTTCCAGACTAATATTAAGCATTTCCAAAATTAAATCTAGATTTGGCTTCCTATTTCGCAACAAAGCCTCCTTCACTCACACTGCCAAACATACCCTCGTAAAACTGACTATCCTACCGATCCTTGACTTCGGTGATGTAATTTTCAAAATAGCCTCCAACACTCTACACAGCAAACTGGATGCAGTCTATCACAGTGCCATCCGTTTTGTCACCAAAGCCCCATATACCACTGCTCTCGTCGGCTGGCCCTCGCTACATATTCGTCTCCAAACCCACTGGCTCCAGGTCATCTATAAGTCTTTGCTAGGTAAAGCCCCGCCTTAACTCAGCTCACTGGTCACCATAGCAACACCCACCCGTAGCACGTGCTCCAGGAAGTATATCTCACTGGTCATCCCCAAAGCCAACACCTATTTTGGCCGCCTTTCCTTCCAGTTCTCTGCTGCCAATGACTGGAACGATTTGCAAAAATCACTGAAGCTGGAGACTCTCCCTCACTAACTTTAAGCATCAGCTATCTGAGCAGCTTACCGATCGCTGCAGCTGTACACAGCCCATCTGTAAATAGCCCATCCAACTACCTACCTCATCCCCATGTTTTTTTAAACTTTTTTTGCTCTTTTGCACACCAGTATTTCTACTTGCACATCATCATCTGCACATCTATCACTCCAGTGTTAATTTGTAATTACTTCTCTACTATGGCCTATTTATTGCCTTACCTCCTTACTCCATTTGCACACACTGTATATAGACTTTCTATTGTGTTATTGACTGTACGTTTGTTTATCCCAAGTGTATGTAACTCTGTTGTTTTTTTGTTGCACTGCTTTGCTTTATCTTGGCCAGGTCGCAGTTGTAAATGAGAACTTGTTCTCGACTGGCCTACCTGGTTAAATAAAGGTGAAATACAAAGAAATCTTAACTTTATTATCAACACCCAAATGTATACTGTCATTAACGCGGTTCTTCAATAATTACACATAATTCTTAATACTGTAGCAAACATTTATATTAAGCAGGACATTCAAACGAGCCGTACAATTATAATCCAAAGTAGTGGGAAATGTACTCATAATCAACCTGGAAATAGAGGTTACTCCCCTGAGTTTTCCCCCATTCACATTCAGAATACATTGTGAAAAACTAAAAGCTTTGCTCACCATTTTTGCTCCAGGCAGATATACTACATCCATAACTATCGGTTTCCTCATTACCAGATATACTACATACAATTTTAGCAAACACAGAAAGGGGCCTATATTGGAGACCAAAAGTCGTCTGGCACACTGCTTAGAGTTTCAACAACATGAATAACTTATTTCTAGTCTACAATCTTAGATGTTACTACTAATGTGAAAACAAGACAATATATAACTATTCTTGCTCATTTTAAGACAAATGTCAAATAATCATTACATTCATTACAGGCGTCAATTGTTGTACAACATCATGGCTACGCTGTTGGCATCACCTTTTATAGTGGATTTCTGCTGTTGTGGGCCTTTAACCATCTGTCTAACTTTGTCATTCACACAGGAGAGAGACGTGACTATCGTGGATCCTTTGGGGAGCCTCAACAACCTCATGATGCTGAAGAGGCAGAGAAGAGTTTCTCCAGATCAGAACTCCTCAAGAAACACTTGCAGAGACCCACAGGGAAGATAATTCACCGCTCTGACTGTGGGAAGAGATTCACCTCTTCAGCAGGCATTAAAATTCATCAGAGAACACACACAGGAGAGAAACCTTATAGCTGTGTTCAATGTGGGAAGAGTTTTACTACATCTGGCCATCTTATTGTACACCAGAGAATACACACAGGAGAGAAACCTTATAGCTGTGATCAATGTGGGAAGAGTTTTGGCCGATCTGGAGAGCTGACAGTGCACCAGAGAACACACACAGGAGAGAAACCTTATAGCTGTGATCAATGTGGGAAGAGTTTTAGTCGATCTGACCATCTGACTCAACACCAGAGAATACACACAGGAGATAAACCTTTTAGCTGTGATCACTGTGGGAAGAGTTTTGGCCAATCTGGAGAGCTGACAGTGCACCAGAGAACACACACAGGAGATAAATCTTATAGCTGTGATCAATGTGGGAAGAGTTTTATTCAGCTAAGCAACCTGATATCACACCAGAGAATACACACAGGAGAGAAACCTTATAGCTGTGATCAATGTGGGAAGAGTTTTACTCACGTAAGCACCCTGATATCACACCGGAGAATACACACGGGAGAGAAACTATACAGCTGTGATGAATGTGGGAAGAGTTTTGCTAGGTCGAGCAATCTGACTCGTCACCAGAGAACACACACAGGAGAGAAACGTTATAGCTGTACTCATTGTGGGAAGAGTTTGACTCATTCAAGCAGCCTGATATTACACCAGAGGACACACACAGGAGAGAAATCTTATATCCGTGATCAATGTGGGAAGAGTTTTACTAAGCTAAGTAGCCTGATATCACACCAGAAAACACACACAGGAGAGAACCCATATAGCTGTGATGAATGTGGGAAGAGTTTTACTGGGTCTAGCAGTCTGACTCTTCACCAGAGAATACACACAGGAGAGAAACCTTTTAGCTGTTCTCAATGTGGGAAGAGTTTTGTTCAATCTGGGGGACTGAAGATACACCAGAGAACACACACAGGAGAGAAACCTTATAGCTGCCGTCAATGTGGGAAGAGTTTTGTTACATCTGGGGAACTGACTGTACACCAGAGAACACACACAGGAGAGAAACCGCATAGCTGTAATCAATGTGGGAAGAGATACTCTGATAAAAGATATCTGATCAAACATCATAAAATACATGGGGTTGTTTCATGATATCAATGAAATGATGTCACAATGTAGAATATTTTTACCAATGTAGAAGGAGTATTTTAATGATGTCACAATGTAGAACCCTAAATGTTTGTCCCCTGTTCTATTGATTTCAACATGATATGGATATTAGCCTCAGGGGGAAAAACCAGGCTCTGAATTGGAAGAGTACTATTTATGTGATTTAACAAAGTCAGTAACAAAAAGAGTTGTTAAACTTACCACGTTGGTGACCCACTTGAATAAAAATGCAACACTTCAAAATGTAGCAAGCTGTTTTCTACAAATTGTCCTCTAACCAGGGATGTACACATTATTCCCAGATTCGGGTGGTTTTTGAGCTGTTAGTTTTAACAGGACGTGCAACCTCATCTCCCTCCTCTCGCACAAATGATTTTAGCATTATATCGATGAGTGATGACAAATAAGTGTTGCGTTCCTTTGTTTAGCGACCCCTAAATTTAAATGCGTCACTCCAGAATGTAGCTGACTGTCTTCTGCATGTTGTCCTCTAATCAGTGAGATAAAAGATATCTCCCATTTCCATGTGTTTTTTTAGTTGACAGTTTCAACAGCACCTACAACCTGATTTCCCCCTAATCGATATCAGTGATCAGTGATTACTTGTCAAAACAGCAGCATTTTTGGTGCTTGTGCAATTTATAAGGTGCTTTTTTTTAAACGATTATTGTGGCAGATGTTTGTGTAAATAGCACATGTTATGTTTAGGTTTTCAATTTATCCCAAACTGTTTCTGCAAATTGGTTATTGATTTTGACACTTTAAAACTGTGTTTTGACATTGGGCTATCCCACCTAGCAAAATGTCATTGAAAAGACGTTGAAAATATGACTATGCAATCAAATATTTCATATTTACATTTCATGTAGCATTTAGTAATGATATTTATTCATGCAACCAACTGACAATTGTTTGGTACAATTATATTGACAATGTTGCCCTGCTTTTAGAATATCAGGATTCATTCTCAGATGTGCTAACCCAAATGTACTAGAGCATGACATTGGGGGCCCCGATCCAACAACATGCCTATCGAGTGAACCCTGAAAAGAGAGAGAAGCTCCGCAGTGAGGTGGAAAGTTACTACGGATATCGCAGGAGTTTCCTCTTGAAATCAGACATGTCCGTGTGGTAAGGACAACTTGGTTGCTGATTATCTCAAGGGTGGGCAGTCAAAAAGATTTGTGTTTTGCGTTTAGCCAGTGAGTTGCCATGGATCACAATTTATTTTGACTGCACGGAGATGACTGCACGGAGTATTGGAGATGAGTTTTGCTTGGGCTCGTTCCAAGTGGACGAGAGTTCTAGAAGCTTGTGGGAAAAAATTATATATTTTTTCTTGTTTTTAATTGTTGACAGCCAGTAGACACCATGTTTATATTGTATTGGTGAAGCATTGTAGTTGATAATGTGAAATGGAAATTGTTTTCTGTTGTCCAACAAAAATATAGGATATATTTGTTGTCTTAAGGGGGAAGGTGTTACAGTCTTTGGTTTTTCCATTTATGTTTTGAGGTTGGATATCAGCACGTATAGCTCGTTAGCATGTAGGGTGCACTGATTGGTGTCACCTCGTTAGTCTGTATGTGTTACACCTGTGCTGGCTTGTCCATCTCGTTAGTGGGAAGGTGTTTCACCTGAGCTGGTCCAGGTTCTATTTAAGAGTGTCTGGCCCAGTGCTCCAGTTGTCTTGATAGATGTGGAGAGTCAACACCTTTAGTTGTTCCACTTTCTGTCTTTAAGTTTGTTGTGGGTTTTTCTTTTGTTTGCCTCTTCTTGGGCAAATTTAGTGGGTCTCATGGTGGGTGTCTTTTATGTCCCAGTTCTTGTTACTAGTTGTTGTTTGTAAGATACTTATTAACATAAATTAGACAGGATACAGTCTTATTAAAATTAGATAATAGTGTTTACTCTCGGAGCACGCTACCATTTGATCATAAACAACAGGTTTATATACAATATATGACGTCATAGGTTACAGAATAAGTCTCCTTGTCCTGACTAATAGAAAACAGGTTCAAAAGTTCATTACAACTTCCCAGCGCACACACATGACACAATATAATCTATTCTCCTGAAGGCTCACTATAATTTATTACCACTTTAGCAGACAACTCAAGATAATGGAAGACCTAAAAAGTTACCCACAGCCTTATCTAAACACCTCAGGGCCAGTTGGGTCAGTTCAACCATAGTTTAACGACCCTTTCTGCTTATTTTATGACCCACAACACAAATCTCTTTTCACCAGGCGTGCAGAGTTCAATTAGTTATAGTTTTATCTAAAGCTAGAAATTGTTTTAATTATTTATTAACAAAATTCCTAACACTAGTCAACTTTCATTGGCCACCCCATAATGACTGGACACCTCCATAGTGTCTATCAGAGCCCCTCCTAAAAAACAAGTTATATTTTGGGTTGAATATATTAACATCTTAATCAATCAATTTGCCTCTTCTTGGGCAGATTTAGTGGGTGTCTTTGAGGTCCCAGTTGTTGTTACTAGTCAACTTTCATTGGACACCCCATAGTGACTTTCAGAGCCCATCTTAAAAAACAAGCTTATATTTTTGGATTGGATATTTTTATATTTTAATCAATGGCATTTCCTTAGGATGCTCATTAGTCTTTAAGTTGGTATTATTGTTTTTTATCCTCTTATGTTTGTGTACTAAATATTCCTGTTTATTTTCATTGTTTTTTCCTGAGAAGCCATTGTGTTGCATCCATGTCTGAAATGTGCTGTATAAATAAAGCTTGATTTGATTTCAACAAATGAATCCAATGACTGACCAATCAACAGACTCTTGGTCCATCTTAGTATGAAAAACAGTATCACTTTTCCTGCCTGCTGAAGGTGTGGTGGAGTGGTAAACACCACCCCCGGCTCTACCAGGGGCTTGAGGTGGTCTCCCACAGCTCTGCTTATTATGTCATGTTCTGTGGCCTTGCTGTTCCATTTCATGACTGCCCCTGCAACACAGAAAGAAACACATTTAGTTATATTATATAAAACACTCAAAGTAATGGATATGATGCATCTATGGCCTCAGTTACACCTGGCACCTAAATGTGACTTCTGTCATCCGATCACTCCAAGCTGCATTAGGTTCAGATCTACCAGGATGGGCCTTTGACGCAGTCAGGCCACCGAATATGCATAAGCAATATAAAGAGATGTGGGGAAAAGTACATTTTACACACATTACCTTCATAAATCAAATGTTATAGGTCACAGTCAGATGTTATTGTAGTGAAATGCTAGACAAGACAAGTAGGCACGCAATGGATTATGGTCATTGTAGTTAATTACGTTTTATGAGCTAAACTATGTTGAATATTGGCCTGTTGGAAACTACATCTCCCTACTACATCACACAGTTCAGTCTGGGTCTGATTGATCTCTAGAGAAACTACAACTCCCTACTACATCACACAGTTCAGTCTGGATCTGATTTATCTCTAGAGAAACTACAACCCCCTACTACATCACACAGTTCAGTCTGGGTCTGATTTATCTCTAGAGAAACTACAACTCCCTACTACATCACACAGTTCAGTCTGGATCTGATTTATCTCTAGAGAAACTACAACTCCCTACTACATCACACAGTTCAGGCTGGATCTGATTTATCTCTAGACTAGTTCTAGACACACCCTCTGGGCAGACAGGCCAAAGGCGCTTGCTTGCCAAAATTCAGGGAATCGTTGATCTACTTCAGAGGAACTGTGTCTAGAGTGATTTCCTGTTGTTTTGACACCTCACTGGAAAACTAGAATAACTAGCTGTTGCTACAGAATGAGACGACCAATTCACAGTTAGTCTGTGTCTCGTTCTCCACACACGGACACATACCAAGATCACGTGTTTTCTATATGCACAAGATAGTTTGACTATATAAGGCTTCTGAACTCCTTGTGTCATCGAGCTCTCGGCCTTCCACCTCAGAGTGTAGGGCTGACCAGCTACATTATTGCAATTCTTATCAAATAAAGGTTGATAGTTTGAAGAAATGATAAAGTCTTTCCTGATTGGTTAGAATTTCCACCACAATGTGCAGTAACAATGTTAGACCAGACTCATAGTACAGAATGAATGACTGACTGCCCAGTTCAACGTCAGTTCACCATCTCACCTCATACTGTATTGGAGCAGCAGCAGCTGACTGCCCGGTTCACCGTCAGTTCACCGTCTCACCTCATACTGTATTGGAGCAGCAGCAGCTGACTGCCCAGATCAACGTCAGTTCACCATCTCACCTCATACTTTATTGGAGCAGCAGCAGCTGACTGCCCGGTTCAACGTCAGTTCACCATCTCACCTCATACTGTATTGGAGCAGCAGCAGCTGACTGCCCGGTTCAACATCAGTTCACCGTCTCACCTCATACTGTATTGGAGCAGCAGCAGCTGACTGCCCGGTTCAACATCAGTTCACCGTCTCACCTCATATTGTATTGGAGCAGCAGCAGCTGACTGCCCGGTTCAACATCAGTTCACCTTCTCACCTCATACTGTATTGGAGCAGCAGCAGCTGACTGCCTAGTTCAACATCAGTTCACCGTCTCACCTCATACTGTATTGGAGCAGCAGCAGCTGACTGCCCAGTTCAACATCAGTTCACCGTCTCACCTCATACTCTATTGAAGCAGCAGCAGCTGACTGCCTAGTTCAACATCAGTTCACCGTCTCACCTCATACTGTATTGGAGCAGCAGCAGCTGACTGCCCAGTTCAACATCAGTTCAACGTCTCACCTCATACTGTATTGGAGCAGCAGCAGCTGACTTGATCGTTGATGCTAATCATCATGTTTTGCATCTGAGAGTAAATAGAGCCAACTACAACTCTAAAAATGAAGGGTTCAACTGGAGTTGTTCTCGGATCCCCTAAGAACCGTAGGGTTCTTGGTCAATGAAAAACAGCCCCAAAAGGTTCTTCAAAGAACTTGTTAGAAGGTGGGTTCATCGAGGAACCTCCGTTGTTGCTGGACTTCTTCCGGGAACTTCACAATTACAACTGAAAACGATGGTGACAAGTTTGGGTGCGACAACAGTTAAAAAGGTTAAGTTGGGTTGATGTTTGGCTATGAATATGTCTCGAAATAATTTATTATTATAATATAACATACTAATAATGAATAACGAAGACAATGGTTTTCTGTGAATAGCTTCCATAACGTTACTATAGCTAATTACCGTAAATATTAGAAAGCCGGGTTTGACCGTCGGCGTTGTATGAGCTACAGTACAGTACCGTTATCTAGCTAGCTAACGTTATGTCCTAACTAGGCAGAACTAGGTTTGGATTATTTCCCTCAACTATATTCTTTCCCATATATTGTATATCGTTTCCATAAAGCCAACATGGCTTTACACTCATTAACGTAAGTTTCCAATCTAGAGCAGTTCTCACTTTTGTGATAATGAACTAGCTAACGTTAACTAACTAACTAACTAACTAAGGACGGTGACCTGTCCAGACGATGTTACAACGAACTGAATCGTCAATGGAGGTCTTCCTCTTTATATAGCCTGCTACAGCATGCAATACTATTAACTCACAAGGGGGCATAACGTTACATGGACAATACTATCCCATTTTGGAAACGTTACATGGACAATACTATCCCATTTTGGAAACGTTACATGGACAATACTATCCCATTTTGGAAACGTTACATGGACAATACTATCCCATTTTGGAAACGTTACATGGACAATACTATCCCATTTTGGAAACGTTACATGGACAATACTATCCCATTTTGGAAACGTTACATGGACAATACTATCCCATTTTGGAAACGTTACATGGACAATACTATCCCATTTTGGAAACGTTACATGGACAATACTATCCCATTTTGGAAACGTTACATGTACAATACTATCCCATTTTGGAAACGTTACATGTACAATACTATCCCATTTTGGAAACGTTACATGTACAATACTATCCCATTTTGGAAACGTTACATGTACAATACTATCCCATTTTGGAAACGTTACATGTACAATACTATCCCATTTTGGAAACGTTACATGTACAATACTATCCCATTTTGGAAACGTTACATGTACAATACTGTCCCATTTTGGAAACGTTACATGTCCGCCCCCTTGTGGAGGGAAATTAATATCTTAGATGGAAGCTGTAGATGGGATTCAAATGCATAATGGTATTAATACAGTGTCTAGACTACCTCTTTTGTATAAACGCCCTTCAGAATCCAAACACAGTATTGCCACGCAGCAAAATGTTGCATATAATCTTTCAAGTCAGCCTGATAAAATATTAAATCAAATCAAATCAAGTTTATTTTATATAGCCCTTCGTACATCAGCTAATATCTCGAAGTGCTGTACAGAAACCCAGCCTAAAACCCCAAACAGCAAATTAAACAATTTGTGAACAAAGATATCTTGAAATGGTATATTAGGCCTGTATGGCAGTACTGTTACTGTATGGCAGTACTGTATTGGCTAGTGCTTTCTCCAATATGTTCTTCTAATTTACAATCAATTGTATGTCGATGCCATTTATCTTTCAATATTTATTTTATATATATATATTTTAATGCTTGTAAGACTATTCTTTGACACATTTTCTCTTCCTTTGAAATTCTTATAAGACAGAACATGGACACAATGCAATTGGGATCAAGAAGAAGGTACAGATCTGTTGTAGGACAGCTGCATTTGAAGTGTACATTCAACCTACATAGCTGTCAATATGTAACGGATGTGAAATGGCTAGCTAGTTAGCGGGTACGCGCTAACAGCGTTTCAATCAGTTACGTCACTTGCTCTGAAACCTAGAAGTAGTGTTTCCCCTTTCTCTGCAAGGGCCGCAGTTGATGTGTGCAGAGGGTCCCTTGTTCGCGCTCGTGGGGACGGTCTAAAGTAATACTGTTACAAATACAAACTGAATCTTCATGGGAACATTTGTTATGTTCTTTGTTAATTGTATGTGTATTAATCTTTTCTTACTTTTGTTGACATATTTCACCGCTCTTCACTCCTTTACTGCACATCGGTGGAAATCCATTTCACCGTGAGAGTGAAATCCCGCTGGCCTTTGATGGGGAGAACATCCACTCCCTCGAGGACGTCCCCATGGGACATTTGCCCATAAATTTGCCCAGAATGTCAGAAAAACACTTATGTTGTTATGCTACTGTGTTCTGGGGATAAGATAAGTTGGGGTGAAGTTACCAGGGTCGGTCATAAAGATGGCAAACTTCCTAACATAACTAAGTGGATACGATGTACACACTAAAGCTGAAAAATCTGTATTTAGCATCAAGTCTACAATATTGTTAGTTTACCTATGATTCATTTTTAATGTATGTTGTTTTTATTGTACATCACTATTTTATATATTTTAAATTTCATGAAAAGCACTATACAAAGTAAATGTATTATTTATTATGGTCTGACATGTCTGCAGAAATGTTGCAATTTTGTAATGTGTTAAGTTTGGTAAATTGTTTTCCAAATATTAATTCACATTAACTTTGTAGTACATTTTTACACTATAATAAATGTTTCTGATGCCACATCGCCCGTTTTCAAAGGTGGTTTTTAGAGGCAGTCGCTATTTAGCTTTTTGTCTGAAAGTATTTTCTCAGCTGTGATACCAACTCCAGTCAGCAGATGGCGATGTGCGTCTTTCAGGTGATTCTGCCACTGACGTATAATCTACAGCTAATCAGCCACCTTGGTTCACTAACTTTATGGAAAAAGGTTTATTCAATAAATCTAGCAACTCTTCTAATACTGGGAAAATAAAGGAATACACACTCAGAGCCTCCTGACTCGGCCCTGTTTACACCTCCACACAGGAATACACACTCAGAGCCTCCTGACTCGGCCCTGTTTACACCTCCACACAGGAATATACACTCAGAGCCTACGAGGCTTTTCTAAAAACTACACTTTGCGTGGTTCGCTCACCTCTTTTTTTTTTTAAACTAGGTTTGAGATTTGGTATCCACTAAGCTCGCTGCCTCTCAGATCAAAGGTGGGTCTATCTGCTCCATTCCCAAAGTGTGGTCTCCCCGAGATCCCAAGTTTGAGGGATCCCTTGTGCACCATTTACCCAGGTCGTCAGGAGTGGTCACCAAGTGAAGATTAACATCCCCAAATGTGGTTAATTTCTTTCATATCAAATGAGACAAACTTATCACACAAGTCAGAGATATTCTTCAACTAAATCTTTATTCACTTATTAATAAGGGAGCAGGTCAATACAACGCACACATATAAAGTGAATCAATTGAGTGCTCTACGATAATGATGGCTGGTCGACAAATCACTGACAGATGATTCGTTGAGAGGCACGAGACAAAAGTACAAAGGTCTTTTATAGCCAAGATACACCCCTTTCAATCTACATGACGACTAGCAGATGTATAGAACGGGTCACAAGATTAATATTTGGATGAAAGATACCTATAATTATAATAATTCTATAATATAATTCTCAGCAGACAGTATCTGCTGTAAAAACAGTACTCTTTGTGTAGAGACCAGGGTCTGGCCCTGGGGTCATCTCTCCCTGTTGCCATATAGAACAGAAACATTAACTCATGCTCTGGAATGCGGTCTCTTTAGGTTTTAATCACCCAAAAGACATTGTAAATCTCCTGTCAATGTTTTCTCCCAGAGGCCCATCCTCAGTAGAACACACAGACAATATAGTTCTAAGAACCCTCTATTCTGTTGCATAAAACAACCATTTGATGCAATAAAAGTATTATAACATAATGTTGCAGTTTTGCTCTCAGTGTCCACTGAAAGTTGACTAGTAACAACTGGGACATAAAAGTCACCCACTAAATATGTCCAAGAAGAGGCAAACAAAAGAAAAACCCACAACAAACTTAGAGACAGGACGCAAACCAAAACGGTAGCGCAACAAAAGGTGTTGACTCTCCACATCTATCAAGACAACTGGAGCACTGGGCCAGACACTTTTAAATAGAACCTGGACCAGCTCAGGTGAAACACCTTCCCATTAACGAGATGGACAAGCCAGCACAGGTGTAACACATACTGACTAACGAGGTGACACCAATCAGTGCGTCCTGGACGTGCTACCGAGCTATACGTGTGAAATGTAAGATGTAAGATTGTTAATACAATTTATTATACTGCGTCCATGTGTTTAGGCTGCAAGTATGTTGAAATTAAGTTGTTTTCAAGTCATTGAAAAAACAACCCGAAAACTACAACTGCAACCGAACATATATTTGACGTTGGGCTTAATAGTCGTATTTTCAACGTCTTTTCAATGACATTTGGCTAAATGGGAATAGCGCAATGTCAAAACACAGTTTTAACGTGCCCAAATCAATAACCAATATGCAGAAACAGTTTGGGATATATTGAAAACCTAAACATGTTGAAGTGTTGCATTTTGATTCAAGTGGGTCACCAATGTGTTAAGTGTAACACAATTTTTTTTGTCACTTTTTGTTTAATAAATAGTACTCTTTCAATTCAGGGCCTGGGTTTTTCCGCTGAGGCTAAAATCAATAGATAGATAATATCAACTGAACAGGGGACAAACGTTTATGGTTCTACATTCTGACATTCATTCAAATAGATCAAAAATCATTAAAATACTCCTACTACAATGTTAAAACATTCTACATTGTGACATAATTTCATTGATATTATGAAACAACTCCTTCATGTATGTATTTTCTGATGTTTAATCAGAGATATTTTATCAGAGTATCTCTTCCCACATCAATCACATATATTAGGTTTCACTCCTGTGTGTGTTCTCTGGTGTACTGTCAGCTGGCTAGATCTAATAAAACTCTTCCCACATTGATCACAGCTATAAGGTTTCTCTCCTGTGTGTGTTCTCTGGTGTTCAGTTAGATTGCTAGATGTAGTAAAACTCTTCCCACATTGATCACAGCCATAAGGTTTCTCTCCTGTGTGTGTTCTCTGGTGTTCAGTTAGATTGCTAGATGTAGTAAAACTCTTCCCACATTGATCACAGCCATAAGCTTTCTCTCCTGTGTGAATTCTCTGGTGTATAGTTAGATTGCCAGATGTAGTAAAACTCTTCCCACATTGATCACAGCTATAAGGTTTCTCTCCTGTGTGTCCCCGCTGGTGTCCTATCAGGCTGCTTAAGTGAGAAAAACTCGTACCACATTGATAACAGCCAAAAGGTTTCTCTCCAGTGTGTATTCTTTGGTGTGATTTCAGGGTTTGCAGCAGAATAAATCTCTTCCCACATTGATCACAGCTATAAGGTTTCTCTCCTGTGTGTGTTCTCTGGTGTATAGTCAGAGAGCTAGATATAGTAAAACTCTTCCCACATTGATCACAGCTATAAGGTTTCTCTCCTGTGTGAATTCTCTGGTGTATAGTTAGATTGCTAGATGTAGTAAAACTCTTCCCACATTGATCACAGCTATAAGGTTTCTCTCCTGTGTGTCCCCGCTGGTGTCCTATCAGGCTGCTTAAGTGAGAAAAACTCGCCCCACATTGATAACAGCCAAAAGGTTTCTCTCCAGTGTGTATTCTCTGGTGCGATTTCAGGGTTTGTAGCAGAATAAATCTCTTCCCACATTGATCACAGCCGTAAGGTTTCTCTCCTGTGTGAATTCTCTGGTGTTCAGTTAGATTGCTAGATGTAGTAAAACTCTTCCCACATTGATCACAGCTATAAGGTTTCTCTCCTGTGTGAATTCTTTGATGTATTTTAAGGTGTGATGAGTAGTTGAATCTTTTCCCACAGTCAGAGCAGCAGTGAGATTTCTTTCCTGTGGGTCTCTGCTGGTGTTTCTTGAGGAGTTCTGATCTGGAGAGACTCTTCTCTGCCTCATCAGCATCATGATGTTGTTGAGGCTCCCCAGAGGATCCACGATAGTCACGCCTCTCTCCTGTGTGAACAACAAGGTCAGACAGATGGTTAAAGGCCCACAACAGCAGAAATCCACTGTTAATTTGAGGTAAAAGGTTATGCCCAGAGCGTACCCATGAAGTTGTACAACAATTGACGTCTGTTAAATTTGAAAATTAAGCCAGTCAAAGACAGCAACAATAGTCAGATTTAGTCTTGTTTTCACATTTAGTAGTAACATCGATGATTGCAGGCTACAAACAGTTTTTCAAGTTGTTGAAATCCTAAGCAGTGTGCCAGATGACTTTTGGTCTCCAAAATAGGCCCCTTTCTGTGTTTGCTAAAATTGCGGCACGAGGGCAAGATGCACACGATTTGGTTGCAGAAACTCCTCCATGCTAATGAGGAAACCGCTAGTTATGTATGTAGTATATCTGGTAATGAGGAAACCACTAGTTATGGATGTAGTATATCTGGTAATGAGGAAACCACTAGTTATGGATGTAGTATATCTGGTAATGAGGAAACCACTAGTTATGGATGTAGTATATCTGCTAATGAGGAAACCACTAGTTATGGATGTAGTATATCTGGTAATGAGGAAACCACTAGTTATGGATGTAGTATATCTGCTAATGAGGAAACCACTAGTTATGGATGTAGTATATCTGGTAATGAGGAAACCACTAGTTATGGATGTAGTATATCTGGTAATGAGGAAACCACTAGTTATGGATGTAGTATATCTGCCTGGAGCAAAAATGGTGAGCGAAGATTTTAGATTTTCACAATGTATTCTGAACATTACAGCACAAGATCAGGAGTGCTACTCAAGGAAACTCACATTAAGCTCTGTGTCTATTCACTAATTCACCACCGTGGGGAAAAACTCAGGGGAGTTCTCATAGGCTAACAGCAACAATAGCCTCCATTTACAGGTTAGAGTGCATTTCACACTACTATTGGATTATAATTGTAAGGCTCGCTTGAATCACCTGCTTAAAATGTTTGTGTTATTGTCGAAAATCAACTGCTTTATAGTTAAAAAATACTTCAACCAGTAAAATTATCTTTGGCTAGCTTTGCCATCAGCCTGACAATAAGGGTTTGTACACTAAGTGTTTAACAAATTGGCACATAACTCCCACCTAACAATAACATAGATCTACTGTAGGACCCATAACTTCACCTAACAACAACATAGACCTACTGTAGGACCCATAACTTCACCTAACAATAACATAGACCTACTGTAGGACCCAAAACTTCACCTAACAACAACATAGACCTACTGTAGGACCCATAACTTCACCAAACAACAACATAGACCTACTGTAGGACCCATAACTTCACCTAACAATAACATAGACCTACTGTAGGACCCATAACTTCACCTAACAATAACATAGACCTACTGTAGGACCCATAACTTCACCTAACAATAACATAGACCTACTGTAGGACCCATAACTTCACTTAACAACAACATAGACCTAAGACTATAAATAATTTAATATTTCAGGTGAAACATGGAAACTAAAATGTCTTTGTCATGACATTTCATAACCTGATCACCAGATAATTTTGTGAATAATCCCACTAGGCTACTCTGTAATGTGTTGTCATTCTAAATGCCCTGAATATAGGAAAACAGCTCTGTGTGTTGTACAATAGCCTATCCATCAAGGAACAGTTCTCTACACATTATGAGCTAAATATCTCTGTGTTGAAACAGACTAACGAGACTCTACAGTAAATCAAGCAGACAATAACATTATAAACACCAATTTGTTAGGGATGTTGGATCCAACGTGGAGCACGGCATAACTGTCTTTACCAGAGTAATGAATGAAGAAGCACTTTGGTTGTTGTTGCATGTCGTGATGTTGGTCATGTGACTGTCATTCAGAAAATGATTTCCTAGATCAGCTGATGATAGTTGAACATGTGACTAACTAAACAGCTACAGTATTAAGAATTATGTGTAATTATTGAAGAACCACATTAATGACAGTATCCACTTGGGTGTTGTCAATAAAGTTAAGGTGACTCTCAGTTAAAACCATTGGATTGTGCAAACTCTTAAATTATTTAGAATTTCTGTGCCCATGAAAACTGTTTTCCCAACGTAATATAAGGAAACTAAATGTTACGTAGGTAGAGTGCATTTCAGAGATCTGAATACAAAAAACTGTACTAACAGGACAATAACCTAAACCACAAGGCCAAATCGACACTGGAGGAGCTTACCAAGATGACATTGAATGTTCCTGAGTGGCCTAGTTACAGTTTGGACTTAAATCGTCTTTAAAATCTATGGAAAGACTTGAAAATGGCTTTCTAGCATGATCAACAACCAACTTGACAGAACAGGAAGGATTTTAAAAAGAATAATGAATATTCACATGAGGATCTGTCTCCTATTGGATGACATCACGACTTCCCATCAAGCCAACTCCTTGAAGGCCTTACTATGACATCACTCACTCCTTCTAGTTTGCAGTTGTCTAAAAAAACACGATAATGCTCAAAACATTTATTTGTTTCCCTTTAGTGTGTTTATACTTTAATGTATTTATATATCACTTTTCAACAGGAAAAGTTAAAATCACTGGAGGACGTCATGAACAATTCCTACATTTTTTATTTTTCAACTTTATTTAACCAGGTAGGCCAGTTCTCATTTACAACTGTGACCTGGCCAAGATAAAGCAAAGCAGTGCGACAAAAACAACAGAGTTACACATGGAATAACATGTGGGATAAACAAAAGTACAGTCAATAACACAATAGAAAAATCTATATACAGTGTTAAGTTAAAAATCACTGGAGGACGTCATGAACAATACAGTGTGTGCAAATGGAGTACAGAGGCAATAAAGGCAATAAGGCAATAAATAGGCCGTAGTAGCAAAGTAATTACAATTTAGCATTAACACTGGAGTGATAGATGTGCAGATGATGATGTGCAAGTAGAAATACTGGTGTGAGCAAAAAAAGTAAATAAAAACATGGGGATGAGGTAGGCAGTTGTATGGGCTATTTACAGATGGGCTGTGTACAGCTGCAGTGATTGGTAAGCTGCTCAGATAGCTGATTCTTAAAGTTAGTGAGGGAGATATAAGTCTCCAACTTCAGCGATTTTTGCAATTCGATCCAGTCATTGGCAGCAGAGAACTGGAAGGAAAGGCGGCCAAATTAGGTGTTGGTTTTGTGGATGACCAGTGAGATATACTTCCTGGAGCGCGTGCTACGGGTGGGTGTTGCTATGGTGACCAGTGATCTGAGTTAAGGCAGCCTAGCAAAGACTTATAGATGACCTGGAGCCAGTTGGTTTGGCAACGAATATGTAGCGAGGGCCAGCCGACGAGAGCAGTGGTATATGGGGCTTTAGTGACAAAACGGATGGCACTGTGATAGACTGCATCCAGTTTACTGAGTAGAGTGTTGGAGGCTATTTTATAGGTGACATCACCGAAGTCGAGGATCGGTAGGATGGTCAGTTTTACGAGGGTATGTTTGGCAGCAAAAGTGAAGGATGCTTTGTTGCGAAATAGGAAGCCGATTCTAGATTTAGTTTTGGATGGGAGATGCTTAATGTGAGTCTGGAAGGAGAATTTACAGTCTAACCAGACACCTAGGTATTTGTAGTTGTCCATGTATTCTAAGTCAGAGCCGTCCAGAGTAGTGATGCTGGACGGGCGAGCAGGTGCAGGCAGTGATCGGTTGAATAGCATGCATTTAGTTTTACTTGCGTTTAAGAGCAGTTGGAGGCCACGGAAGGAGAGTTGAATGGCATTGGTAGGTGGATTGGATACCACCAGCAGGTATATCTCTCTGGTCACCCCCAAAACCAATTCCTCCTTTGGCCGCCTCTCCTTCCAGTTCTCTGCTGCCAATGACTGGAACGAACTACAAAAATCTCTGAAACTGGAAACACTTATCTCCCTCACTAGGTTTAAGCACCAGCTGTCAGAGCAGCTCACAGATTACTGCACCTGTACATAGCCCATCTATAATTTAGCCCAAACAACTACCTCTTCCCCTACTGTATTTATTTATTTTGCTCCTTTGCACCCCATTTGTCTATTTCTACTTTGCACATTCTTCCACTGCAAATCTACCATTCCAGTGTTTTACTTGCTATATTGTATTTACTTCGCCACCATGGCCTTTTTTTTGCCTTCACCTCCCTTATCTCACCTCACTTGCTCACATTGTATATAGACTTATTTTTCTACTGTATTATTGACTGTATGTTTGTTTTACTCCATGTGTAACTCTGTGTTGTTGTATGTGTCAAACTGCTTTGCTTTATCTTGGCCAGGTCGCAGTTGTAAATGAGAACTTGTTCTCAACTTGCCTACCTGGTTAAATAAAGGTGAAATAAATAAATTAAATAGATCAGCAACGGTGGCTTGCAAACAGTGGATAGTAAGTAGCCCACCTTTGGAATAACTATGTATAGTTATAACTGTAGTATCCTGTATAACTGTAGTATCCTGTATAACTGTAGTATCCTGTATAACTGTAGTATCCTGTATAACTGTAGTATCCTGTATAACTATATATAGTTATAACTGTAGTATCCAGTATAGTCTGGGAGGAGGTGAAACCAATCAGGCTTATTTGATGTGATCTAATGTTTTGATCATCTAGTTTTCCTTACAAGCATTCAGTCAAAGGGGGTTCGGTCATTCCTTTGTTTATATACTGTCTCATTGACAAAAATATTTTGGATTATTTGTTTACATCATTCCTTTGTCTCGACCCAGTACACAGTAAACGTGCCGAGGTTCTAATGTTGCCAAGGAGACACATTTTATTATTTATTTACAGTTTGGAGGGTTGGGGGTCTGACATCCAGGAGACATATTTTATTATTTATTTACAGTTTGGAGGGTTGGAGGTCTGACATCCAGGAGACAAATTTTATTATTTATTTACAGTTTGGAGGGTTGGGGGTCTGACATCCAGGCGACACATTGTATTATTTATTTAGTTTGGAGGGTTGGGGGTCTGACATCCAGGATACACATTTTAGTTCTAATGGTGCCGTTCTGTTATTCTTTTCAGCTTCTTTTTCCAAGCATCTTACATTACTCTGAGACTAGTTATCCTGGGATCTTACATGACTCTGAGACTAGTTATCCTGGGATCTTACATTACTGAGACTAGTTATCCTGGGATCTAACATTACTCTGAGACTAGTTATCCTGGGTTCTTACATTACTCTCAGACTAGTTATCCTGGGATCGTACATTACTCTGAGACTAGTTATCCTGGGGAATAGTTTCAATACATTTGCAAAACACCTAAACCTGTTTTTGCTTTGGCATTATGGGGTATTGTGATGTCATTATGGGGTATTGTGAAACATTTTAGAATAAAGGGATGCACCGATATTACATTATTGGCTAATACCAATATCTAATATTTTCCTTGCCCCAAAAAACAATACCGATAACCGGTATTTAACATTTTAGAGGCCTTTTAAGCATTCTAGTACAGCATTCTAATAGTTAACAAGAGGTGTCACTACAGTCCCTGGTTCGAATCCAGGCTGTATCCCATCCGGCCGTGATTGGGAGTCCCACAGTAGTTGTCTGTTATTGGTGTAGAGAGGACAGCAAAGGAGAGGGATTCCACATGTGGATAGGAAGATTTAAATTATCATTATTACTGGGAAAAAATCATTTAAATTCCAGGCATTTTATAACTTTAGCTTTCTAGGTCAGTACGCTACAGTAGGTTGTAACTCTCTAGGTCATGCCAGTAGGTTACAGTAGGTTGTAACTCTCTAGGTCATGCCAGTAGGCTACAGTAGGTTGTATCTCTCTAGGTCATGCCAGTAGACTACAGTAGGTTGTATCTCTCTAGGTCATAACAGTAGGTTACAGTAGGTTTTAACTCTCTAGGTCAAGCCAGTAGGTTACAGTAGGTTGTATCTCTCCAGGTCATGCCAGTAGGTTACAGTAGGTTGTATCTCTCTAGGTCATGCCAGTAGGCTACAGTAGGTTGTAACGCTCGAGGTCATGCCAGTAGGTTACAGTAGGTTGTAACTCTCTAGGTCATGCCAGTAGGTTACAGTAGGTTGTATCTCTCTAGGTCATGCCAGTAGGCTACAGTAGGTTGTATCTCTCTAGGTCATGCCAGTAGGTTACAGTAGGTTTTATCTCTCTAGGTCATGCCAGTAGGCTACAGTAGGTTGGAACTCTCTAGGTCATGCCAGTAGGCTACAGTAGGTTGTAACTCTCTAGGTCATGCCAGTAGGCTACAGTAGGTTGTAACTCTCTAGGTCATGCCAGTAGGCTACAGTAGGTTGTAACTCTCTAGGTCATGCCAGTAGCCTACAGTAGGTTGTAACTCTCTAGGTCATTCCAGTAGGCTACAGTAGGTTGTATCCAAGTGGAAACAATTATCAACCCAATGTGGAAAATGTTGAATTTGGTCAACAACAAAATTAATGGCTTATTTGCTACGTGAGGTTTATTTGATCTAACAGAAGTTTCGTAATGCTTACCTTGTTATGTGGACACGTGACATACCGACAACTTTGATAAAAACACTATAGGAGTTGTCTCCAGATCGCTATGCATATTCATGCTAGTAGCTTAGCATCTCTCTCCATTGAATACAGGCGGTGCATATTCATGCTAGTAGCTTAGCATCTCTCTCCATTGAATACAGGCGGTGCATATTCATGCTAGTAGCTTAGCATCTCTCTCCATTGAATACAGGCGGTGCATATTCATGCTAGTAGCTTAGCATCTCTCTCCATTGAATACAGAAAATGCATATTCATGCTAGTAGCTTAGCATCTCTCTCCATTGAATACAGGCGGTTGACGACAACAACCCTCATAGAATATAAACAATAGATTACAATAATTAGATGAATCCACCAATCCAAAGACAGGATAGGCGGGAGCTAGACAACCCGCAGTGCCGCTTTGTGGACAACTACTCCCCTTGTTAGGGCGGAGAGACATCTTGTCAGTATATCCATAATCTTTGGTGTAGCCAACCCAACTCTCACATGGCACTATTGGGGGGCACGGTGTGTAGTAAAACATCACTACATGAAAATCACTACATGCCATGCCCCCCAGTCTGCGGTCAGCAGATAGACCCTTCTCAAATATATATGTTAAGTCACTTTTTGGAAACGGAACGGAGAAAACAAGGGGTAGCTTGCTCTCTACGTCGTCTGATTCTAGACATATCAGTCATCATCCCAGGGCCCTCCGTTGAAGAGGTATTGACGAGGCAACTCCGAATATCCAAAGTTAAAAACACATTCAAGGCGGTACTTACTGGTGTTACTCAGATCTCCTATCTCCACCTCTTCATCTTTCAATGTGACAGTAATCTCTCCTTCCTTCTTCACTCCAAAAACTGCTTCCTCCTCTTTCACTCTGAACGCGTCTTTCTCTTCTTTCACTGTAACGTCTTTCTCTTCTTCTTTCACTGTAACAGCCTCACCCTCTACTTCTTGTTTTACTGTGACATCCTCTTCTTCCTTCTCCTCTTTCACGACAATGTTCTGCCCCAGAGCTTCTTTCTCCGTCCAGCAGATCACCTCTTCTTTAACAAGAGGGGAGAAGCTTACTGAGCTCATGGTCGGGGATGTTAGCTAGCTAGCTATCATTAGCGACTAGGCTAGTGCTAACTTAACCAGTCAGCTACTATAGCTGACTAATACAAAATAACGTAATATTAAATTATATAGGTTAACAACTAGATACGACCTAAGTGTGTCGAAAACACAGTAGCTAATATACACCTAAAGCGTATAAATAGCTTGAATCTTTCGGCTATGTTGGCTAGCAAGCTACCGAGGTGGTTGACGAGCTGTTTATGAAGAACCGTCCACTAGATTATACGTCACGCTGGCAGCGTCGCCTGAAAGACGCACATCGCCGTCTGCTGACTGGAGGGGAAACGCAGTTGAGGATCATATTTTATTTTCAGACAAAGATTATTTTAAATGGATTTAATTAAATAATACTATTATATTGAGACATACAAAGACAGGAATGTGTTGATTGATTAGTGCGAATAAAAATTGTTTACCACAGCATATTTAAGGCAGTTTCATTAAGTTATATTACATCTAAATTAGCAGCTAGCTACTGTAGGTCTATACTGCTCCTACATGGTGTAACAATACATCATATAGATGTATATAATGAACAGACTAGGTCTATACTGCTCCTACATGGTGTAACAATACATCATGTAGATGTATATAATGAACAGACTAGGTCTATACTGCTCCAACATGGTGCAACAATACATCATGTAGATGTATATAATGAACAGACTAAGTCTATACTGCTCCTACATGGTGTAACAATACATCATGTAAATTTACACTACCATTCAAAAGTTTGGGGTCACTTAGAAATGTCCTTGTCTTTTAAAGAAAATCAAAATGTTTCTTTTATTTACCTGTTTTTGCTTTGTCATTATGGGGTATTGTGATGTCATTATGGGCCAATGTGATGTCTTATGGGGTATTGTGATGTCATTATTGGGTATTTTGTAGATTAATGAGGGAAAAATGATTGAATCAATTTTAGAATAAGGCTGTAATGTAACAAAATGTGGAATAAGTGAAGGGGTCTGAATGCTTTCCGAATCCATTGTATATATAGGGGCAGTACTTAGTGACATCACTTCATGAAACAGGAGGTACAAATATATAACATAGTTTCACAGTATCAACATTCAATGTGTAAAAATATATGACCAAGCTGGAAGAGGAAACGCCAGCCCAGCCACAATCCTAGAGGTTCACTGATGATCAACCTCCTCCTTCACATCTGACTCCTGATGATCAACCTCCTCCTTCACATCTGACTCCTGATGATCAACCTCCTCCTTCACATCTGACTCCTGATGATCAACCTCCTCCTTCACATCTGACTCCTGATGATCAACCTCCTCCTTCACATCTGACTCCTGATGATCAACCTCCTCCTTCACATCTGACTCCTGATGATCAACCTCCTCCTTCACATCTGACTCCTGATGATCAACCTCCTCCTTCACATCTGACTCCTGATGATCAACCTCCTCCTTCACATCTGACTCCTGATGATCAACCTCCTCCTTCACATCTGACTCCTGATGATCAACCTCCTCCTTCACATCTGACTCCAGTGATCAATCCAGAGCGTCTTCTTTTTTGGGGAATCCCGATGGACGACGTCATCGAATAGGACGTCATCACCACAACCGCCCACAAGTTAATTGTAATTCAGGTTATTAATGGGAAGAAGGGGTTTCTCCCTGTGCACCTGCCAATGTGAATCCTTTGAACGAGACAAGTTACCAGACAGGACATATTGCTAATGCTCTTCCCATTTATAACCTGAATGACAATTAACTTGTGGGCGGTGGTGGTGATGACGTTCTATTGGATGACGTCGTCCATCGGGATTCCCCCCAAAAAGAAGACGCTCTGGATTGATCACTGGAGTCAGATGTGAAGGAGGAGGTTGATCATCAGGAGTCAGATGTGAAGGAGGAGGTTGATCATCAGGAGTCAGATGTGAAGGAGGAGGTTGATCATCAGGAGTCAGATGTGAAGGAGGAGGTTGATCATCAGGAGTCAGATGTGAAGGAGGAGGTTGATCATCAGTGAACCTCTAGGATTGTGGCTGGGCTGGCGTTTCCACTTCCAGCTTGGTCATATATTTTAATGCATTGAATGTTGATATTGTGAACCTAAGTTATATATTTGTACCTCCTGTTTCATGAAGTGATGTCACTAACTACTGCCCCTATATATACAATGCATTTCCTTCACTTTTTCCACATCTGTTACGTTATTCTAAAATGGATTAAATCAATAATTTACCCTCATCATTCTACACACAATACCCCATAATGACATCACAATACCCCCATAATGACATCACAATACCCCATAATGACAAAACAAAAACAGGTTTTTATAAATGTTTCAAATGTATCAAAAACAACAACTGAAATATCACATTTACATACAGTACCAGTCAAAAGTTTGGACACACCTACTCATTCAAGGGTTTTTCTTTATTTTTACTATTTTCTACATTGGAGAATAATAATGAAGACATCAAAACTATGAAATAACACAAATGGAATCATGTAGTAACCAAAAAAGGGTTAATCAAATCAAAATATATTTATATTTGAGACTCTTCAAAGCAGTCATCCTTTGCCTTGATGACAGCTTTGCACACTCTTGGCATTATCTCAACCAGCTTCATGAGGTAGTCACCTGGAATTAATTTGAATTAACAGGTGTGCCTTGTTAAATGTTAATTTGTGGAATTTCTTTCCTTCATGTAGATGTATTGTTACACCATGTAGGAGTAGTATAGACCTAGTCTGTTCATTATATACATCTACATGATGTATTGTTACACCATGTTGGAGCAGTATAGACCTAGTCTGTTCATTATATACATCTACATGATGTATTGTTACACCATGTAGGAGCAGTTTAGACCTAGTCTGTTCATTATATACATCTACATGATGTATTGTTACACCATGTTGGAGCAGTATAGACCTAGTCTGTTCATTATATACATCTACATGATGTATTGTTACACCATGTAGGAGCAGTATAGACCTAGTCTGTTCATTATATACATCTACATGATGTATTGTTACACCATGTAGGAGCAGTATGGACCTAGTCTGTTCATTATATACATCTACATGATGTATTGTTACACCATGTAGGAGCAGTATAGACCTAGTCTGTTCATTATATACATCTACATGATGTATTGTTACACCATGTAGGAGCAGTATAGACCTAGTCTGTTCATTATATACATCTACATGATGTATTGTTACACCATGTAGGAGCAGTATAGACCTAGTCTGTTCATTATATACATCTACATGATGTATTGTTACACTATGTAGGAGCAGTATAGACCTACAGTAGCTAGCTGCTAATTTAGATTTAGTATGACTTAATGAAACTGCCTTAAATGTGCTGTGGTAAACATTTTTTATTCGCACTAATCAATCAACACATTATTGTCTTTGTATGTGTCAATATAATAGTATTATTTCATTAAATCCATTTAAAATTGTTTGAAAATAAAATATGATCCTCAACTGCGTTTCCCCTCCAGTCAGCAGACGGCGATGTGCGTCTTTCAGGCGACGCTGCCAGCGTGACGTATAATCTAGTGGACGGTTCTTCAGAAACAGCTCGTCAACCACCTCGGTAGCTTGCTAGCCAACATAGCCGAAAGATTCAAGCTATTTATACGCTTTTGGTGTATATTAGCTACTGTGTTTTAGACACACTTCTGTCGTATCTACTTGTTAACCTATTTAGTTTAATATTACGTTATTTTGTATTAGTCAGCTATAGTAGCTGGCTGGTTAAATTAGCACTAGCCTAGTCGCTAATGATAGCTAGCTAGCTAACATCCCTGAACATGAGCTCACTAAACATCTCCCCTCTCGTTGAAGAAGAGGGGGTCTGCTGGACGGAGAAAGAAGCTCTGGGGCTGAACATTGTCGTGAAAGAGGAGAAGGAAGAAGAGGATGTCACAGTAAAACAAGAAGTAGAGGGTGAGGCTGTTACGGTGAAAGAAGAAGAGAAAGACGTTTCAGTGAAAGAAGAGGAAGACGATTTCAGAGTGAAAGAAGAGGAAGACGAGTTCAGAGTGAAGGTGGAAGATGTTACTGTGAAAGAAGAGGAGAAAGATGAGGATGCAGTTTTTGGAGTGAAGAAGGAAGGGGAGATTACTGTCACATTGAAAGATGAAGAGGAGGAGATAGGAGATCTGAGTAACACCAGTAAGTACCGCCTTAAATTTGTTTTTTACTTTCGATATTCGGAGTTGGCTCGTCAATACCTCTTCAACGGAGGGCCCAGGATGATGATTGATATGTCTAGAATCAGACGACGTAGAGAGCAAGCTACCCCTTGTTTTCTCTGTTCCGTTTCCAAAAAGTGACTTAACATATATATTTGAGAAGGGTCTATCTGCTGACCGCAGACTGGGGGGCACGGCATGTAGTGTTTTTCATGTAGTGATGTTTTACTACACACCGTGCCCCCCAATAGTGCCATGTGAGAGTTGGGTTGGCTACACCAAAGATTATGGATATACTGACAAGATGTCTCTCCGCCCTAACAAGGGGAGTAGTTGTCCACAAAGCGGCACTGTGGGTTGTCTAGCTCCCGCCTATCCTGTCTTTGGATTGGTGGATACATCTTATTATTGTAATCTATTGTTTCTATTCTGAGGGTTGTTGACGTCAACCGCCTGTATTCAATGGAGAGAGATGCTAAGCTACTAGCATGAATATGCATAGCGATCTGGAGACAACTCCTATAGTGTTTTTATCAAAGTTGTCGGTATGTCACATGTCCACATAACAACTTAAGCATTACGAAACTTCTGTTGGATCAAGTAAACCTCACGTAGCAAATAAGCCATTAATTTTGTTGTTGACCAAATTCTACACTTTCCACATTGGGTAGATAATTGTTTCCACTTGGATACAACCTACTGTAGCCTACTGGCATGACCTAGAGAGATACAATCTACTGTAGCCTACTGGCATGACCTAGAGAGATACAACCTACTGTAAGCTACTGGCATGACCTAGAGAGATGCAACCTACTGTAGCCTACTGGCATGACCTAGAGAGATACAACCTACTGTAGCCTACTGGCATGACCTAGAGAGATACAACCTACTGTAGCCTACTGGCTTGACCTAGAGAGATACAACCTACTGTAACCTACTGGCATGACCTAGAGAGTTACAACCTACTGTAACCTACTGGCATGACCTAGAGAGTTACAACCTACTGTAACCTACTGGCGTGACCAAGAGAGCTAAAGTTGTAAAGTTCCTGGATTTTAAACAAATATTTTCCAGTAATAATGATAATTTGTATCATATCCACATGTGGGATCCCTCTCCTTTGTCGTCCACTCTACACCAATAACAGACAACTACTGTGGGACTCCCAATCCCTGCCGGATGTGATACAGCCTGGATTCGAACCAGGGACTGTAGTGACGCCTCTTGCACTGAGATGCAGTGGCTTAGACCGCTGCGTCCGTTTGTTAATTATTAGAGTGCTGTACTAGAATGCTTAAAAGGCCTCTAGAGTTTTAAATATCGGTTATCGGTATCGTTTTTTTGGGGCAAGGAAAATATTGGATGTCGGTATTGGCCAAAAATGTAATATCAGTGCATCCCTTTATTCTAAAATGTATCACAATACCCCATAATGACATCACAATACCCCATAATGCCAAAGCAAAAACAGGTTTCGATTTTTTGCAAATGTATTGAAATTATTCCCCAGGATAACTAGTCTCAGAGTAATGTAAGATCCCAGGATAACTAGTCTCAGAGTAATGTAAGATCCCAGGATAACTAGTCTCAGAGTAATGTAAGATGCTTGGAAAAAGAAGCTGAAAAGAATAACAGAACGGCACCATTAGAACTAAAATGTGTATCCTGGATGTCAGACCCCCAACCCTCCAAACTGTAAATAAATAATAAAATGTGTATCCTGGATGTCAGACCCCCAAACCTCCAAACTAAATAAATAATCAAATGTGTATCCTGGATGTCAGACCCCCAACCCTCCAAACTGTAAATAAATAATAAAATGTGTATCCTGGATGTCAGACCCCCAAACCTCCAAACTAAATAAATAATCAAATGTGTATCCTGGATGTCAGACCCCCAACCCTCCAAACTGTAAATAAATAATAAAATGTGTCTCCTTGGCAACATTAGAACCTCAGTACGTTTACTGTGTACTGGGTCGAGACAAAGGAATGATGTAAACAAATAATCCAAAATATTTTTGTCAATGAGACAGTATATTAACAAAGGAATGACCGAACCCCCTTTGGTGACTGAATGCTTGTAAGAAACTAGATGATCAAAACATTAGATCACATCAAATAAGCCTGAGTGGTTTCACCTCCTCCCAGACTATACTGGATACTACAGTTATAACTACATAGTTATACAGGATACTACAGTTATACAGGATACTACAGTTATAATGGATACTACAGTTATAACTATACATAGTTATTCCAAAGGTGGGCTACTTACTATCCACTGTTTGCAAGCCACCATTGATCTATTTAATTTATTTATTTCACCTTTATTTAACCAGGTAGGCAAGTTGAGAACAAGTTCTCATTTACAACTGCGACCTGGCCAAGATAAAGCAAAGCAGTTCGACACATACAACACACAGAGTTACACATGGAGTGTAACAAACATACAGTCAATAATACCGTAGAAAAATAAGTATATACAATGTGAGCAAATGAGTTAAATGCAAAAAAAGGCCATGGTGGCGAAGTAAATACAATATAGCAAGTAAAACACTGGAATGGTAGATTTGCAGTGGAAGAATGTGCAAAGTAGAAATAGAAATAAAGGGGTGCAAAGGAGCAAAATAAATAAATACAGTAGGGGAAGAGGTAGTTGTTTGGGCTAAATTATAGATGGGCTGTGTACAGGTGCAGTAATCTGTGAGCTGCTCTGACAGCTGGTGCTTAAAGCTAGTGAGGGAGATAAGTGTTTCCAGTTTCAGAGATTTTTGTAGTTCGTTCCAGTCATTGGCAGCAGAGAACTGGAAGGAGAGGCGGCCAAAGGAGGAATTGGTTTTGGGGGTGACCAGAGAGATATACCTGCTGGAGTTAATTTGGCCGCCTTTCCTTCCAGTTCTCTGCTGCCAATGACTGGAACGACATACAAAAATCGCTGAAGCTGGAGACTTATATCTCCCTCACTAACTTTAAGCATCAGCTATCTGAGCAGCGTTGTACACAGCCCATCTGTCTTCCTACCTCATCCCCTTGTTTTTTTCTCACACCAGTATTTATACTTGCACATCATCTGCACATCTATCACTCCAGTGTTAATTTGCTAAATTGTAATTACTTTGCTACTATGGCCTATTTTTTGCCTTACCTCCGTACTCCATTTGCACACACTATATATCGATTTTTCTATTGTGTTATTGACTGTACTTTTGTTTATCCCACGTGTAACTCTGTTGTTTTTTTGTTGCACTGCTTTGCTTTATCTTGGCCAGGTTGCAGTTGTAAATTAGAACTTGTTCTCAACTAGCCTACCTGGTTAAATAAAGGTGACATAAAATAATAATAATAATAAATATCATAACTTTATTGACAACACCCAAATTGATACTGTCATTAATGCGGTTCTTCAATAATTACACATCATTCTTAATACTGTAGCTGTTTAGTTAGTCACATGTTCAACTATCATCAGCTGATCCAGGAAATCATTTTCTGAATGCCAGTCAAATGACAAACATCACCACATGCAACAACTACCAAAGTGCTTCTTCATTCATTACTCTGGTAAAGACAGTTAGGCCGTGCTCCACGTTGGATCCAACATCCCTAAAAAATTGGTGTTTATAATGTTATTGTCTGCTTGATTTACAGTAGGGTCTCGTTAGTCTGTTTACACACAGAGATCCTTTGCTCATAATGTGTAGAGAACTGTTCCTTGATGGATAGGCTATTGTACAACACACAGAGCTATTTTCCTATATTTGTTGTTTGGTGAAGTTATGGGTCCTACAGTAGGTCTATGTTGTTAGGTGAAGTTATGGGTCCTACAGTAGGTCTATGTTATTGTTAGGTGAAGTTATGGGTCCTACAGTAGGTCTATGTTGTTGTTAGGTGAAGTTATGGGTCCTACAGTAGGTCTATGTTGTTGTTATGGGTCCTAGAGTACACTATGTATGTCATGCAATAACAACCAAAGTGCTTCTTCGTTCATTACAGGTATATTTGTTGTTAGGTGAAGTTATGGGCCAATTTAGAAAACAGTGTACAAACCCTCATTGTCAGACTGATGGAAAAGCTAGCCAAAGAGCATTTTACTGGTTGAAGTGTTTTTTAAGTACAAAGCGGTTGATTTGTGATGACACAAACGTTATATTAAGCAGGACATTCAAACGAGCCTTTCAATTATAATCCAAAGTAGTGTGAAATGCACTCATAAGCAACCTGGAAATGGAGGTTACTCCCCTGAGTTTTCCCCTATTCACATTCAGAATACATTGTGAAAAACTCAAATCTTTGCTCACCATTTTTGCTCCAGGCAGATATACTTCATCCATAACTAGCGGTTTCCTCATTACCAGATATACTACATCCATAACTAGTGGTTTCCTCATTACCAGATATACTACATCCATAACTAGTGGTTTCCTCATTACCAGATATACTACATTCATAACTAGTGGTTTCCTCATTACCAGATATACTACATCCATAACTAGTGGTTTCCTCATTACCAGATATACTACATCCATAACTAGTGGTTTCCTCATGGCCAGATATACTACATCCATAACTAGTGGTTTCCTCATTAGCATGGAGGAGTTTCTGCAACCAAATTGCCCTCGTGCCGCAATTTTAGCAACACAGAAAGGGGCCTGTATTGGAGACCAAAAGTCTTCTGCCACACTGCTTAGAGTTTCAACAACATGAATAACTTATTTCTAGTCTACAATCTTAGATGTTACTACTAATATGATTTTTTTTGACATAATATGACTTGTTGCTCATTTTAAGACAATTGTCAAATCATTTTAACATTCATTACAGACATCAATTGTTGTACAAAATCATGGCTATGCTGTTGGCATCACCTTTTACAGTGGATTTCTGCTGTTGTGGGCCTTTAATCATCTGTCTGACTTTGTTGTTCACATAGGAGAGAGACGGGACTATCGTGGATCCTCTGGGGAGCCTCAACAACCTCATGATGCTGACAAGGCAGAGAAGAGTCTCTCCAGATCAGAACACCTCAGGAAACACCAGCAGAGATCCACAGGGAAGAGAACTCACTGCTGCTCTGACTGTGGGAAGAGATTCACCTCATCAGGCATTAAAATTCATCAGAGAACACACATAGGAGAGAAATCTTATAGCTGTGGTCAATGTGGGAAGAGTTTCAGTCGATTTGGCCATCTGACATTACACCAGAGAACACACACAGGAGAGAGACCTTATAGCTGTGTTCAATGTGGGAAGAGTTTTACTCAGTCAACCATCCTGATATCACACCAGAGAATACACACAGGAGAGAAACCTTATAGATGTGGTCAATGTGGGAAGAGTTTTAGTCGATCTGGCTCTCTAACTGTACACCAGAGAATACACACAGGAGAGAGACCTTATAGCTGTGGTCAATGTGGGAAGAGATTTACTACATCTGGAGAGCTGACAAGGCACCAGAGAATACACACAGGAGAGAAACCTTATAGCTGTGGTCAATGTGGGAAGAGTTTTGGTCAATCTTGCCATCTGACTCTACACCAGAGAATACACACAGGAGCGAAACCTTATAGCTGTGTTCAATGTGGGAAGAGTTTTACTCAGTCAACCAGCCTGATATCACACCAGAGAATACACACAGGAGAGAAACCTTATAGCTGTGGTCAATGTGGGAAGAGTTTTGGTCAGTCTGGCCAGCTGACATTACACCAGAGAACACACACAGGAGAGAAACCTTATAGCTGTGGTCAATGTGGGAAGAGTTTTGGTCGATCTTGTCATCTGACTCTACACCAGAGAACACACACAGGAGAGAAACCTTATAGCTGTGTTCAGTGTGACAAAATACATACATGAAGGAGTTATTTTGTGATA
The DNA here is from genome assembly GCF_045679555.1 of Salvelinus alpinus. Classification (NCBI taxonomy): domain Eukaryota; kingdom Metazoa; phylum Chordata; class Actinopteri; order Salmoniformes; family Salmonidae; genus Salvelinus; species Salvelinus alpinus. The sequence continues at coordinate 108,188,020 of NC_092087.1, forward strand.
TCAATGAATTAATGTCACAATGTAGAATGTTTTAACATTGTAGTATGAGTATTTTACGGAGTTTCACAATGTAGAACCCTAATTCAATTGATTTCAGCGTGATATGGATATTAGCCTTGGGAAAAATCCAGGCTCTGAATTGAAAGAGTACTATTTATGTGATTTAACAAAAAGTGACAAACAAAAAAAGAGTTGTGTTACACTTCCCACGTTGGTGACCCACTTGAATCAAAATGCAACACTTCTAAATATAGCCAACTGTTTTCTACAAGTTGTCCTCTAACCAGGGATGTACACATTACTCCGAGATTCTTTGTGGTTTTTGAGTTGTTAGTTTTAACAGGACGTGCAACCTCATCTTCCTCCTCTCGCACAATTGATTTTAGCATGATATCGATGAGTGATGACAAATAAGTGTTGTGTTCCTTTGTTTAGTGACCCCTACATTTAAATGCATCACTCAAATGTAGCTGACTGTCTTCTGCAGGTTGTCCTCTAACCAGTGAGGTAAAATATATCTCCCATTTCCGTGTGTTTTTTTAGTTGTTAGTTTCAACAGCAAGTACAACCTGATTTCTCCCCTAATCAATATCAGTGATTTATTGCTACTTGTCAAAACAACAGTGTTTTTGGTGCTTGTGTCCATGGTGAGGACAACTTGGTTTCTGATTGTCTCATGGTTGGGCAGTCAAAAAGATTTGTGTTTTGTGTTTAGCCAGTGCGTTCCATGGATCATAAATTATTTTGACTTTCCGTATCAGAGATTAGTTTTTTTTGGGCTCGTGAGTTTTAGGAAGGGAAAAAATACACGTTTTCTTTCTTGTTTTTAATTGTTGACAGCCAGTAGACACCATGTTTATATTGTAGTTGATTATAATGTGAAATGGAAGTTGTTTTCTGGTGGTGGTGAGCATTCTCTTAAGGTGTTACAGTCTTTGGTTTTTCCATTTATGTTTTGAGGTTGGACATTAGCGCGTATAGCTCGTTAGCACGATTGGTGTCACCTCGCTAGTCAGTTAACACCTTTAGTTGCGCTACCTTTTTGGTTTGCTTCCTGTCTTTAAGTTTGGTGTGGGTTTTTCTTTTGTTTGCCTCTTCTTGGGCAGATTTAGCGGGTGTCTTTTAGGTCCCAGTTGTTGTTACTAGTCAATTTTCAGTGGACACCCCCATAGTGTCTATCAGAACCACTCCTAAAAAACAGTTTATATTTTGGGTTGGATATTGCTTATTAATATTTTAATCAATGGCATTTCCTTCTTTTCCTTTCGCTCATTATTCTTTCAGTTGTTCTTCTTCAGTTTTTTATTCTCCCATTTATCCTCGTATGTTTGTGTACTAAATATTTTCCTGTGATGATGTCATTGTGTTGCATCATGTCTGAAATGTGCTGAATAAATAAAGCTTGGTTTGATTTGAACATATTGCAAAACAAATGAACCCAATGACTGACCAATCAAAAGACTCTTGCTAAGAGGTCATTTTGCAGTGCTCCTCCTTGCACAAAGGCGGAGGTAGTGGTCCTGCTGCTGGGTTGTTGCCCTCCTACGGCCTCCTCCACGTCTCCTGGTGTACTGGCCTGTCTCCTGGTAGCGCCTCCATGCTCTGGACACTACGCTGACAGACACAGCAAACCTTCTTGCCACAGCTCGCATTGATGTGCCATCCTGGATGAGCTGCACTACCTGAGCCACTTGTGTGGGTTGTAGACTCCGTCTCAAGCTACCACTAGAGTGAAAGCACCGCCAGCATTCAAAAGTGACCAAAACATCAGCCAGGAAGCATAGGAACTGAGAAGTGGTCTGTGGTCACCACCTGCAGAACCATTCCTTTAGTGGGGGTGTCTTGCTAATTGCCTATAATTTCCACCTTTATGAGAAAAGATTCATTCCAACAGGTCTATTTTCTATTTTTTTTTACTATCCCATTTTGGAAACGTTACATGTCTGCCCCCTTGTGGAGGGAAAATTAATATCTTAGATGGTAGCTGTAGATGGGATTCAGATGCATAATGGGATTAATACAGTGTCTAGACTACCTCTTTTGTATAAATGCCCTTCAGAATCCAAACACAGTATTGCCACGCAGCAAAATGTTGCGTATAATCTTTCAAGTCAGCCTGATAAAATATTGAACAATTTGTGTACAAAGATATCTTGAAATGTGATATTAGGCCTGTATGGCAGGCCTGTATGGCAGTACTGGTACTGTATGGCAGTACTGTATTGGCTAGTGCTTTCTCCAATATGTTCTTCTATTTTACTTTCAATTGTATGTCGATGCCATTTATCTTTCAATATATAAATATTTTAATGCTTGTAAGATTATTCTTTGACACATTTTCTCTTCTGTTGAAACTCTTATAGGACAGAACATGGACACAATGCAATTGGGATCAAGAAGAAGGTACAGATATGTTGTAGGACAGCTGCATTTGAAGTGTACATTAAACCTACATAGCAGTCATTACAAACTGACATCTATTAGCATACAAATGTGTGCAAATTATCTTTTCAGATCTTCTCATAAATGAATTGAAGGACTATCAGAGGTAGATAGGCGAGGCAGGGGTGAGGACATCATCCTGCTATTTTGACAGTCCCTGAAGGACGATACAGAAGAGGGATTTGCTCTTATTCCTTCCTTTTCTCTAATGTATTTTGTAATAAAATTAGCAAGTGTAGTAAGATCATTGCTTTACTTTCCTAGGACTGGAGACCACAGCAGCGATCCTGCTCTTGCCCTACCTCTTCAATGAGGACCTGAGTGGCCTTTATGTCCGTGACAAGGTATGCCTATGCACCAATCATCTGTTTCTTCATAAACATAGGTGTGCATGCTGATATAAAACTACAGCTGAAAATTTGTTCTGTTCTTTGTTAATTGTATGTGTATAAATCTTTTCTTACTTTTGTTGACACAGATTTCACCGCTCTTCACTCCTTTACTGCACATCGGTGGAAATCCATTTCACCATGAGAGTGAAATCCCGCTGGCCTTTGATGAGGAGAACATCCACGCCCTCGAGGACGTCTCCATGGGACTTGGGGCTCTGCTAGGGCTGTATTTTTTATTTTCCCTTAAATGTCAGAAAAACACTTATGTTGTTAAGTTACTGTGTTCTGGGAGAAGAGAAGTTGGGGTGAAGTTACCAGGGCCGGTCATAAAGATGGCAAACTTCCTAACATAACTAAGTGGATACGATATACACACTAAAGCTGAAAAATCTGAATTTAGCATCAAGTCTACAATATTGTTAGTTTACCTATGATTCATTCTTAATGTATGTTGTTTTCATTGTACATCATTGTTTTTGATTTTTTTAAATGTCATGAAAAGCACTATACAAAGTAAATGTATTATTTATTATGGTCTGACATGTCTGCAGAAATTTTGTAATGTGTTAAGTTTGGTAAATTGTTTTGTAAATATTAATTCACATGTGTGGTGCCACTAATTAAACAATGAATTATTTAAATCAATATTGTTATTAAAATATGTTTTTATAATGGAGGGAGGGTGGACAGGGAGTTTTAAAAAATTAACCCCAAAAGGGGTTCCTCAAAGATCCTTTTGGGGTTAATTTTTTTCTTCAAATAACTTATAGGGGTTCCCACAAAAGGTTCTTCAAATAACTTTTAGGGGTTCCCCCACAGTTTCAATTTGAAGAACCCCTAAAGGATTCTCCAGGAACCTTTACTTTTTAGAGTGTATATTGTTAAAAGTCACCTTGTTCGAGAGACATTTACATAGTTATACACAGCCCAATTTGGGATGACTATTGTGGGGCGAAATAGCGACCACAACAGACAGACCTGATATGGCCCATAATTCGACGTCACGGGCTGAGTGGGTACGACCAAAGTTATTCTGTTTAGCTACACTTTGTAGTACATTTTTACACTATAATAAATGTTTCTGATGCCACATCGCCCGTTTTCAAAGAGAGTCGTTGTTTTTTAGGGGCAGTCGCTTTTTAGCTTTTTGTCTGAAAGTATTTTCTCAACTGCGATACCAACTCCAGTCAACAGATGGCGATGTGCGTCTTTCAGGTGATTCTGTACTGTGAAGTATAATCTAGTGGACGGGACGATTCTTCAACATCAACAGCTAGTCAGTCATCTTGGTAGTTTACTAGGCAAAACAGCCGAAACATTGAAGTTCTTTGAACTGTGTATAGCCAAAATAAATGTTTGTTTCCCGGACAATGACCGGATTGTCAACGGTACTCTAACCTCCCAGAGACCACGGCAAAATCAAGCCTCCCAGGAACTATAGACCTTCCGCTGCTTTCTAAACTATCATCCCCTCTCAATACCACCCCGTGATCTTCTATGATGGCAGTGAAGTAACAGAACGTTATATCAAAGCTTATTATCCACATGTCAATCATCTGATTCAGAATATTTCTACATGACGAACTATAGATCTCTGTGAGGAACTATAGATCTCTGTGAGGAACTATATAGATCTCTGTGAGGAACTATACAGTGAGGGAAAAAAGTATTTGATCCCCTGCTGATTTTGTACGTTTGCCCACTGACAAAGAAATGATCAGTCTATAATTTTAATGGTAGGTTTATTTGAACAGTGAGAGACAGAATAACAACAAAAATATCCAGAAAAACGCATGTCAAAAATGTTATAAATTGATTTGCATTTTAATGAGGGAAATAAGTATTTGACCCCCTCTCAATCAGAAAGATTTCTGGCTCCCAGGTGTCTTTCATACAGGTAACGAGCTGAGATTAGGAGCACACTCTTAAAGGGAGTGCTCCTAATCTCAGTTTCTTACCTGTATAAAAGATACCTGTCCACAGAAGCAATCAATCAATCAGATTCCAAACTCTCCACCATGGCCAAGACCAAAGAGCTCTCAAAGGATGTCAGGGACAAGATTGTAGACCTACACAAGGCTGGAATGGGCTACAAGACCATCGCCAAGCAGCTTGGTGAGAAGGTGACAACAGTTTCTGCGATTATTCGCAAATGGAAGAAACACAAAAGAACTGTCAATCTCCCTCAGCCTGGGGCTCGATGCAAGATCTCACCTCGTGGAGTTGCAATGATCATGAGAACGGTGAGGAATCAGCCCAGAACTACACAGGAGGATCTTGTCAATGATCTCAAGGCAGCTGGGACCATAGTCATCAAGAAAACAATTGGTAACACACTACGCCGTAAAGGACTGAAATCCTGCAGCGTCCGCAAGGTCCCCCTGCTCAAGAAAGCACATATACATGCCCGTCTGAAGTTTGCCAATGAACATCTGAATGATTCAGAGGACAACTGGGTGAACGTGTTGTGGTCAGATGAGACCAAAATGGAGTTCTTTGGCATCAACTCAACTTGCCGTGTTTGGAGGAGGAGGAATGCTGCCTATGACCCCAAGAACACCATCCCCACCGTCAAACATGGAGGTGGAAACATTATGCTTTGGGGGTGTTTTTCTGCTTAGGGGACAGGACAACTTCACCGCATCAAAGGGACGATGGACGGGGCCATGTACCGTCAAATCTTGGGTGAAAACCCTTTTCCCTCAGCCAGGGTATTGAAAATGGGTCGTGGATGGTTACTCCAGCATGACAATGACCCAAAACACACGGCCAAGGCAACAAAGGAGTGGCTCAAGAAGAAGCACATTAAGGTCCCGGAGTGGCCTAGCCAGTCTCCAGACCTTAATCCCATAGAAAATCTGTGGAGGGAGCTGAAGGTTCGAGTTGCCAAACGTCAGCCTCGAAACATTAATGACTTGAAGAAGATCTGCAAAGAGGAGTGGGACAAAATCCCTCCTGAGATGTGTGCAAACCTGGTGGCCAACTACAAGAAACGTCTGACCTCTGTGATTGCCAACAAGGGTTTTTCCACCAAGTACTAAGTCATGTTTTGCAGAGGGGTCAAATACTTATTTCCCTCATTAAAATGCAAATCAATTCATAACATTTTTGACATGCGTTTTTCTGGATTTTTTTGTTGATATTCTGTCTCTCACTGTTCAAATAAACCTACCATTAAAATTATAGACTGATCATTTCTTTGTCAGTGGGCAAACTTACAAAATCAGCAGGGGATCAAATACTTTTTTCCCTCACTGTAGATCTCTGTGAGGAACTATAGATCTCTGTGAGGAACTATAGATCTCTGTGAGGAACTATAGATCTCTGTGAGGAACTATAGATCTCTGTGAGGACCTACAGATCTCTGTGAGGAACTATAGATCTCTGTGAGGAACTATAGATCTCTGTGAGGAACTATAGATCTCTGTGAGGACCTATAGATCTCTGTGAGGACCTATAGATCTCTAGGAGGACCTAGAGATCTCTAGGAGGACCTAGAGATCTCTAGGAGGAACTATAGATCTCTGTGAGGAACTACAGATCTCCGTGAGGAACTATAGATCTCTGTGAGGAACTATAGATCTCTGTGAGGAACTATTGATCTCTGTGAGGAACTATATATCTCTGTGAGGAACTATAGATCTCTGTGAGGAACTATAGATCTCTGTGAGGAACTATAGATCTCTATGTTACTATCCAAACTTCTGATTAAGACTCAGTCACACAACTCTCATATCGCAGTCACACAACGCAGTCACACAACTCTCATATCACAGTCACACAACTCTCATATCACAGTCACACAACTCTCATATCAGTCACACAACTCTCATATCACAGTCACACAACTCTCATATCACAGTCACACAACTCACATATCACAGTCACACATCTCTCATATCAGTCACACAACTCTCATATCGCAGTCACACAACTCTCATATCAGTCACACAACTCTCATATCACAGTCACACATCTCTCATAACGCAGTCACACAACTCTCATATCACAGTCACACATCTCTCATATCACAGTCACACAACTCTCATATCACAGTCACACAACTCTCATATCACAGTCACACAACTCTCATATCACAGTCACACAACTCACATATCACAGTCACACATCTCTCATATCAGTCACACAACTCTCATATCACAGTCACACAACTCTCATATCAGTCACACAACTCTCATATCGCAGTCACACAACTCTCATATCAGTCACACAACTCTCATATCACAGTCACACATCTCTCATAACGCAGTCACACAACTCTCATATCACAGTCACACATCTCTCATATCACAGTCACACAACTCTCATATCACAGTCACACAACTCTCCTATCACAGTCACACATCTCTCATATCAGTCACACAACTCACATATCACAGTCACACAACTCTCATATCGCAGTCACACAGCTCTCATATCACAGTCACACAATGCTATTCTCAAACATAACTAATCAATTAGTTGTTTTTCAACAATATTTTCACCTGCAGGAATATTTTCACATTTCTATCTCATGGTTAGTTCCTAGGATAATGCAACTCATACATTTACATCTTTCAATACTTCTAAAATGGGGTCCAGGTTTTAAACAATTACAGGTTCAAAATAATTACAGGTTTAAAACAATTACAGGTTTAAAACAATTACAGGTGCACCTTACACTATATCATACATGGACTTAACTAGTAAACACAGAATCTAGTTTTCATCCAGTTCACACAGCTGACTGGGCCCTGTTCACAATGATAGATGTCTTTGAGTCGACTGCCTCTCAGATCATCCTCCACTGACTCGGCCCTGTCTACACCTCCAAGGGGCCCCTCAGGAATACACACTCAGAGCCTATGAGGCTTTTCTAAAAACTGCACTTGTTTCGCTCACGTCTTTCTTTCTTTTTTTAACTACGTTCGAGATGTGGTATCCACTCGGCTCGCTGCCACTCAGATCAAAGGTGGGTCCATCTGCTCCGTTCCCGAAGTGTGGTTTCCCTGAGATCCCAAGTGCACGATTTACCCAGATCGTCAGAAGCGGTCACCAAGTGAAGATTCACATCCCCATCACCAAATGTGGTTGTTAATTTATTTAATATCAAATGAGGAGAGAAACTTATCACACAAGTCAGAATTATTCTTAAACTAAATCTTTATTCACTTAAGGGAGCAGGTCAATACAACACACACATATAAAGTGAATCAATTGCGTGCTCTACGATAATGATGGCTGGTTGACAAATCACCCCCAGATGATTCATTGAGAGCCACGAGACAAAAGTACAAAGGTCTTTTATAGCCAAGATACACCCCTTTCAACCTACATGACGAACAACAGATGTATAGAACGGGTCACAAGGTTAAGATTTGTATGAGAGATACTAATAATTCTCAGCAGACAGTATCTGCTGTAAAAACAGTACTCTTTGTGTAGAGACCAGGGTCTGGCCCTGGGGTCATCTCTCCCTGGTACCATATAGAACAGAAACATTAACTCATGCTCTGGAATGCGGTCTCTTTAGGTTTTATCACCCAAAAGACATTGTAAATCTCCTGTCAAACCTACTGTAGGACCCATAACTTCAACTAACTAACAACAACATAGACCTACTGTAGGACCCATAACTTCCCCTAACAACAACATAGACCTACTGTAGGACCCATAACTTCACCTAACAACAACATAGACCTAGGACTATAAATAATTTAATAGTTCAGGTGAAACATGGAAACTAAAATGTCTGTCATGACATTTCATAACCTGATCACTAGATAATTTTGTGAATAATCCCACTAGGCTACTCTGTAATGTGTTGTCATTCTAAATGTCCTGAATAAAGGAAAATAGCTCTGTGTGTTGTACAACAGCCTATCCATCAAGGAACAGTTCTCTACACATTATGAGCTAAGTATCTCTGTGTGCAAACAGACTAACGAGACCCTACTGTAAATCAAGCAGACAATAACACATTATGAACAGAGGTCGACCGATTATGATTTTTGGATCCCCCAAGCGGACAAGGTGAAAATCTGTCGTTCTGCCCCTGAACATGGCAGTTAACCCACCATTCCTACACCGTTCCCCGGTAGGCCGTCATTGAAGATAAGAATGTGTTCTTAACCGACTTGCCTAGTTAAATAAAGATTAAATAAAGGTGTAAAAAAAACGGCCAAATCGGTGTCCGAAAATACAGATTTCCGATTGTTATGAAAACTTGAAAATCGGCCCTAATTAATCGGTCGACCTCTAATTACAAACATCAATTTGTTAGGGATGTTGGATCCAAGCACGGCATAACTGTCTTTACCAGAGTAATGAATGAAGAAGCACTTTGGTTGTTGTTGCATGTCGTGATGTTTGTCATTTGACTGTCATTCAGAAAATGATTTCCTGGATCAGCTGATGATAGTTGAACATGTGACTAACTAAACAGCTACAGTATTAAGTATTATGTGTAATTATTGAAAAACCACGTTAATGACAGTATCCATTTGGGTGTTGTCAATAAAGCTAAGGTGGCTCTCGGTTAGAACCATTGGATTTAGCAAACTCTGAAATGATTTAGGATTTCTGTTCCCATGAAAACTGTTTTCCCAGCGTAACATAAAGAGACACTAAATGTGACGTAGTTAGAGAGCATTTCAGAGATCTGAATACAAAAAAACTGTCCGACAGCAATATTCAGTATTTAAGTTGAAGTTCATCATATGACAAGCTTAACGTTATGACTATAACTACTGTTCCCTGAAGGAGGGGAAATAGGTACAACATACTATCATATCCACGCCTCGCTGGAATCCCCGCCTTCCACAGGTGATGAGCGTTAGGCTTGGATTTTATTCCTTAAATTTAATACCGCTCTTCACCACCCCAGGAAAGGGCGGGGACAAACAGGTGTTGTACCTCGTTTCTCTCCTTCAGGGAAGTGTAATTATAATCAAAGTTACACTCCCTTTCAGTCAGTCAACTTCGGAACAACATACTATGGGGAAATACAATCATTCCCCAGCCGACCCAAACGGATACTAAATGAAACGGCCCCTGGCAGACCACCCAGACCTGACCCCGCAAGATGCGTCAGTTGTCAATTTATTCATTGTCTTTTGTTTGAAACACCCCTGTCAATGTTGAGTAAGGACCCACACCTGATTACCCATATAGTAGTAGGACTAGTCTACCCGGCCGGCACACAAATGTAGGCCTATAAATGTGCCCATTTTGGGATGTCTGATAGTATTTCTGATTGTCTTAACGCTGAACCACTAATGAGTTGTGGAGCTTCTCAAAGTAATTTCTTCTTCACATCCAAACAGCAAGTAAACAAAGGCTAATCAAAATCAATTGCGAATGACAATAGTTCCTCAAAGTATTTTTGTAAAATATTTCCAGCTCTCGCCATTTCGATAAACACACGGCATAAAAGGGAAAAATGTAATGCTCTGATCCAGTGGAAATGTCATAAAATACCTGATTACTGTCCAGAACTCACTGGAGCAGGAAACTGAGGGCCTAGAATATTTCATATAATGTTGCAAGCTTGCTATCCGAGTTTCCTGACCCAGTTGATAGTTGATACAATGTTTCAAGTTTGTAGTAGACAGGCCATTTGCAGCCAATGTGATTTCTAGGATATATATTTCTATCAGGATATGTTCTACCTGCAGAATGCAATGTTTTTATTTGTTGGCTTTATGTAGGCTATTTTTTTACATAGTTGGCAATGGCAATAAAAGTTATTTAGATTTGTATAATTTTCATTTAGATAGATTGTAGATTAATCACAGACAATAATTTTGAGATACTATTATAAATTAAATGAAACTGTTCCAGTAAAATGTGCATATGAAAATCATAACTGGCACACAGATTGGTAGAAATGGTCAGATAAATTGGCACTCCAACTGGAAAAGGTTGCAGACTGATGGTGTAGTCCTATTACTAGTCTATTAGTCTATCTATATGTAGACTATTAGTCTATTACTGAAAACTTCAGGAGCAAAACGGCAGAATTTACGAAGTCCAGCAGCGGAGGGGGGACTCCCTCTGGTCAGGTTGTGTTGACGACCGGCTCCCTCTGGTCGGGTTATGTTGACGACCGGCTCCCTCTGGTCGGGTTATGTTGACGAGCGGCTCCCTCTGGTCGGGTTATGTTGACGAGCGGCTCCCTCTGGTCGGGTTATGTTGACGAGCGGCTCCCTCTGGTCGGGTTATGTTGACGAGCGGCTCCCTCTGGTCGGGTTATGTTGACGACCGGCTCCCTCTGGTCGGGTTATGTTGACGACCGGCTCCCTCTGGTCGGGTTATGTTGACGACCGGCTCCCTCTGGTCGGGTTATGTTGACGACCGGCTCCCTCTGGTCGGGTTATGTTGACGACCGGCTCCCTCTGGTCGGGTTATGTTGACGACCGGCTCCCTCTGGTCGGGTTATGTTGACGACCGGCTCCCTCTGGTCAGGTTATGCTGACGACCGGCTCCCTCTGGTCAGGTTATGCTGACGACCGGCTCCCTCTGGTCAGGTTATGCTGACGACCAGCTCCCTCTGGTCGGGTTATGTTGACGAGCGGCTCCCTCTGGTCAGGTTATGTTGACGACCGGCTCCCCCTACCCCCTACTTCGAGTCATTTGTGTGTCTTAATTATTTGATCAGAATGCTTAAAGCATCAGACAAATTCAGTACGTATATTTGATTTTATAAAAACACATGGGGCGATTGGTAGAAAGAACAGATGACTCTTGGTTGACCAAGATGTATTTTAGTTGGGGACAGCACTAGAACATGATTTTGGGGCTCCCGAGTGGCGCAGCGGACACTGCTTCTCAGTGCTTGAGGCGCCACTACAGACACCCTGGATCAAATCCAGACTGTATCACAACCGGCTGTGAGTGGGAGTCCCATAGGGCGGCACACAATTGGCCCAGCATCGTCCGGGGTAGGCAGTCATTGTAAATAAGAATTTGTTCTTAACTGACTTGCCTAGTTAAATAAAGGTTACATTTAAATAAATAAATAAAAGTGTTTCATGATAAACCATTTTTTACAAATCCGTCAAGGCACCAACTTTGAGAAGGGTTTAAAACAAAGGTTTCAAACCAATTCATGAATGTAATTGCATCTAGGTATGTCTTTCCATTAATGTAAAGGCATGAAAAAAAATTGGCTGAATATTATACAATGACTTATCAACAGCTCTAATAATTAGCCTCCACAGGAAATCTTCACTGGCAATTCTAGAATATACTATATATCCTAGAAACCTGGTTAAACTATCATTATGACATCATGGACGAATTCTAGAATATACTATATATGCTAGAAACCTGGTTAAACTATCATTATGACATCATGGATGAATTCTAGAATATACTATATATCCTAGAAACCTGGTTAAACTATCATTATGACAACATGGATGAATTCTAGAATATACTATATATGCTAGAAACCTGGTTAAACTATCATTATGACATCATGGATGAATTCTAGAATATACTATATATCCTAGAAACCTGGTTAAACTATCATTATGACATCATGGAGGAATTCTAGAATATAATATATAGCCTAGAAACCTGGTTAAACTATCATTATGACATCATGCATGGCCAGTCCTTGTATTCATAGTGTAGTGAATTCGTGGGGAAGCCCTGAGCTGAACTCAAACCTGGGTCCAGCGACTGTCAAGCCAACACCTTATAACTGTTACACCAAGATGTCTGAACTTCTTGACGAGGTCGCTAGGTAATGAGTTAGGGTTGCTACAATAGCTTTCTCTATGAATTTGAGAGTGGTTACATTTCTCCAGCCCCATCCCTCAGCTGTTTACCAAACCAAGTCTCTTGGCAGCCATTTTGTTGCTGTTTAAATACTAGGTTGTCCCTTTAAAAAAGCCACACATCAATCAACCAACCTGCAGTTGAAACAATAACAAGGCTCTCAATCCACAACTGTTTTGGTAATAAGATTATGATGGGCCTGGAGACATTTAACTACTCTCAAATTCATAGACAGACCTATGGATGAAAGGACTGACCATCCATGATATCAACATTATAGTTAACCATGTTGAGGCTATACAGTGTTGATTTACATTGTTTCTAAACATTGGAGTAAAAAAGCTTATTTGGGATTCTGATGGGTACAACAGTTGAACTAAGCTCATGAGGCATGTGTTATATTCTCCAAGAATCAATGGCTATAAAATAAATAATTTAAAGTCAAAATATGGATGTAGCAATTGCAGATTTCCCTTTTAACACCAAACATCAGTTCAACAACTGCAGAGTTTGTACCTCTGTATTTAAGACAGTACTTACCAGTGGTAATCACGGCCCGGTTTCTCAAAACCATCTTATGGCTAAGTTCATCTTTAGAACCACTGGATGCCTTAAATTGCGTTTGGGAAATCGGGCCCAGATATCCAGTTTCCTCCTCCTCTTCTTCCGATGAGACCGTAATCTCCCCCTCCTCTGCTTTCACTTCAAAAACTGAATCCTCCTCCTCTTTCACTCTGAACGCCTCTTCTTTCACTGTAACGTCTTTCTCTTCTTCTTTCCCTGTAACAGCCTCACCCTCTACTTGTTTTTGTATTGTAACATCCTTCTCTTCCTCCTCCTCTTTGATGAGAGCTTCTTTCTCCGTCCAGCAGACCGTCTCTTCTTCAGCAGGAAGAGAGTAATTTAGTGAACTCATGGTCGGAGATGTTAGCTAGCTAGGCTAATGCTAACTTAACCAGCCCGCCAGCTGAATAATAACAACAACACCGTAAATATGAAATGAAATAGGATAACTTACTAACTAGACGACAGACGAGGGTTTAAAACACAGTGGCTAATATACACTATAGCGTCTAAAGAGCTTTATGGGTTCGTCTATTTTGTCTAGCAAGCTACCGAGGTGTCTGACTAACTGTTGCTGCTGCTGAAAGAAGCGTTCCGTCCACTAGATTATACGTCACACTAACAGCATTGCGTTCCGTCCACTAGATTATACGTCACACTAACAGAATTGCCTTAAAATCGCACACCGCCATCAGCTGACTGGAGTGGGTAACGCTCAGTCTGAACCTCTGACTGCGATGGAGATGTGCGACTTTAAGACAATGACGCTAGTGTGACGTAAAATATATATTATATAATGTTCAGACAAAAAGTTAGTGTAGGAAGCATGAGTTTTTACTCACCAGTGTAACAATACAGTGTGGTTAAAGACTTAGTAACTTAGTTGTGTTCACGATCTGGTTCCCTATAAGCACAACCAGTTATGTTTTTGAATGATCACATATGTATTAATTTATTTCGGGATTCTGGGTAATCCACAGCAGATTTATGGAGAATTGCTGTGGGTGAGTTCAAAATGGAATAGTCCCGGGATAGAAATATATAAAGTTGACATTACATCATAAAATCCACCTTTTAAATCATACATTAGCAATTTATGTTTTAGTAACTATTGTTGTTGGTTTGGCGTCAAATAAGCCTCTCTTTATATGTTATTTGCCGAATCCCAGTTTTCCATGTGGGTTTTATGCTAAAGTTCCCTCTTTCAAGTTGGTATCTGACTGGAAAATGCATCTTCTTTAGGAGTGCTATTTTTACCCTGTCGACTACTGATCATTCATCCACACTGTGTGTCTCATCAATGCAGGTCATTTATGACAAATGTATAAAGTACATGTTCTATAAACCCATGAACACCTGCCAGTTTATTAGCCCGGTTTTGTTAGTTTAGGTGTGTTATACTTCTTCACCACCAGAGGGGGACATTTAGTCATTTTCCAGGTTAATTTGATATATTTAGATTTTTGTTTTGTCAACTTTTCGATATGGATGTTAATCAGCTCACTGGTCACGATAACAACACCCACCCGTAGCAAGCGCTGTTACGTGTTACATTTGATACCGGAGCTACGAGGCATGCGCTGAAATCGCTTAGCAGTAAACTTCAAAGCAGTGTGTCACTTTATCAGCAGTGATCAATGACGTCTGAAGCTTCATTTCGTCCCTAATCTTTTGATATGCAAACACGTTCAACACACATCATGTTTTAGTTGGGTTCTAACTGGTCTCCGGTAGTTGGGCTCCAGCTCGCTGACCATAGTCACTACTTTTCAGCATGTTTTCTGTGAAGTAGAGTTTTGTAACATTTTCCACCTTGGCTTATTGCACGCTGACTGACTTCTGGAATCTATTTTGGATTTTCCATCATTCTGTATGTTGCTGCTCTTTTGACCTGCAGTTATGTTTTAGTTGGGCTCCAGCTCGCTGACCATAACCGTGCTGATTGGCTACGCTGGTTAGGCTAATAGCTAGTTGGCTAAATAGCTAATGTTATCTGGCTGGCTAAGATAACTGCATATAGCTAACATTCTTTGATTGGTTAGATGGCGTTATGTATTTCCAAAACTGTGGTTTACTTTAATCACTCAAATCATGAGTTCAAACGATTGGTTTAATTTGAAGTTATTTCTGTTGTAGTTTACATCATAGGTAATAGGCTGGTCCTCCATATTACTTCACACCTAACTTTAAAATTCTTCTAAATTCTGATTGGTTTAATGTAATAACTCCAAAAATAGAACTGTGAGGTGTTACTTTTCAGTGGAAATGTTTTAATATTTTATAAACAATACAAAAAGATACACATACAAACAACAACATAGAAACATTAACTACATCACACCTGCCCAGACCCACTAGAACACACCTCCATCTTCATTAACTACATCACACCTGCCCAGACCCACTGGAACACACCTCCATCTCCATTAACTACATCACACCTGCCCAGACCCACTAGAACACACCTCCGTCTCCATTAACTACATCACACCTGTCCAGACCCAGTAGAACACACCTCCGTCTCCATTAACTACATCACACCTGCCCAGACCCACTAGAACACACCTCCATCTCCATTAACTACATCACACCTGCCCAGACCCACTGGAACACAGCCAGCGCATTCATCAGCACCATTTTATTTCTCTCCGTCACTTTCAACTTTTAGATAATAAAGCATTTTACCTTTCTATTGAATTAAAAACAGAGGATTGGTTGATTTCCAGGTTTAATTAAGTATAATATTTAAGATGATTGATGAGAAAAGTATCGTCCAACTCTGGGGTATCTCACTAAACCCTCAAATGCCATGTGTTGAAATATACAGACAGACAGATTAAAAGTAATTTAACATTGTATAATTGTACTTCTGACAGCCAACTTTCTAACTCCGCCCATAACTTTATGACATCATAACATTCCCAGAAGGATTATTGAGTCATTGTTAGTTTTACACTGAAGACATGACTCTGCCGTTGTGCTGTAGAATTTGTGAATTTTGTCTCTTGTATAATAAGGGACTATAATTTTGTCCCAACATCACAGGCCACAGACTTTGATGCAGTTAAAGACTTCCAAAAGTGTTTCCGCAGTTTAAGATCAACTGAGTTTTTTTAATGGTGTTTCTCCCTGTGCACCTGCCAATGTAAATCCTTTGAACGAGACAAGTTACCAGACAGGACATATTGCTAATTAATAACCTGAATGACAATTAACTTGTGGGCGGTGGTGGTGATGACGTCCTATTCGATGACGTCGTCCATCAGGATTCCCCAAAAAAGAAGTCGCTCTGGATTGATCACTGGAGTCAGATGTGAAGGAGGAGGTTGATCATCAGGAGTCAGATGTGAAGGAGGAGGTTGATCATCAGGAGTCAGATGTGAAGGAGGAGGTTGATCATCAGGAGTCAGATGTGAAGGAGGAGGTTGATCATCAGGAGTCAGATGTGATGGAGGAGGTTGATCATCAGTGAACCTCTAGGATTGTGGCTGGGCTGGCGTTTCCACTTCCAGCTTGGTCATATATTTTAATACATTGAATGCTGAATTTGTGAACCTATGTTACATATTTGTACCTCCTGTTTCATGAAGTGATGTCACTAAGTACTGCCCCTATATATACAGTTCATTTGGAAAGTATTCAGAACCCTTCACTTTTTACACATTTTGTTACGTTACAGCCTTATTCTAAAATGGATTAAATCATTTTTTCAATCTACACACAATACCCCATAATGACATCACAATACCCCATAATGACAAAGCAAAAACAAGTTTTTATAAATGATAAATTAAAAAATGTGATTTTCTTTCAAAAACAAGGACATTTCTAAGTGACCCCAATTTTTGAATGGTAGTGTAAATCACCTAATTACACCATGTAGGATCAGTATAGACCTAGTCTGTTCATTATATACATCTACATGATGTATTGTTACACCATGTAGGAGCAGTATAGACCTAGTCTGTTCATTATATACATCTACATGATGTATTGTTACACCATGTAGGAGCAGTATAGACCTAGTCTGTTCATTATATACATCTACATGATGTATTGTTACACCATGTAGGAGCAGTATAGACCTAGTCTGTTCATTATATACATCTACATGATGTATTGTTACACCATGTAGGAGCAGTTTAGACCTAGTCTGTTCATTATATACATCTACATGATGTATTGTTACACCATGTAGGAGCAGTATAGACCTAGTCTGTTCATTATATACATCTACATGATGTATTGTTACACCATGTAGGAGCAGTGTAGCCCTAGTCTGTTCATTATATACATCTACATGATGTATTGTTACACCATGTAGGAGCAGTATAGACCTAGTCTGTTCATTATATACATCTACATGATGTATTGTTACACCATGTAGGAGCAGTATGGACCTAGTCTGTTCATTATATACATCTACATGATGTATTGTTACACCATGTAGGAGCAGTATAGACCTAGTCTGTTCATTATATACATCTACATGATGTATTGTTACACCATGTAGGAGCAGTATGGACCTAGTCTGTTCATTATATACATCTACATGATGTATTGTTACACCATGTAGGAGCAGTATAGACCTAGTCTGTTCATTATATACATCTACATGATGTATTGTTACACCATGTAGGAGCAGTATAGACCTAGTCTGTTCATTATATACATCTACATGATGTATTGTTACACCATGTAGGAGCAGTACAGACCTAGTCTGTTCATTATATACATCTACATGATGTATTGTTATACCATGTATGAGCAGTATAGACCTAGCCTGTTCATTATATACATCTACATGATGTATTGTTACACCATGTAGGAGCAGTATAGACCTAGTCTGTTCATTATATACATCTATATGATGTATTGTTACACCATGTAGGAGAAGTATAGACCTTCAGTAGCTAGCTGCTAATTTAGATGTAGTATAAATTAATGAAACTGCCTTAAATATGCTGTGGTAAACATTTTTTATTCGCACTAATCAATCAACACATTCCTGTCTTTGTATGTCTCAATATAATAGTATTATTTAATTAGATCCATTTCCAATAATCTAAAATCCATCTAAAATAATCTTTGTCTGAAAATAAAATATGATCCTCAACCGCGTTTCCCCTCCAGTCAGCAGACTGCGATGTGCGTCTTTCAGGCGACGCTGCCAGCGTGACGTATAATCTAGTGGACGGTTCTTCATAAACAGCTCGTCAACCACCTCGGTAGCTTGCTAGCCAACATAGCCGAAAGATTCAAGCTATTTATACGCTTTCGGTGTATATTACCTACTGTGTTTTAGACTCACTTCTGTCGTATCAACTTGTTAACCTATTTAATTTAATATTAAGTTATTTTGTATTAGTCAGCTATAGTAGTTGGCTGGTTAAATTAGCTCTAGCCTAGTCGCTAATGATAGCTAGCTAGCTAACATCCCCGACCATGAGGTCAGTAAACTACTCCCCTCTCGTTAAAGAAGAGGAGGTCTGCTGGACAGAGAAAGAAGCTCTGGGGCTGAACATTGTTGTGAAAGAGGAGGAGGAAGAAGAGGATGTCACAGTAAAACAAGAAGTAGAGAGTGAGGCTGTTACAGTGAAAGAAGAAGAGAAAGACGTTTCAGTGAAAGAAGAGGAAGACGCGTTCAGAGTGAAAGAGGAGGAAGATGTTACAGTGAAAGAAGAAGAGGATGCAGTTTTTGGAGTGAAGAAGGAAGGGGAGATTACTGTCACATTGAAAGATGAAGAGGAGGAGATAGGAGATCTGATTAACACCAGTAAGTACGGCCTTAAATGTGTTTTTAACTTTGGATATTCGGAGTTGGCTCGTCAATACCTCTTCAACGGAGGGCCCAGGATGATGACTGATATGTCTAGAATCAGACGACGTAGAGAGCAAGCTACCCCTTGTTTTCTCTGTTCCGTTTCCAAAAAGTGACTTAACATATATATTTGAGAAGGGTCTATCTGCTGACCGCAGACTGGGGGGCACTGCATGTAGTGATTTTCATGTAGTGATGTTTTACTACACACCGTGCCCCCCAATAGTGCCATGCGAGAGTTGGGTTGGCTACACCAAAGATTATGGATATACTGACAAGATGTCTCTCCGCCCTAACAAGGGGAGTCGTTGTCCACAAAGCGGCACTGTGGGTTGTCTAGCTCCCGCCTATCCTGTCTTTGGATTGGTGGATACATCTTATTATTGTAATCTATTGTTTATGTTCTATGAGGGTTGTTGTCGTCAACCGCCTGTATTCAATGGAGAGAGATGCTAAGCTACTAGCATGAATATGCACCGCCTGTATTCAATGGAGAGAGATGCTAAGCTACTAGCATGAATATGCATAGCGATCTGGAGACAACTCCTATAGTGTTTTTATCAAAGTTGTCGGTATGTCACGTGTCCACATAACAACTTAAGCACTACGAAACTTCTGTTGGATCAAGTAAACCTCACGTAGCAAATAAGCCATTCATTTTGTTGTTGACCAAATTCAACACTTTCCACATTGGGTTGATAATTGTTTCCACTTGGATACAACCTACTGTAACCTACTGGCATGACCTAGAGAGATCCAACCTACTGTAACCTACTGGCGTGACCTAGAGAGTTACAACCTACTGTAGCCTACTGGCATGACCTAGAGAGATACAATCTACTATAACCTACTGGCATGACCTAGAGAGATACAACCTACTGTAGCCTACTGGCATGACCTAGAGAGATACAACCTACTGTAACCTACTGGCATGACCTAGAGAGATACAACCTACTGTAGCCTACTGGCATGACCTAGAGAGATACAACCTACTGTAGCCTACTGGCATGACCTAGAGAGATACAATCTACTGTAGCCTAATGGCATGACCTAGAGAGATACAACCTACTGTAACCTACTGGCATGACCTAGAGAGATGCAACCTACTGTAGCCTACTGGCATGACCTAGAGAGATACAACCTACTGTAGTCTACTGGCATGACCTAGAGAGATACAACCTACTGTAACCTACTGGCATGACCTAGAGAGATACAACCTACTGTAGCCCACTGGCATGAACTAGAGAGTTACAACCTACTGTAACCTACTGGCATGACCTAGAGAGATACAACCTACTGTAGCCTACTGGCATGACCTAGAGAGTTACAACCTACTGTAACCTACTGGCATGACCTAGAGAGATACAACCTACTGTAACCTACTGGCATGACCCAGAGAGTTACAACCTACTGTAGCCTACTGGCTTGACCTAGAGTTACAACCTACTGTAACCTACTGACCTGGAAAGCTAAAGTTATAAAATTCCTGGAATTTAAATGAATTTTTCCAGTAATAATGATAATTCTTATCTTCCTATCCACATGTGGAATCCCTCTCCTTTGTCGTCCTCTCTACACCAATAACAGACAACTACTGTGGGACTCCCAATCACGGCCGGATGTGATACAGCCTGGATTCGAACCAGGGACTGTAGTGACACCTCTTGCACTGAGATGCAGTGGCTTAGACCGCTGCATCCGTGTGTGTGTTAACTATTAGAATGCTGTACTAGAATGCTTAAAAGGCCTCTAAAATTTTAAATACCTGCTATCGGTATCGTTTTTTGGGGCATGGAAAATATTAGATATCGGTATTAGCCAAAAATGTAATATCGGTGCATCCCTTTATTCTAAAATGTTTCACAATACCCCATAATGACATCACAATACCCCATAATGCCAAAGCAAAAACAGGTTTAGGTTTTTTGCAATGTATTGAAACTATTCCCCAGGATAACTAGTCTCAGAGTAATGTACGATCCCAGGATAACTAGTCTCAGAGTAATGTAAGATCTCAGGATAACTAGTCTCAGAGTAATGTAAGATCTCAGGATAACTAGTCTCAGAGTAATGTAAGATCCCAGGATAACTAGTCTCAGAGTAATGTAAGATCCCAGGATAACTAGTCTCAGAGTAATGTAAGATCTCAGGATAACTAGTCTCAGAGTAATGTAAGATCCCAGGATAACTAGTCTCAGAGTAATATAAGATGCTTGGAAAAAGAAGCTGAAAAGAATAACAGAACGGCACCATTAGAACTAAAATGTGTATCTTGGATGTCAGACCCCCAACCCTCCAAACTGTACATAAATAATAAAATGTGTCCCTGGATGTCAGACCCCCAACCCTCCAAACTGTAAATAAATAATACAATGTGTATCCTGAATGTCAGACCTCCAAACTGTAAATAAATAATAAAATGTGTCGCCTGGATGTCAGACCCCCAACCCTCCAAACAGTAAATAAATAATAAAATGTGTCCCTGGATGTCAGACCCCCAACCCTCCAAACTGTAAATAAATAATAAAATGTGTCCCTGGATGTCAGACCCCCAACCCTCCAAACTGTAAATAAATAATAAAATGTGTATCCTGGGGCCAAAAAGTATTATTTACCTCAATCTGAAAATCCATCGTGTAAGCTAGCCAGGGGCTAATTCAGAAGCTAGCCTGAAAGCTAACCAGAAGCTACTCCGATAGCTAGCCAGAAGCTAATCTGTAGCTGCCCCGAAATTAGCCGGTTTGCTGGCTAGCGTTGGTGTTTCAGCTGCCCACGTTTTGTGGTCATCAGCTATTCCTGTAGCTCGATAATCTACCGGCACTTTTGTGCAACGCGACTCGGACCGGAGCATTCCGGGACTTTTTTTCTCTCAGTTTCCCCGGATTCCAGCCGCAGGCTCTGGACACTTGCACCTTGATTTTGCAGCTAGCTAGCTGCATACCGTGTGACTATTGGCTTACGTCGACCCCGGAGCAAACTCAAATCATGCTGGAGCTAGCCAGCTGAGGAGTTCCATCACCATCCGGACCCGTTTCTTTTGTTGCTGCTGCAGATACGGAACCCCACCGGGCCTTCACGACTGACTGCCGCGACTGACTGCCGACGTTATCTGCCCGAGGGATTTATCCAACCGGCACCTCCGTCCCGACGTTACCTGAACGCTCATCTGAGGCCCGCTAATCGTTAGCTGTCTTATCGGCTGCTATCTGAACAAAACCCCACTACACGGAACCTACCGACGGAAACGCACGAGGTATCTACAAACAGACCTCCATCCTATGCTGCTACCGATAGCCATATACCCGGCCAGCTGTCTGGATCGCCACGACCCCAACCAACCTCTACTCACTGGACCCTTATTGATCACTCGATTAAGCATGCCTCTCCTTAATGTAAATATGCCTTGTCCATTGCTGTTCTGGTTAGTGTTTATTGGCTTATTTCACTGTAGAGATTCTAGCCCTGCTCTCTATACCATATCCAACCTCTCAGTTCCACCACCCACATATGCGATGACATCACCTGGTTTCAATGATGTTTCTAGAGACAAGATCTCTCTCATCATCACTCAATACCTAGGTTTACCTCCACTGTATTCACATCCTACCATACCTTTGTCTGTACATTATTCCTTTAAACTATTTTATCGCCCCCAGAAACTTCCTTTTACTCTCTGCTCTAGTAGCTCTAGGCGACCAATTCTCATAGCTTTTAGCCGTACCCTTATCCTACTCCTCCTCTGTTCCTCTGGTGATGTAGAGGTGAATCCAGGCCCTGCAGTACCTGGCTCCACTCCTATTCCCCAGGCGCTCTCTTTTGATGACTTCTGTAACCGTAATAGCCTTGGCTTCATGCATGTTAACATTAGAAGCCTCCTCCCTAAGTTTGTTTTGTTCACTGCTTTAGCACACTCTACCAACCCGGATGTTTTAGCCGTGTCTGAATCCTGGCTTAGAAAGACCACCAAAAATTCAGACATTTTCATCCCCAATTACAAGATTTTCAGACAAGATAGAACGGCCAAAGGGGGCGGTGTTGCAATCTACTGCAAAGACTGCCTGCAGAGTTCTGTTATACTATCCAGGTCTGTTCCCAAACAATTTGAACTTCTACTTTTAAAAATCCACCTCTCTAAAAACAAGTCTCTCACCGTTGCCGCCTGCTATAGACCACCCTCTGCCCCCAGCTGTGCTCTGGACACTATATGTGAACTGATTGCCCCCCATCTATCTTCAGAGCTCGTGCTGCTAGGCGACCTAAATTTGAACATGCTCAACACCCCAGCCACCCTACAATCTAAGCTTGATGCCCTCAATCTCACACAAATTATCAATGAACCTACCAGGTACCACCCCAATTCCGTAAACACGGGTACCCTCATAGATATCATCCTAACAAACTTGCCCTCCAAATACACCTCTGCTGTTTTCAACCAAGATCTCAGCGATCACTGCCTCATTGCCTGCATCCGTAATGGGTCAGCGGTCAAACAACCTCCACTCATCACTGTCAAACGCTCCCTGAAACACTTCAGCGAGCAGGCCTTTCTAATCGACCTGGCCGGGGTATCCTGGAAGGATATTGATCTCATCCCGTCAGTAGAGGATGCCTGGTCATTTTTTTAAAATGCCTTCCTCACCATCTTGAATAAGCATGCCCCATTCAAGAAATTTAGAACCAGGAACAGATATAGCCCTTGGTTCTCTCCTGACCTGACTGCCCTTAACCAACAGAAAAACATCCTATGGCGTTCTGCATTAGCATCGAACAGCCCCCGTGATATGCAACTTTTCAGGGAAGCCAGAAACCAATATACACAGGCAGTTAGAACAGCCAAGGCTAGCTTTTTCAAGCAGAAATTTGCTTCCTGCAACACAAATTCAAAAAAGTTCTGGGACACCGTAAAGTCCATGGAGAATAAGAACACCTCCTCCCAGCTTCCAACCGCTCTGAAGATAGGAAACACTGTCACCACCGACAAATCCACTATAATTGAGAATTTCAATAAGCATTTTTCTACGGCTGGCCATGCTTTCCACCTGGCTACCCCTACCCCGGACAACAGCACTGCCCTCCCCTCTGCTACTCGCCCAAGCCTTCCCCATTTCTCTTTCTCCCAAATACAGTCAGCTGATGTTCTTAATGAGCTGCAAAATCTGGACCCTTACAAATCAGCCGGGCTAGATAATCTGGACCCTTTCTTTCTAAAACTATCTGCTGAAATTGTTGCCACCCCTATTACTAGCCTCTTCAACCTCTCTTTCGTGTCGTCTGAGATCCCCAAAGATTGGAAAGCAGCTGCGGTTATCCCCCTCTTCAAAGGGGGGGACACCCTTGACCCTAACTGCTACAGACCTATATCTATCCTACCCTGCCTTTCTAAGGTCTTCGAAAGCCAAGTCAACAAACAGATTACCGACCATTTCGAATCACACCACACCTTCTCCGCTATGCAATCTGGATACAGAGCTGGTCATGGGTGCACCTCAGCCACGCTCAAGGTCATAAACGATATCGTAACCGCCATCGATAGGAAACAATACTGTGCAGCCGTATTCATTGACCTGGCCAAGGCTTTTGACTCTGTCAATCACCACATCCTCATTGGCAGACTCGACAGCCTTGGTTTCTCTAATGATTGCCTCGCCTGGTTCACCAACTACTTCTCTGATCGAGTTCAGTGTGTCAAATCGGAGGGTCTGTTGTCCGGGCCTCTGGCAGTCTCTATGGGGGTGCCACAGGGTTCAATTCTTGGACCGACTCTCTTCTCTGTTTACATCAATGATGTCGCTCTTGCTGCTGGTGATTCTCTGATCCACCTCTACGCAGACGACACTATTCTGTATACTTCTGGCCCTTCTTTTGACACTGTGTTAACAACCCTCCAGGCGAGCTTCAATGCCATACAACTCTCCTTCCGTGGCCTCCAACTGCTCTTAAATACAAGTAAAACCAAATGCATGCTCTTCAACCGATCGCTGCCTGCTCCTGCCCGCCTGTCCAACATCACTACTTTGGACGGCTCTGACTTAGAATATGTGGACAACTACAAATACCTAGGTGTCTGGTTAGACTGTAAACTCTCCTTCCAGACCCACATCAAACATCTCCAATCCAAAGTCAAATCTAGAATTGGCTTCCTATTCCGCAACAAAGCATCCTTTACTCATGCTGCCAAACATACCCTTGTAAAACTGACCATCCTACCAATCCTCGACTTCGGTGATGTCATTTACAAAATAGCCTCCAAAACCCTACTCAATAAATTGGATGCAGTCTATCACAGTGCCATCCGTTTTGTCACCAAAGCCCCATATACTACCCACCACTGCGACCTGTACACTCTCGTTGGCTGGCCCTCGCTTCATACTCGTCGCCAAACCCACTGGTTCCAGGTCATCTACAAGACCCTGCTAGGTAAAGTCCCCCCTTATCTCAGCTCGCTGGTCACCATAGCAGCACCTACCTGTAGCACGCGCTCCAGCAGGTATATCTCTCTAGTCACCCCCAAAACCAATTCTTCCTTTGGACGCCTCTCCTTCCAGTTCTCTGCTGCCAATGACTGGAACGAACTACAAAAATCTCTGAAACTGGAAACACCTATCTCCCTCACTAGCTTTAAGCACCAGCTGTCAGAGCAGCTCATAGATTACTGCACCTGTACATAACCCATCTACAATTTAGCCCAAACAACTACCTCTTTACCTACTGTATTTATTTATTAATTTATTTTGCTCCTTTGCACCCCATTATTTCTGTCTCTACTTTGCACTTTCTTCCACTGCAAACCAACCATTCCAGTGTTTTTTAGTTTTTATTTTACTTGCTGTGTTGTACTCACTTCGCCTCCATGGCCTTTTTATATTTTTATTTATTTATACATATATTTGTTTGCCTTCACCTCCCTTATCTCACCTCACTTGCTCACATTGTATATAGACTTATTTTTTTTCACTGTATTATTGACTATATGTTTGTTTTACTCCATGTGTAACTATGTGTTGTTGTATGTGTCGAACTGCTTTGCTTTATCTTGGCCAGGTCGCAATTGTAAATGAGAACGTGTTCTCAATTTGCCTACCTGGGGCCTGTTGCACAAAAGTAGAATTAAGACATCCGGGATAAATGACTCAGCTGAGCTCAATGAAGCCAAAACATGTGCGTCCAGGCTTAATTGGTTGCACAAAGACCAAGCCAGGATGAGCAGACACGGATTCATTAAGCCAGGTGAAACCAATCCTGGATAGGTGCGCGCTCACGGCTCACTCAAATAGACCCCGCCACAGATCACAGATTAACTGATTTACCATGGCAACTAGAGCCGCGTACTTTTCCCCGTCGGAAGCACAAATCCTCATGGAGGCATACGAGGAGGTAAAAGATATAATTAAGAAGAAAGGCAACACCGCCACAGTGATAAAGCAAAGAGAAAAAGCGTGGCAAAGTATTGCAGACCGCCTGAATGCGTAAGTAGTGCACAATTACACACTCACCGCTCCGCTGAAACATCACAATTACAATTCAAATATTTAATTCACATCTCCAAAAATGCAGTTGTACTGTAATTATGAAACGGTTAAATTTTTAATTGAAATGCACTGCAGATATGAGTGAAATTGTGTAAAGTAACTCCATCACACTGTATAAAGCTATGATACATTTTTTGATATTTTTACTGAAAACAAGACAAAAATACCAAGTAATTTTTTGCAGTGTGACTCCATTAAATGTGTGTGTGTGTGTGTGTGTAGATTAAACATGAACGGGCCAAAACGGACATGGCAGCAGGTCAAAATCAAATACAAGAACATTCTGCAGAATGGTATGGTCCCTGACTAATATTTAACAAAGCACAAGCATATATTGTACCCAGAAGGTGCCTGCTCACACATTGTCTGTACTGTTTTAGCAGTGAAAAAGAATACCCACAGACAAGGCACGGGTGGTGGGTCACCAAAGGCTGACCTTACCCCAGCAGAGGACATGGCCTTGGAGCTAAATAAAGGCAGGCCCGTCTTAGAGGGGATCCCTGGGGGGAAAGAGACGAGCATAGGTTCCTCCCAAGATGCCACCCGCTTCATTCAAGGTATGTCCTTCCATCTCTACATGGGATACAACCACATTCATATTGAATCAATTTGGACTGTCTGACTTTGGTTTACCTATTGCCTTGCAGTGTCTGGCAGCACTGTGTTCCTGTTAGAGCCACCAGCACAAGCACCAGACGATGCTGATCCAGTGAGTACTCCATCAAAGGCATACTGTAGGCCTGGCATGTCTTGTCTACTAGCTTCAATATGAATCCGATTAAATGTGATAGGGTGAAGGCCCCAGTGCAGCAGCAACAGCACATGATGGAGACGATGATGAGGAGGAGACCATCTCTCTGGATTCCAGAAGGCATGAGGTATCATGTTAAGACTGTGAAAGTACTATTTACTCTACAATGGTGAGGAGTCCTCATCAAAATCAAAAAATCTAATTTCTTTTACAGGACCCAGATGCTATACAGTGGGAAAACCAGCCTGGCAACATAGTGCGTATTAATAAAAGGACACCACATCCTGCCAAATTCCAGCTGCGCTAATTGTATTGTGTTCACAGAGCTCACAAGCTATCAGAAAGTTGTATGGCAACCACCTCCGGCGCCAAATAGAACTGGCAGACATAGACATTCAGTACAAGAAGAAAAAGATGGAAAATCTTGCACTGGAGTCCGAAATAAAAAAGAGGACAATTAGGAAACTGGACCTTGAAATAAAGAAACTTGAGAGGGAGGTGAGATATGCCTTCAATGTACACTGTATGCTAACTGTAACACAAATGTATTAATCATTATTTTTCTTTCCTCCCCCAGCTCCAAGAAGATGACACAGCTCAAAATAAAAATTAGGTATATTCTCGTAAAGTCAAGTGAGCCATGACATATGAGCTCTTATTGTGAGCACACAGGACGGTGGCATCTTTCTAAGGTTTTTTTTATTTTCCCAGCAATCAGTACAACCAAGTCATCGTTATAAGGCATCGCCCTCTTTTGCCCACCCCCCCAGCACCAGGTGTGGCCACTAGCCTATATGAAGGCCCAAAATTGTGTGTTCCTTTCTGCTCTGACAATGGCATGCCCATTCGTGCGAGATGTGGTGGATGAAGAAGCACTTGTGCTGAGGAGAGCCTTCAGGCGAGAAAGGGTCTTCAGGGACCGGTTGGACCCACTGGCCTTCCCTGATGACCATCTATATGAAAGATACAGGTTTTCTGCAGATGGCATCAGGTATCTATGCAGACTACTGGGTCCCAGGATTAAGCACCGCACTGCACGGAGCCATGCACTGAGTGTGGAGCAAATGGTTTGTGTGGCCTTGCGCTTTTTTGCTAGTGGAGCCTTCCTGTACTCAGTGGGGGATGCAGAACAGCTGAACAAGGCCACAATTTGCCGCACAATAAGGAGTGTGTGTCTGGCTATCAAAGCATTAGCAGATGTCTTCATCTCCTTCCCTGGCCACAGAAGACTCTGTGACATCAAAGAGGAGTTCTATAGGATTGCAGGTAAGAGGATCTACAAATTACAGGACAACTGTTAACACATAGTAGGATACTCATTACTTTGTGTGACAGGTTTCCCCAATGTCATTGGTGCAGTGGACTGCACACACATAAGGATAAAAGCCCCCTCAGGTGCCCATGAGGCCGATTTTGTGAATAGGAAATCCTTTCACAGCATTAATGTTCAGGTGAACATAACTTTTTGATATTGTCCATTGACGAACACTCTGCATTGCCAGTGATGTGCATTGATTGGTGTAATATTCCTCATCTTATGATTTCAGATGGTCTGCAATGCTGACTGTGTGATCAGCAATGTTGTGGCAAAATGGCCTGGCTCAGTCCATGACTCCAGAATCTTTCGGGCCTCTGAAATCTATCAGTGCCTATCACAAGGTAAGCCACACAACCCCTATTTATAACCATCATGGCTGTGTCAAGAATATCACTGTGTTTATGAGGTAGTAATGATGAGATTTTGTGTTGACAGGTGAATTCTCTGGTGTGTTGCTGGGAGACAGGGGGTATGGCTGCCAGCCTTTTCTCCTGACACCTTTCACAGACCCCCAGGAAGCACAGCAGGCCTACAACCATGCCCATGCCAGGACCAGGGCCAGAGTTGAAATGACCTTTGGCCTCCTGAAGGCACGCTTTCACTGCCTTCACAAATTAAGGGTCAGCCCTGTTAGGGCATGTGATATTACTGTGGCTTGTGCTGTCCTCCACAATGTGGCCTGCCTGAGGAAGGAGAGGGCCCCCAGAGTGCCACCAGCCATGGACTGGGACAATCCGGCAATCTTCCCTGATGACGACAGTGGTCGGCTGCTGAGGGACCAATATGTGTTGAATTATTTTAGTTAGTATGTGTGCTTTCAATTTTGGTTAAATATGTCCTGCGGTGGCAGAGGAATTTGGGTTTTTTTGGGTTCGTTTTTTGACGAATTTGGCCTCTTATGATGTTTGTGCGGTATACTGTGTGTAATACAAGGCTGCAGGGAGGCTACTGCATCCATTCATTTGTCTGTTCTGTTGATGTGTATGGATTTGTCCTGCATTTATTTTAGTGTGCAGACATGCAGGGTGTGTTATATACAGACCTTTGAATGTGTATGTATCATTTTGTATAATATGCTTGGATTCTGTGCTTTCCATCTTGTAGAGTCACTGTGACTTCAGTTTCGAAAGGAGCTGATGGTTTACCTGCTTTGTTTTGTCCTTATTCAATAAAGGAACATAATGTTACACATTGTGTTTTTATATTCATATGGAATGTGTATTTGTTTATATGACAGAGTACTAGGGCCACACTGAAGAAAAAGGATAAAGTCATAAATTTATGAGGCTGGTTCTTTCTGCAGAAAAGCTACATATTGTTTTGATACTTATGACAATGTGATACTTAATATTCTGGCACATCAGCATGTCTTTGTTTATGAAACCATACTGAAGTACAATTTCACGAAATGCCCCACATCTGTCATTTTAACAACTGTCCTCCTTTAAAACAACTGGTTACAATATTATGACTTGTGTTTTTTTCCCCTCTGTGGCCCTAATATTCTATCATTTTATATATAGCCTTATAGTCTATGGGAAACTGTAAATTATCTAATGATAGCAACATCATCTAAAAATCATTTTTTATCCAAAATCATTGAAATTAATGATCACAAACGTTTAAATAATAACAGTGGGTCTAGTTATATGTGATAACAATGTATAGTGAGCAGTGAAATAACTATTGGTTTCCATTTGTGGTGACTGCTGACTGACATTAGGGATGAGATTAAATAGATCCTGGAATTTAGCCTGGTCTGGAGCAGGCTAGCTCCACAGAATAAATCTCCATGGTAATTTATACCATAACATATCCTCCTGCCCCCTATCCATCTTTAGTGCAACCGGATTACGGATCAATTGAGCCAGGATCACCAAGATATCCTGGCTTAATCCCTTATCCTAGTTTTGTGCAACAGGCCCCTGGATGTCAGACCCCCAACCCTCCAAACTGTAAATAAATAATCAAATGTGTCGCCTGGATGTCAGACCCCCAACCCTCCAAACTAAATAAATAATAAAATGTGTCTCCTTGGCAACATTAGAACCTCGGTACGTTTACTGTGTACTGGGTCGAGACAAAGGAATGATGTAAACAAATAATCCAAAATATTTTTGTCAATGAGACAGTATATAAACAAAGGAATGACCGAACCCCCTTTGGCGACTGAATGCTTGTAAGGAAAACTAGATGATCAAAACATTAGATCACATCAAATAAGCCTGAGTGGTTTCACCTCCTCCCAGACTATACTGGATACTACAGTTATAACTATACATAGTTATACAGGATACTACAGTTATAACTATACACAGTTATACAGGATACTACAGTTATACAGGATACTACAGTTATACAGGATACTACAGTTATAACTATACATAGTTATACAGGATACTACAGTTATACAGGATACTACAGTTATACAGGATACTACAGTTATACAGGATACTACAGTTATAACTATACATAGTTATACAGGATACTACAGTTATACGGGATACTACAGTTATACAGGATACTACAGTTATACAGGATACTACAGTTATAACTATACATAGTTATACAGGATACTACAGTTATTCAGGATACTACAGTTATAACTATACATAGTTATACAGGATACTACAGTTATACAGGATACTACAGTTATAACTATACATAGTTATTCCAAAGGTGTGCTACTTGCTATCCACTGTTTGCAAGCCACCGTTGCTGATCTATTTTATTTATTTATTTCACCCGCACCTGCTCGCCCGTCCAGCATCACTACTCTGGACGGCTCTGACTTAGAATACGTTAACAACTACAAATGCCTAGGTGTCTGGTTAGACTGTAAATTCTCCTTCCAGACTCACATTAAGCATCTCCCATCCAAAATTAAATCTAGAATCGGCTTCCTATTTCGCAACAAAGCATCCTTCACTTATGTTGCCAAACATACCCTCGTAAAACTGACCATCCTACCGATCCTCGACTTCGGTGATGTCATCTATAAAATAGCCTCCAACACTCTACTCAGTAAACTGGATGCAGTCTATCACAGTGCCATCTGTTTTGTCACCAAAGCCCCATATACCACTGCTCTCGTCGGCTGGCCCTCGCTACATATTCGTCGCCAAACCCACTGGCTCCAGGTCATCTATAAGTCTTTGCTAGGCCGCCTTAACTCAGCTCACTGGTCACCATAGCAACACCCACCCATAGGACGCGCTCCAGGAAGTATATCTCACTGGTCATCCCCAAAGCCAACACCTAATTTGGCCGCCTTTCCTTCCAGTTCTCTGCTGCCAATGACTGGAACGAAATGCAAAAATCGCTGAAGTTGGAGACTTATATCTCCCTCACTAACTTTAAGCATCAGCTATCTGAGCAGCTTACCGATCGCTGCAGCTGTACACAGCCCATCTGTAAATAGCCCATCCAACTGCCTACCTCATCCCCATGTTTTTATTTACTTTTTTTGCTCACACCAGTATTTCTACTTGCACATCATCATCTGCACATCTATCACTCCAGTGTTAATTTGTTAAATTGTAATTACTTTGCTACTATGGCCTATTTATTGCCTTATTGCCTTTATTGCCTCTGCACTCCATTTTCACACACTGTATATAGATTTTTCTATTGTGTTATTGACTGTACTTTTCTTTATCCCAAGTGTAACTCTGTTGTTTTTGTCGCACTGCTTTGCTTTATCTTGGCCAGGTCGCATTTGTAAATGATAACTTGTTCTCAACTGGTTAAATAAAGGTGAACATTTTTTTTTAATGAATTGTTCATGACCTCCTCCAGTGATTAAAAAAATAAAAAACTTTTCCTGTTGAAAGTGATATATAAATACAGTAAAGTATAAACACACTAAAGGGAAACAAATAAATGTTTTGAGCAAAATAGTGTTTTTTTAGACAACTGCAAACTAGAAGGAGTGAGTGATGTCATAGTAAGGCCTTCAAGGAGTTGGCTTGATGGGAGGTTGTGATGTCATCCAATAGGAGACTGATCTTCATGTGAATATTCATTATTCTTTTTAAAATCCTTCCTGTTCTGTCAAGTTGGTTGTTGATCATTGCTAGAAAGCCATTTTCAAGTCTTTCCATAGACTTTCAAGATGATTTAAGTCCAAACTGTAACTAGGCCACTCAGGAACATTCAATGTCATCTTGGTAAGCTCCTCCAGCGTCGATTTGGCCTTGTGGTTTAGGTTATTGTCCTGTTAGTACAGTTTTAGTTTTAGTTTACAGTTTTAGTAACATTTAGTTTCCTTATATTACGGTGGGAAAACAGTTTTCATAGGCACAGAAATTCCAAATCATTTGAGTTTGCAGAAATCCTAAATAATTTCAGAGTTTGCTGAATTCAATGGTTCTAACCGAGAGTCACCTTTAACTTTATTGACAACACCCAAATGGATACTGTCATTAACGCAGTTCTTCAATAATTACACATAATTCTTAATACTGTAGCTGTTTAGTTAGTCACATGTTCAACTATCATCAGCTGATCCAGGAAATCATTTTCTGAATGACAGTCAAATGACAAACATCCCGACATGCAACAACAACCAAAGTGCTTCTTCATTCATTACTCTGGTAAAGACAGTTATGCCGTGCTCCACGTTGGATCCAACATCCCTAACAAATTGATGTTTATAATGTTATTGTCTGCTTGATTTACAGTAGGGTCTCGTTAGTCTGTTTGCACACAGAGATACTTTGCTCATAATGTGTAGAGAACTGTTCCTTGATGGATAGGCTATTGTACAACACACAGAGCTATTCTCCTTTATTTGTTGTTTGGTGAAGTTATGGGTCCTACAGTAGGTCTGTTATTGTTAGATGAAGTAATGGGTCCTACAGTAGGTCTATGTTATTGTTATGGGTCCTACAGTAGGTCTATGTTGTTGTTAGGTGAAGTTATGGGTCCTACAGTAGGTCTATGTTGTTGTTATGGATCCTAGAGTACACTATGTATGTCATGCAATAACAACCAAAGTGCTTCTTCGTTCATTACAGGTATATTTGTTGTTAGGTGAAGTTATGGGCCAATTTGGCAAATAGTGTACAAACCCTCATTGTCAGGCTGATGGAAAAGCTAGCCAAAGAGCAATTTACTGGTTGAAGTGTTTTTTAAGTACAAAGCGGTTGATTTGTGATGACACAAACATTATATTAAGCAGGACATTCAGACGAGCCTTACAATTATAATCCAAAGTAGTGTGAAATGTACTCATAAGCAACTTGTAAATGGAGGTTACTCCCCTGAGTTTTCCCCCATTCACATTCAGAATACATCGTGAAAAACTAAAATCTTTGCTCACCATTTTTGCTCCAGGCAGATATACTACATCCATAACTAGTGGTTTCCTCATTACCAGATATACTACATCCATAACTAGTGGTTTCCTCATTACCAGATATACTACATCCATAACTAGTGGTTTCCTCATTACCAGATATACTACATCCATAACTAGTGGTTTCCTCATTACCAGATATACTACATCTATAACTAGTGGTTTCCTCATTAGCAGATATACTACATCCATAACTAGTGGTTTCCTCATTACCAGATATACTACATCCATAACTAGTGGTTTCCTCATTAGCAGATATACTACATCCATAACTAGTGGTTTCCTCATTACCAGATATACTACATCCATAACTAGTGGTTTCCTCATTACCAGATATACTACATAACTAGTGGTTTCCTCATTACCAGATATACTACATCCATAACTAGTGGTTTCCTCATTACCAGATATACTACATCCATAACTAGTGGTTTCCTCATTACCAGATATACTACATCCATAACTAGTGGTTTCCTCATTAGCAGATATACTACATCCATAACTAGTGGTTTCCTCATTACCAGATATACTACATCCATAACTAGTGGTTTCCTCATTACCAGATATACTACATCCATAACTAGTGGTTTCCTCATTACCAGATATACTACATCCATAACAAGTGGTTTCCTCATTAGCAGGGAGGAGTTTCTACAATCAAGTTGTGTTGCATAATTTTAACATTCATTACAGACATCAATTGTTGTACAACATCATGGCTATGCTGTTGGCATCACCTTTTACAGTGGATTACCGCTGTTGTGGGCCTTTAATCATCTGTCTGACTTTGTTGTTCACACAGGAGAGATACGGGACTATCGTGGATACTCTGGGGAGCCTCAACAACCTCATGATGCTGACGAGGCAGAGAAGAGTCTCTCCATGTCAAAACACCTCAAGAAACACCAGAAGAGACCCAAAGGAAAGAAATCTCACTGCTGCTCTGACTGTGGGAAGAGATTCACCTCATCAGGCATTAAAATTCATCAGAGAATCCACACAGGAGAGAAATCTTATAGCTGTGGTCAATGTGGGAAGGGTTTTGTTCAATCTGGCAAGCTGACTCAACACCAGAGAACACACACAGGAGAGAAACCGTATACCTGTGGTCAATGTGGGAAGGGTTTTGTTCAATCTGGCAAGCTGACTCAACACCAGTGGTCAACGTGGGAAGAGTTTTGCGGCATCTTGCAATCTTAATCTTACTCTACACCAGAGAACACACACAGGCGAGAAATCTTATAGCTGTGGTCAATGTGGGAAGAGCTTTGCTGCATCGAGCAATCTGACTTCACACCAGAGAACACACACTGGAGAGAAATCTCATAGCTGTGATCAATGTGACAAGAGATACTCTGATAAAAGATCGCTGATCAAACATCAGAAAATACATACATGAAGGAGTTGTTTCATGATATCAATGAAATGATGTCACAATGTAGAATGTTTTAACATAGTAGTAGGAGTATTTTAATGATGTCACAATGTAGAACCCTAAACGTTTGTCCCCTGTTCTATTGATTTCAACATGATATGGATATTAGCCTCAGGGGGAAAATCCAGGCTCTGAATTGGAAGAGTACTATTTATGTGATTTAACAAAAAGTGACTAACAAAAAAAGGGTTGTGTTACACTTACCATGTTGGCAACCCACTTGAATCAACATGTAGCGAGCTGTTTTCTACAAATTGTCCTCTAACCAGGGATGTACACATTATTCCCAGATTCCATGTGGTTTTTGAGTTGTTAGTTTTAACAGGACGTGCAACCTCATCTCCCTCCTCTCGCACAATTGATTTCAACATGATATCGATGAGTTATGACAAATAAGTGTTGCGTTCCATTGTTTAGTGACCTCTAAATTTAAATGCATCACTCCAAAATGTAGCTGACTGTCTTCTGCAGGTTGTCCTCTAATCAGTGAGGGAAAAGATATCTCCCATTTCCATGTGTTTTTTTACTTGTGTTAGTTTCAACAGCACGAACAGCCTGATTTCCCCCTTAATTGATATCAGTGATTTATTGCTACTTGTCAAAACAACAGTGTTTCTGGTGCTTGTGCAGTTTATAAGGTGCTTGTTTAAGTAATAAGATTATTGTGGCAGATGTTTGTGTATATAGTACATTTTATGTTTTCAATTTATCACAAACTGTTTCTGCATTTGGACTATTGATTTGGACACGTTTAATCTGTGACATTGGGGATATCCTACCTAGCAAACTGTGACATTGGGGATATCCCACCTAGCAAACTGTCGTTGAAAATAAGACTATGACCGACGTACAATATTATTTTGGTTCTAGTTGAAACAATATAAGTTTCGTTTTAGTTGAAAGTTGAAAAGAAAACTATTTAATTTCAACGTACTTGCAGCTTATACACATGGGCGCAGTATAATAAATCAGTCTATATCAATTTTATTAACAATCCTTATAAATTGAGTCATAAATATAAAATATATTTGTTGTCCTAAAGGGAAGGAGTTACAGTCTTTGGTTTTTCCATTTATGTTTTGAGGTTGGACTTTAGCACGTATAGCTCGTTAGCACGTATAGCTCGTTAGCACGTAGGGCGCACTGATTGGTGTCACCTCGTTAGTCAGTATGTGTTACACCTGTGCTGGCTTGTCCATCTCGTTAGTGGGAAGGTGTTTCACCTGAGCTGGTCCAGGTTCTATTTAAGAGTGTCTGGCCCAGTGCTCCAGTTGTCTTGATAGATGTGGAGAGTCAACACCTTTAGTTGCTCCACTTTTTGGTTTGCTTCCTGTCTTTTAAGTTTGTTGTGGGTTTTTCTTTTGTTTTCCTCTTCTTGGGCAGATTTAGTGGGTCTCATGGTGGGTGTCTTTTAGGTCCCAGTTGTTGTTACTAGTCAACTTTCAGTGGACACCCCCATAGTGTCTTTCAGAGCCCCTCCTAAAACCCCACCTGTTTAGTTGTTGTTGTCAGTGACTCTTTGATAGTTCCCTCTTCTATTTAAGTGACATTTATGTTTTCTTGCTGGGGAACGTAACAACAAACAATGGAGTAAAACACGCTTATATTTTGAGTTGGATATTGAATCATATTGTTAATATTTTAATCAAATGTAATTTCCTTAAAATGCTCATTAGTTTTCCATTTAATCTTGTTTTTTACCCTGATGTTTGTTGTGTAGTAAATGTGAGATTTTGTAATTTTTTTCTTTCTGTGAAGCCATGCCTGAAATGTTGCTATATAAATAAAGCTTGATTTGAACATATTGTGAAACGAATGAACCCAATGACCGACCAATCAACAGACTCTTGCAAAAGCAACACATATTCGGGGCAGCAGGTAGCCTAGTGGTTGGAGCGTAGGGCCAGTAACTGAAAATTTGCTGGATCGAATCCCGAGCTGACAAGGTAAAAATCTGTCATTCTGCCCCTGAACAAGGCAGTTAACCCACGGTTCCCCTGTAGACCATCATTTAAATAAGAATTTGTTCTTCCCTAGTTAAATACACAACATTTTTGTTGACAAAAAATATATATCTTGGTCCATCTTAGTATGAAAAACCGTATAAATGAAGTATATCAAAAACAGTAGTAGTGGTTTACTATCACTTTTCAACCAACCCAGTGCATTTGTTGAAAACGAAACATTTTGAAATCAGTAATACATCAAAGGATTCAACTATTAAACAAACAAATGGATCAAACAGATCAACCCCACATTTCCAGCCTGCTGAAGGCGTGGTGGAGTGGTAAACACCACCCCCGGCTCTACCAGGGGCTTGAGGTGGTCTCCCACAGCTCTGCTGGTGGAGTGGTAAACACCACCCCCGGCTCTACCAGGGGCTTGAGGTGGTCTCCCACAGCTCTGCTGGTGGAGTGGTAAACACCACCCCCGGCTCTACCAGGGGCTTGAGGTGGTCTCCCACAGCTCTGCTGGTGGAGTGGTAAACACCACCCCCGGCTCTACCAGGGGCTTGAGGTGGTCTCCCACAGCTCTGCTGGTGGAGTGGTAAACACCACCCCCGGCTCTACCAGGGGCTTGAGGTGGTCTCCCACAGCTCTGCTGGTGGAGTGGTAAACACCACCCCCGGCTCTACCGGGGGCTTGAGGTGGTCTCCCACAGCTCTGCTTATGTCATGTTCTGTGACCTTGCCGTTCCATTTCTTGACTGCCCCTGCAACACAGAAACACATTTAGTCATATTATATAAAACACTTAAAGTAATGGATATGGAGCATCTATGGCCTCAGTTACACCTGACTTCTGTCATCTGATCACACCAAGCTGCATTCGGTTCAGATCTACCAGGATGGGCCTTTGACATAGTCTGGATGCAGTCAGGCCACTGAATATAAATAAGCAATATAAAGAGATGGGGTGAATGAGTTGGGAAAAGAACATTTGACACAAATTACCTTCATAATATCAAAGAACAAATGTGTGTGCCTGAGGGGAAATGAACTTTCATACAGCCAAAAGGGGTGAGAAATTACACCAATATCAGTGGACAATTTGCACTAATGTAAATAAACATAGATGATGGAACATATTCCCTTTTGCTTACGTGATGAACCACTAAGGGGACATAAATATTTACCATCTAAACCATGTGTGACCTCTCACCTCTCTGGCTGTAGAAGTGTTCTTCCTAACCAGTCCCTCAACAGCTCTCTGACTGAGCTCCACCCTCACTGAGTCTTCAGAGGAGAGGACGGCTGAGGAGGGATGGAAGGATGAATGGATCAGTCAGTCAATAAAGTGTAGAGCTGCTGTCTGACAAAATCACTATTTTAGTAAATAAGGCTTTATGACTGTTGAATACCAACGATCAATCACTTAGATCATGTATTTTCAGGTAGAGATACATCCTTGGGACGTCCCTAGCCCGTTGAAGTTGACATTTAAAATGGTTAAGGTCAGGGGTTAGGGTAGGGATGTCCCAAGGATCCCTGATTGCATTGACCATCGTGCATTTTTCTGTCTCTTTTACATAGCAGGTGTAAAAGAAACACAGACAAGACAATGGATTATGGTCACTGTAGTTAATTACGTTTTATGCGCTAAACTATGTAGAATATTGGCCTGTTGGAAACTACGACTCCCTACTACATCACACA
The DNA here is from genome assembly GCF_045679555.1 of Salvelinus alpinus. Lineage (NCBI taxonomy): Eukaryota > Metazoa > Chordata > Actinopteri > Salmoniformes > Salmonidae > Salvelinus > Salvelinus alpinus. Next base: position 108,227,072 of record NC_092087.1, read on the forward strand.
GTTCAGTCTGGATCTGATGTATCTCATGAGAAACTACAACTCCCTACTACATCACACAGTTCAGTCTGGGTCTGATTTATCTCATGAGAAACTACAACTCCCTACAACATCACACAGTTCAGGCTGGATCTGATTTATCTCATGAGAAACTACAACTCCCTACTACATCACACAGTTCAGTCTGGGTCTGATTTATCTCTAGAGAAACTACAACTCCCTACTACATCACACAGTTCAGTCTGGATCTGATTTATCTCTAGAGAAACTACTCTGTTGCATCACCCAACTTCTGTTGAGCTTCAATTGGCGGACAGACAGCCTAACATTCTCCTGCAAAATGTCTTGATATAGTTGGTATTTTTCCGTCGATGATAGCAAGCTGTCCAGACCCTGAGGCAGCAAAGCAGCCCCAAACCATGACGCTCCCTCCACCAGACTTTACAGTTGGGATGAGGTTTTGATGTTGGTGTGCTGTGCCTTTTGGTCTCCAAACATAGTGTTGTGTGTTCATACTGTATTGGAGCAGCAGCAGCTGACTGCCCGGTTCAACATCAGTTCACCGTCTCACCTCATACTGTATTGGAGCAGCTGACTGCCCGGTTCAACGTCAGTTCACCGTCTCACCTCATACTGTATTGGAACAGCAGCAGCTGACTGCCCGGTTCAACATCAGTTCACCGTCTCACCTCATACTGTATTGGAGCAGCAGCAGCTGACTGCCCGGTTCAACATCAGTTCACCGTCTCACCTCATACTGTATTGGAGCAGCAGCAGCTGACTTGATCGTTGATGCTAATCAGCATGTTTGAATCTGAGAGTAAATAGAGCCGACTACAACTCTAAAAATGAAGGGTTCAACTGGAGTTGTTCTCAGATCCCCTAAGAACCGTAGGGTTCTTGGTCAATGAAAAACAGCCCCAAAAGGTTCTTCAAAGAACTTGTTAGAAGGTGGGTTCATCGAGGAACCTCCGTTGTTGCTGGACTTCTTCCGGGAACTTCGCAATTACAACTGAAAACGATGGTGACAAGTTTGGATGCGACAACAGTTAAAAAGGTTAAGTTTTGGTTGATGTTTGGCTCTGAATATGTCTCGAAATATTTTATATAATAATATAACATACTATTAATAAATAACGAATACAATGATGGTTTTCTGTGAATAGCTTCCATAACGTTACTATAGTTAATTTCCGTAAATATTAGAAAACCGGGTTTGACCGTCGGCGTTGTATGAGCTACAGTACAGTACCGTTATCTAGCTAGCTAACGTTATGTCCTAACTAGGCACAACTAGGTTTGGATTATTTCCCTCAACTATATTCTTTCCCATATATTGTATATCGTTTCCATAAAGCCAACATGGCTTTACACTCATTAACGTAAGTTTCCAATCTAGACTATTTCTTACTTTTGTGATAATGAACTAGCTAACGTTAACTAACTAACTAACTAAGGACGGTGACCTGTCCAGACGAGATGTTACAACGAACTGAATCGTCAATGGAGGTCTTCCTCTTTATATAGCCTGCTACAGCATGCAATACTATTAACTCACAAGGGGGCATAACGTTACATGGACAATACTATCCCATTTTGGAAACGTTACATGTACAATACTATCCCATTTTGGAAACGTTACATGGACAATACTATCCCATTTTGGAAACGTTACATGTACAATACTATCCCATTTTGGAAACGTTACATGGACAATACTATCCCATTTTGGAAACGTTACATGTACAATACTATCCCATTTTGGAAACGTTACATGTACAATACTATCCCATTTTGGAAACGTTACATGGACAATACTATCCCATTTTGGAAACGTTACATGGACAATACTATCCCATTTTGGAAACGTTACATGGACAATACTATCCCATTTTGGAAACGTTACATGTACAATACTATCCCATTTTGGAAACGTTACATGTACAATACTATCCCATTTTGGAAACGTTACATGTACGTTGTATGTGTATTAAAACTTCTTCTGGCTGCAAGCCCGACGTCGGTACACTTATGACAACAGCCAACTCAAGTGCAGGGCGCGAAATTCAAAATATTTTTTTTTTAAATATTTAACTTTCACACATTAACAAGTCCAATACAGCATATGAAAGGTACACATCTTGTGAATCCAGCCAACATGTCCGATTTTTAAAATGTTTTACAGGGAAGACACAATATGTAAATCTATTAGCTAACCACGTTAGCAAAAGACACCACTTTTTTTACTCCACCAGTTTTTTACTCCATCAGTAGCTATCACTAATTCGTCCAAATAAAGATATAAATAGCCACTAACCAAGAAACAACTTCATCAGATGACAGTCTGATAACATATTTATTGTATAGCATATGTTTTGTTCGAAAAATGTGCATATTTCAGGTATAAATCATAGTTTACATTGCAGCTACAATCAGAAATTGCACCGAAAGCAGCCATAATATTTACAGACACCAACGTCAAATACCTAATTACTCATCATAAAACATTTCTGAAAAATACATAGTGTACAGCAATTGAAAGACAGGCATCTTGTGATTCCAGACAATATTTCCGATTTATTAAGTGTTTTACAGCGAAAACAAAATGTAGCGTTATATTAGCGTAGCCACAATAGCCAGAAACACTTGGGCGCCGACGACTAGTTCACATGCACGACAGATATATGAAATAGCATCATAAAATGTTTCTTACTTTTGCTGATCTTCCATCAGAATGTTGGACAAGGTGTCCTTTGTCCAGAACAGTCGTTGTTTGGATTTAGAACGGCAACTTTCCCTCTTCAATTAACATGCACACTAGCCAAGTGGCGCGAATCTCTCCATGTCAACAAACGGAAGAGAACGGAACACGGCAAAACTCCCGAAAATGTTTCAATAATCTGATGAAACTATATTGAAAAAACATACTTTACGATGATATGGTGACATGTATCAAATAAAATCAAAGCGTAGATAGTAGTCGCCTATTACGGCAGCTAAAGAGAAGGCAATCCCACTGTCCACGTCGCGCTCTTCAGAGTACCGAAAATGGGGGACACGTTTTGTCCAAGATGATGTGTTCCATCTCAGACCAAGATAATCACCTCATTTCTTCTCTCACAGCCTCTTGACATCCAGGGGAAGGTGTATGACGTGCATGTATACTAATAGATCTCATGCCCATTTATAGGCAGGAAGTAGAAGAGAGCCTCGGTTTCAGACTTTCCACTTCCTGGTCAGGAAGTGTGCTGCAGAATGAGTTCTGTTTCACTCAGAGAAATAATTCAAATGGTTTTAGAAACTAGAGAGTGTTTTCTGCCCCTTGCAGCCCAAACAGGTTAATACTGCCCCTTGCAGCCCAAACAGGTTAATCTTTTCTTACTTTTGTTGACACAGATTTCACCGCTCTTCACTCCTTTACTGCACATCGGTGGAAATCCATTTCTCCGTGAGAGTGAAATCCCGCTGGCCTTTGATGGGGAGAACATCCACGCCCTCGAGGACGTCCCCATGGGACTTGAGGCTCTGCTAGGGCTGTATTTTTATATTTTCCCTTAAATTTCCCAAAAATGTCAGAAAAACCTATTAAGTTACTGTGTTCTGGGGATAAGATAAGTTGGGGTGAAGTTACCAGGGCCGGTCATAAAGATGGCAAACTTCCTAACATAACTAAGTGGATACGATATACACACTAAAGCTGAAAAATCTGTATTTAGCATCAAGTCTACAATATTGTTAGTTTACCTATGATTCATTTTTAATGTACGTTGTTTTTATTGTACATCACTATTTTATATATTTTAAATGTCATGAAAAGCACTATACAAAGTAAATGTATTATTTATTATGGTGTGACATGTCTGCAGAGATGTTGCAATTTTGTAATGTGTTTTGTTTGGTAAATATTAATTCACATTTGTGGTGCCACTAAATAAACAATGAATTATTTAAATCATTATGGTCAATATTGTTATTAAAATATGTTTTTGTAATGCAGGGTGGGTGGACAGGGAGTTAAAAAAAGGAACCCCAAAAGGTTCTTTGAGGAACCATGATAAGGGGTTCTTCAAAGAACTTATAGGGGTTCCCACAAAAGGTTCTTCAAGTAACTTTTAGGGGTTCCCCCACAGTTTCAATTTGAAGAACCCCTAAAGAATACTCCAGGAACCTTTACTTTTTAGAGTGTATATTGATAAAACTCACCTTGTCCAAGAGACATTTACATAGTTACACACAGCCAAATTTGGGATTAGTATTTTGGGGCGAAATAGCGGCCACAACAGACAGACCTGATATGGCCCATAATTCGACGTCCTTGGACGTCACGTGCTGACTGGGTATGACCAAAGTTATTCTATTTAGCTGCACTTTGTAGTAAATATTTACACTATAATAAATGTTTCTGATGCCACATAGCCCGTTTTCAAAGGGAGCCGTTGGTTTTTAGAGGCAGTCGCTTTTTAGCTTTTTGTCTGAAAGTATTTTCTCAACTGCGATACCAACTCCAGTCAGCAGATGGCGATGTGCGTCTTTCAGGTGATTTTGCCACAGACGTATAATCTAGTGGACGGGGCGCTTTTTCAACATCTACAGCTAGTCAGCCACCTTGGTTCACTCTAACTTTATGGAAAAAGGTTTATTCAATCAATCTAGCAACCCCTCCCATACTGGGAAAATACAGGAATACACACTCAGTGCCTCCTGACTCGGCCCTGTTTACACCTCCAAGGTGCCCCCCTCACACAGGAATACACACTACGAGGCTTTTCTAAAAACTACATTTTGCGTGTTTCGCTGACCTCTTTTTTTTTTTTTACTTGGTTTGAGATTTGGTATCCACTCGACTCGCTGCCTCTCAGATCAAAGGTGGGTCCATCTGCTCCATTCCCAAAGTGTGGTCTCCCTGAGATCCCAAGTTTGAGGGATCCCTGGTGCAACATTTACCCAGGTCGTCAGGAGTGGTCACCAAGTGAAGATTAACATCCCCATTGCCAAATGAGGTTAATTTCTTTAATATCAAATGAGACAAACTTATCACACAAGTCAGAGTTAAATCTAAATATTTATTCACTTATTAATGTGGTTAATTTGTGGTTAATTTCTTTAATATCAAATGAGACAAACTTATCACACAAGTCAGAGTTAAATCTAAATATTTATTCACTTATTAATAAGGGAGCAGGTCAATACAACACACACATATAAGGTGAATCAATTGAGTGCTCTACGATAATGATGGCTGGTCAACAAATCACCCACAGATGATTCGTTGAGAGCCACGATACAAAAGTACAAAGGTATGTTACAGCCAAGATACACCCCTTTCAACCTACATGACCAACAACAGATGTATAGAACGGGTCACAAGTTTAAGATTTGTATGAAAGATACTGTCTGTTGAGAATTATAAGTATCTGCTGTAAAAACATTACTCTTTGTGTAGAGACCAGGGTCTGGCCCTGACGTCGTCTCTCCCTGGTACCATATAGAACAGAAACATTAACTCATGCTCTGGAATAAGGTCTCTATAGGTTTTAATCACACAAAAGACATTGTAAATCTCCTGTCAGTGTTATCTCCCAGAGGCCCATCCTCAGTAGAACACACAGACACAATAGTTCTAAGAACCCTCTATTCTGTTGCATAAAACCATTTGATCCAATCAAAGTATTATAACATAATGTTGCAGTTTTGCACTCAGTGTCCACTGAAAGTTGACTAGTAACAACAACTGGGACATAAAAGTCACCCACCATGAGACCCACTAAATCTGCCCAAGAAGAGGGAAACAAAAGAACTGGTGTTACACATACTGACTAATGAGGTGACACCAATCAGTGCGCCCTATGTGCTAACGAGCTATACGTGCTAAAGTCCAACCTCAAAACATAAATGGAAAAACGAAAGCCTGGAACACCTTTCCCCTTAAGACAACAAATATATCCTATGTTTTTGTTGGACAAGTTTGCTCATCACCAACTGAAAACAACTTCCATTTCACATTATTATCAACTACAATGCTTCACCTTCTACAATATAAACATGGTGTCTACTGGCTGTCAACAATTAAAAACAAGAAAAAACACGTATTTCTAAATAATAATATACAATCGTATTATTTTTTTCTCCTTTTTCATTCTATAGAATCCTAGAACTCACTAGCTTATAGAACTCTCGTCTTCCTAAAACTCACCAGCTTCTAGAACTCTCGTCCCCTTGGAACGAGCCCAAACAAAACTCATCTCCAATACGGAAAACCGTGCAGTCAAAATAAATTGTGATCCATGGCAACGCAATGGCTAAACGCAAAACTATGACTGCCCACCCTTGAGACAATCAGCAACCAAGTTGTCCTTAACACGGACATGTCTGATTTCAAGAGGAAACTCCTGCAATAACCATAGTAACTTTCCAAATCACTGCGGAGCTTCTCTCTCTTTTCAGAGTTCACTCGATAGGCATGTTGTTGGATCTGGGCCCAGTCCCCAATGTCATGCTCTAGTACATTTGGGTTGGCACATCTGAGAATTAAACCTGCTATTCTAAAAGAAGGGCAACAATGTCAATATAATTATACCCGAAATTTTTCAGTTGATTGCATAAATAATTATGATTACTAAAAGTTACATGAATTGTAAATATGAATGATCAAAACCAAATGGACACCCCTTTGTTAATATGTATTTTCAATAATTAACTTAATGGTAAGGCATGGTATAATAAATAAAATAAATAATAAAAAAATGGGATTGCATAGTCTTATTTTCAACGACTTTTCAATTACATTGTGCTAGGTGGGATAGCCTCAATGTCAAAACACAGTTTTAACGTGTCCAAATCAATAACCAATATGCAGAAACAGTTTGGGATAAATTGAAAACCTAAACATAACATGTGCTATTTACACAAACATCTGCCACAATAATCATATTTCTTGTATTTTTTTAAACAAGCTCCTTATAATCTGCACAAGCACCAGAAACACTGTTTTGACAAGTAGCAATAAATCACTGATATCAATTAGGGGGGAAATCAGGTTGTACGTGATGTTGGAATGCATTTAAATGTAGGGGTCGCTAAACAAAGGAACGCAACACTTATTTGTCATAACTCATAAATTTCATGCTAAAATCATTTATGTGACAGGAGGGAGATGAGGTTGCACGTCCTGTTAAAACTAGCAGCTCAAAAACCACATGGAATCTGGGAATAATGTGTACTTACTAAATCTCATAAAAAGTACTCTTTCAATTCAGAGCCTGGATTTTCCCCCTGAGGCTAATATCCATATCATGTTGAAATCAACAGAACAGGGGGCAAACATTTAGGGTTCTACATTGTGACATCATTAAAATACTCCCACTACAATGTTACAACATTCTACATTGTGACATCATTAAAATACTCCTACTACAATGTTAAAACATTCTACATTGTGACATCATTAAAATACTCCTACTACAATGTTAAAACATTCTACATTGTGACATCATTTAATTGATATCATGAAACAACTCCTTCATGTATTTTCTGATGTTTAGTCAGAGATCTTTTATCAGATTATCTCTGGTCACAGCTATAAGATTTCTCTCCTGTGTGTAGTCTCTGGTGCACTGTCAGATAGCCAGAAGTAGTAAAACTCCTCCCACATTGATCACAGCTATAAGGTTTCTCTCCTGTGTGTGTTCTCTGGTGCACTGTCAAATAGCTAGATTGAACAAAACTCTTCCCACATTGATCACAGCTATAAGGTTTCTCTCCTGTGTGTGTTCTCTGGTGTATAGTCAGAGTGCTAGATTGACCAAAACTCTTCCCACATTGACCACAGCTATAAGGTTTCTCTCCCGTGTGTGTTCTCTGGTGTACAGTCAGATTGATAGATGCAGTAAAACTCTTCCCACATTGATCACAGCTATAAGGTTTCTCTCCTGTGTGTCTTCTTTGGTGCATTGTCAGATGGCCAGATTGACCAAAACTCTTCCCACATTGATCACAGCTATAAGGTTTCTCTCCTGTGTGTGTTCTCTGGTGTACAGTCAGATTGATAAATGCAGTAAAACTCTTCCCACATTGATCACAGCTATAAGATTTCTCTCCTGTGTGTATTCTCTGGTGTACATTCAGAGAGCCATATGCAGCAAAACTCTTCCCACATTGACCACAGCTATAAGGTTTCTCTCCTGTGTGGATTCTCTGATGAATTTTAAAGTCTGATGAGGAGGTGAATCTCTTCCCACAGTCAGAACAGCAGTGAGTTCTCTTCCCTGTGGATCTCTGCAGGTGATTATTGAGGTGTTCTGCTCTGGAGAGACTCTTCTCTGCCTCTTCAGCATCATGAGGTTGCTGAGGCTCCCCAGAGGACCCACGGTAGTCCCGTCTCTCTCCTGTGTGAACAACAAAGTCAGACAGAATTAAAGGCCCACAACAGCGGTAATCCATTGTAAAAGGTGATGCCAACAGCATAGCCATGATGTTGTACAACAATTGACGTCTGTAATGAATGTTAAAATTATTTGACAATTGTCTTAAAAGGAGCAAGAAGTCATATTTTGTCTTGTTTTCACATTAGTAGTAACATCGATGATTGTAGACTATAAATTAGTTATTCATGTTGTTGAAACTCTAAGCAGTGTGCCAGACGACTTTTGGTCTCCAATACAGGCCCCTTTCTGTGTTGCTAAAATTGAGGCACAAACAATCTGGTTGTTATGGATGTGGTATATCTGCTAATGAGGAAACCACTAGTTATGGATGTAGTATATCTGGTAATGAGGAAACCACTAGTTATGGATGTAGTATATCTGCTAATGAGGAAACCACTAGTTATGGATGTAGTATATCTGGTAATGAGGAAACCACTAGTTATGGATGTAGTATATCTGCTAATGAGGATCCCACTAGTTATGGATGTAGTATATCTGCTAATGAGGAAACCACTAGTTATGGATGTAGTATATCTGCTAATGAGGAAACCACTAGTTATGGATGTAGTATATCTGGTAATGAGGAAACCACTAGTTATGGATGTAGTATATCTGCTAATGAGGATCCCACTAGTTATGGATGTAGTATATCTGCTAATGAGGAAACCACTAGTTATGGATGTAGTATATCTGCTAATGAGGAAACCACTAGTTATGGATGTAGTATATCTGGTAATGAGGAAACCACTAGTTATGGATGTAGTATATCTGCTAATGAGGAAACCACTAGTTATGGACGTAGTATATCTGGTAATGAGGAAACCACTAGTTATGGACGTAGTATATCTGGTAATGAGGAAACCACTAGTTATGGACGTAGTATATCTGGTAATGAGGAAACCACTAGTTATGGACGTAGTATATCTGGTAATGAGGAAACCACTAGTTATGGACGTAGTATATCTGCTAATGAGGAAACCACTAGTTATGGACGTAGTGTATCTGGTAATGAGGAAACCACTAGTTATGGATGTAGTGTATCTGGTAATGAGGAAACCACTAGTTATGGATGTAGTATATCTGGTAATGAGGAAACCACTAGTTATGGATGTAGTATATCTGCTAATGAGGAAACCACTAGTTATGGATGTCGTATATCTGGTAATGAGGAAACAACTAGTTATGGATGTAGTATATCTGCTAATGAGGAAACCACTAGTTATGGATGTAGTATATCTGCTAATGAGGAAACCACTAGTTATGGATGTCGTATATCTGGTAATGAGGAAACCGCTAGTTATGGATGTAGTATATCTGGTAATGAGGAAACCACTAGTTATGGATGTAGTATATCTGGTAATGAGGCAACCACTAGTTATGGATGTAGTATATCTGGTAATGAGGAAACAGCTAGTTATGGATGTAGTATATCTGGTAATGAGGAAACAGCTAGTTATGGATGTAGTATATCTGCTAATGAGGAAACCACTAGTTATGGATGTAGTATATCTGCTAATGAGGAAACCACTAGTTATGGACGTAGTGTATCTGGTAATGAGGAAACCACTAGTTATGGATGTAGTGTATCTGGTAATGAGGAAACCACTAGTTATGGATGTAGTATATCTGGTAATGAGGAAACCACTAGTTATGGATGTAGTATATCTGGTAATGAGGAAACCACTAGTTATGGATGTAGTATATCTGGTAATGAGGATACCACTAGTTATGGATGTAGTATATCTGGTAATGAGGAAACCACTGGTTATGGACGTAGAATATCTGCTAATGAGGAAACCACTAGTTATGGACGTAGTATATCTGGTAATGAGGAAACCACTAGATATGGATGTAGTATATCTGCTAATGAGGAAACCACTAGTTATGGACGTAGTATATCTGGTAATGAGGAAACCACTAGTTATGGACGTAGTATATCTGCTAATGAGGAAACCACTAGTTATGGACGTAGTATATCTGGTAATGAGGAAACCACTAGTTATGGACGTAGTATATCTGGTAATGAGGAAACCACTAGTTATGGACGTAGTATATCTGGTAATGAGGAAACCACTAGTTATGGACGAAGTATATCTGGTAATGATGAAACCACTAGTTATGGACGTAGTATATCTGGTAATGAGGAAACCACTAGTTATGGACGTAGTATATCTGGTAATGAGGAAACCACTAGTTATGGACGTAGTATATCTGGTAATGAGGAAACCACTAGTTATGGACGAAGTATATCTGGTAATGAGGAAACCACTAGTTATGGATGTAGTATATCTGCTAATGAGGAAACCACCAGTTATGGATGTAGTATATCTGGTAATGAGGAAACCGCTAGTTATGGATGTAGTATATCTGGTAATGAGGAAACCGCTAGTTATGGATGTAGTATATCTGGTAATGAGGAAACCGCTAGTTATGGATGTAGTATATCTGGTAATGAGGAAACCACTAGTTATGGATGTAGTATATCTGGTAATGAGGCAACCACTAGTTATGGATGTAGTATATCTGGTAATGAGGAAACCACTAGTTATGGATGTAGTATATCTGGTAATGAGGAAACCACTAGTTATGGATGTAGTATATCTGGTAATGAGGAAACCGCTAGTTATGGATGTAGTATATCTGGTAATGAGGAAACCGCTAGTTATGGATGTAGTATATCTGGTAATGAGGAAACCACTAGTTATGGATGTAGTATATCTGGTAATGAGGAAACCACTAGTTATGGATGTAGTATATCTGCCTTGAGCAAAAATGGTGACCAAAGATATTAGTTTTTCACAATGTATTCTGAATGTGAATGGGGGAAACTCAGGGGAGTAACCTCCATTTCCAGGTTGCTTATGAGTACATTTCACACTACTTTGGATTATAATTGTAAGGCTCGTTTGAATGTCCTGAGTAATGTTTGCTACAGTATTAAGAATTGTTTTATATAGAATTATTGAAGAACCGCAGTATCTATTTGGGTGTTGTCAATAAAGTTAAGATTTTATTTTAAATGTTTTTTTGTTTTTTTTTTCACCTTTATTTAACACAGTGTGCAAAGAAGGGCCAGATGTATACAGAATGGTGTGGTCTGCGTAGAGGTGGATCAAGGAATCAACCGCAGCAAGAGCAACATCATTGGTATATACAGAGAAAAGAGTCGGTCCGAGAATGGAACCCTGTGGTACCCCATAGAGACTGCCAGAGCTCCAGACAACAGGCCCTCCGATTTGACACACTGAACTCTGTCTCAGAAGTAGTGGGTGAACCAGGCGAGTCAGTCATTTGAGAAACCAAGGCGGTTAATTCTGCCGATAAGAATACAGTGATTGACAGAGTCGAAAGCCTTGGTCAGGTTGATGAAGACGGCTGCACAGTACTGTCTTTTATCGATGGCGGTTATGATATCGTTTAGTAACTTGAGCGAGGCTGAGGTGCACCCGTGACCAGCTCGGAAACGGGATTACACAGCGGAGAAGGTACGGTGGGATTCGAAATAGTCAGTGATCTGTTTGTCAACTTGGCTGTCGGAGACTTTGGAAAGGCAGGGCAGGATGGATATAGGTCTGTAACAGTTTGGGTCTAGATTGTCACACCCTTTGAAGAGGGGGATGACCATGGAAGCGTTCCAATCTTTATGAATCTCGGACGATACTAAAGAGAGGTTGAACAGACTAGTAATAGGGGTTGCCACAATGGCGACGGATAATTTTAGAAAGAGAGGGTCCAGCTTGTCTAGCCCAGCTGATTTGTACGGGTCCAGGTTTTGCAACTCTTTCAGAACATCAGCTATCTGGATTTGGGTGAAGGAGAAGCTGGGGAGGGTTGGGGAAGTAGCTGAGGGGGGTGCGGAGCTGTTGGCCGGGGTTGGGGTAGCCAGGAGGAAAGCATGGCCAGCCATAGAGATATGCTTATTGAAACTCTCGATTATCGTGGATTTATCGGTGGTGACAGTGTTTCCTAGCCTCAGTGCAGTGGACAGCTGAGATTAGGTGCTCTTATTCTCCATGGACTTTACAGTGTCCCACAACTTTTTGGAGTTAGAGCTACAAGATGCAAATTTCTGTTTGAAAAAGCTTGCATTTGCTTTCCTAACTGACAGTGTGTATTGGTTCCTGACTTCTCTGAAAAGTTGCATATCGCAGGGACTATTCTATGCTAGTGCAGTACGCCACAGGATGTTTCTGTGCTGGTCGAGGGCAGTAAGGTCTGGAGTGAACCAAGGGCTATATCTGTTCTTAGTTCTACATTTCTTGCTTATTTAAGATGGTGAGGAATTTACTATTAAAGAACAACCAGGCATCCTCTACCGACGGGAGGATACCAGGATACCTGGGCCAGGTCGATTAGAAAGGCCTGCTTGCAGAAGTGTTTTAGGGAGCGTTTGACAGTGATGAGGGGTGATCGTTTGATCGTTATCTAACTTCTCTAGGATAGGGGGCAGCAATTTCACGTTTGGATGAAAAGCATACCCAAATTCAACTGCCAGTTACTCATCCCCAGAAGATAAGATATGCATATTATTATTAGATTTGGATAGAAAACACTCTGAAGTTTCTAAAAATGGTTGAATCATGTCTGTGTGTATAACAGAACTTATTTAGCAGGCAAAACCCCGAGGACTTTGCAGGCCATCTATGCAGTAGATTGCAACTCCTCCCCTTTGGCAGTTCTATCTTGACGGAAAATGTTGTATATGGGGATAGAAATTTCCAAATTTTTGGTGGCCTTCCTAAGCCAGGATTCAGACACAGCAAGGACATCAAGGTTGGCGGAGTGTGCTAAAGCAGTGAGAAAAACAAACTTAGGGAGGAGGCTTCTGATGTTAACGTGCATGAAACCAAGGCTTTTACGGTTACAGAAGTCAACAATTGAGAGTGCCTGGGGACACACAGGGCCTGGGTTAACCTCTACATCACCCGAGGAAGAGAGGAGTAGAATGAGGGTATGGCTAAAGGCTATCAGAACTGGTCATCTAGTGCGGTGTGAACAGAGAATAAAAGGAGCATAATGTAATGTACAGACAGGGTTTGGTAGGGTGCGGGTACAGTGGAGGTAAACCTAGGCATTGAGTGACGATAAGAGAGGTTGGATCTCTGGAGGCACCAGTTATGCTAGGTGAGGTCACCGCATGTGTGGGAAGTGGGACAAAAGAGTTCTCTGAGGCATGTTGAGTGGGACTAGGGGCTACGCAGTAAAACAAAACAATGATAACTACCCTAAACAACAGTATACAAGGCAAATTGACATTAGAGAGACATAAAGCGAGGCATAAAGCAATCACAGGTGTTGATTGGGAGAGCTAGCTAAGACAACGGGTAAGACAACAGTTAATCAGATAAGACAACAACAGGTAAATTGGCAGTGGCAATTCTAGAATGTACTATATAGCCTAGTAACCTGGTTAAACTAAAATTTTGACATCATGGATGAATTCTAGAATATACTATATATCCTAGAAATCTGGTTAAACTATCATTATGACATCATGGATGAATTCTAGAATATACTATATATCCTAGAAACCTGGTTAAACTATCATTATGACATCATGGATGGCCAGTCTTTGTATTCATAGTGTAGTGAATTCGGGGGGTCGCCCTGAGCTGAACTCAAACCTGAGTCCAGCGACTGTCATGCCAAGATGTCTGAACTTCTTGACGAGGTCGCTAGGTGTTGGGTTACGGTTTCTACAATATCTTTCCCTATGATTTTGAGAGTGGTTACACTTCTCCTTCCCCCATCCCTCAGCTGTTTACCAAACCAAGTCTCTGGGCAGCCATTTTGTTGCTGTTTAAAAAAAACACACAACCCAGCAATCTGCAGTTCAAACAATAACAAATCTGTCATTCCACCACTGTTTTGGTAATAAAATGATTATGGGGTTGGAGAAATGTAACTAGAGACAGACAGACCTATGGATGCAAGGACTGACCATCCATGATATCAACATTATAGTTTTAACCATGTTGAGGCGATACAGTGTTGATTTACATTGTTTCTAAACATTGTAGTAAAAAAAGCTTATTTGGGGTTCTGATGGGGTACAACAGTTGAACTAAGGTCATGAGGCATGTGTTATATTCTTCAAGAATCAATGGCTATAAATAAATAATTTAAAAGTCACAATATGGATGTAGCAATTGCAGATTTCCGCTTTAACACCAAACATCAGTTCAACAACTGCAGAGTTTGTGCCTCTGTTTTTAAGACAGTACTTACCAGTGTTAATCAGGGAACGGTTTCTCAAAACCATCTTATGGCTAAATTCATCGTTAGAACCATTGGATGCCTTAAGATGCGTTTGGGAAACCGGGCCCAGATATCCAGGTCCCTCCTCTTCCTCCTCCTCCTTTTTCAATGTAACAGTCATCTCTTCCTCCTCCTCTTTCACTCCATAAACTGCATCCTCCTCTCCTTTTACTGTAACATCCTCCTCCTCTTTCACTCTGAACGCGTCTTCCTCTTCTTTCACAGTAACGGCATCACCCTCTACTTCTTGTTTTACTGTGATACCCGCTTCTTCTATAGCAGGGGAGTAGCTTAGTGACCGCATGGTCAGGGATGTTAGCTAGGCTAATGCTAACTTAACCAGCCCGCTAGCTGACTAACAACAACACTGTAAATATGAAATTAAATCGGATAACTAACTAGACGATAGAAGTGGGTTTAAAACACAGTGGCTAATATACACTAAAGCGTCTAAAGAGCTTTATTGGTTCGTCTATTTTGTCTAGCAAGCTACCGATGTGTCTGACTAACTATTGCTGCTGTTGAAAGAAGCGTTCCGTCCACTAGATTATACGTCACACCAACAGCATAACCTTAAATTCCCAGACCGCCATCTGTTGACTGGAGTGGGTAACGCAGTTGAGTAAAATTAATATTTTATCTTCAGACAACAAGTTAAAGTGTAGGGAGCATTAGTTTTTACTCACCAGTGTAACAATACAGTCTGGTTAAAGACTTAGTAAGCTAGTTGTAGTCACGATATGGTTACCTATAAGTACAAGCAGTTATGTTTTTGCGTAATTACATATTATTAATTTATTTCGGGAAATCTTCTAAACTACCCACAATGCACTATTTCCCAAAGTCATATGGATGATCTACTCTGTGCTACTGAGTTTGTATGCCAGTGTAACGGTGTAATGAAGCTACATGTTTTAAATATATTTAATCTTTATTTAACTAGGCAAGTCAGTTAAGAACAAATTCTTATTTACATTGACGGCCTACCCCGGCCAAACCCCAACCCAGACGATGCTGGGCCAATTGTGTGCTGCCCTATGGGACTCCCAATCACGGCCTGTTATGATACAGCCTGGATTTGAACCAGGGTCTGTAGTGGCACCTCTAGCACTGAGATGCCATACCTTAGACCACTGCGCTGCTCGTGTGTTTACATTACACTCGGTGTAATACACTCAGTGATGAAGGTATTGGATTCTGGGTAATCCACAGCAGATTTTTGGAGAATTATAAAATTGAGTGGTCCTGGGATAGAAATGTATAAAGTTGACATTACATCATAAAATCCACGTTTTAAATCATACATTAGCAATTTATGTTTTAGGAACTACTGTTGTTGGTTTGGTGTCAAGTAAGCCTCTCTTTATATGTTATTTGCCAAATCTCAGTTTTCCATGTGAGTTTTATGCTAAAGTTCCCTCTTTCAAGTTGGTATCTAACTGGAAAATGCATCTTCTTTAGGAGTGCTATTTTTACCCTGTCGACTACTGATCATTCATCCACACTGTGTGTCTCATCAATGCAGGTAATTTATGACAAATGTATAAAGTATATGTTTTATAAACTCATGAACACCAGCCAGTTTATCAGCCCGGTTTTGTTAGTTTAGGTGTATTATACTTCTTCGCCACCAGAGGGGGAAATTTAGTAATTTTCAGGTTCATTTGATATATTTTGATAGTAAAATGGATGACAGTTTATTCTGATGTTGTGAATAGGAGACACATGGAAACAATGTATTTATTTTATTATAGTAAATTAGGAATTATTAGGAATGGTTAAACCCACTATATGATCACAATGACTTTGATAGACATTTCAATTGTTTTTTTGTTAGTATATTATAGGGCAGATTAATGTAGAATTGCTGTGGGAATGCTATTTATATCCCGTCACTACTGATCATTCATCCATACTGTGTGTGTCCCATCATTGCAGCTTTGGAAATAAATGAACTATCCATCCATTGCTCCTTCCTGTGTTGACTCACTGACATGAGAGACCAAGTCAGTGAGTCAATTGAATTGAATCATTGCATTGAAAGCAGTAAACTTTTTTTGTGTTGATGCCTGTATCACTTTATCAGCAGCACGTCATCAATGACGTCTGGAGATTCATTTCATCGAACAACCACCTGATTGGTTTGGTATTGGGCTGGATGGACACTGCATGCGACGGACTGATCTACAAAATCACCTTACATCATGAATAACTACTCATTATTATTTATATATCAGTCAGCCAGTCACCATTTACCCACAATGCAGCATGGATTTGATGCTCTCAAACACGGCCAGTGGTTTAGTAAATGACATTAAGGCTATGCTGCTACGTGCTACGGTGTGGGATGTCATCTATAATAATGACATAAAGGCTATGCTGCTACGGTGTGTGGGATGTCATCTATAATAATGACATAAAGGCTATGCTGCTATGGTGTGGGACGTCATCTATAATAATGACATAAAGGCTATGCTGCTACGGTGTGGGACGTCATCTATAATAATGACATAAAGGCTATGCTGCTACGGTGTGGGATGTCATCTATAACAATGACATAAAGGCTATGCTGCTACGGTGTGGGACGTCATCTATAATAATGACATAAAGGCTATGCTGCTACGGTGTGGGACGTCATCTATAATAATGACATAAAGGCTATGCTGCTACGGTGTGGGATGTCATCTATAATAGTGACATAAAGGCTATGCTGCTACGGTGTGGGATGTCATCTATAATAATGACATAAAGGCTATGCTGCTACGGTGTGGGACGTCATCTATAATAATGGCATAAAGGCTATGCTGCTACGGTGTGGGATGTCATCTATAATAATGACATAAAGGCTATGCTGCTACGGTGTGGGATATCATCTATAATAATGACATAAAGGCTATGCTGTGCTACGGTGTGGGATGTCATCTATAATAATGACATAAAGGCTATGCTGCTACGGTGTGGGATGTCATCTATAATAATGACATAAAGGCTATGCTGCTACGTGCTACGGTGTGGGATGTCATCTATAATAATGACATAAAGGCTATGCTGCTACGGTGTGGGATGTCATCTATAATAATGACATAAAGGCTATGCTGCTACGGTGTGGGATGTCATCTATAATAATGACATAAAGGCTATGCTGCTACGTGCTACGGTGTGGGATGTCATCTATAATAGTGACATAAAGGCTATGCTGCTACGGTGTGGGACGTCATCTATAATAATGACATAAAGGCTATGCTGCTACGGTGTGTGACGTCATCTATAATAATGACATAAAGGCTATGCTGCTACGATGTGGGACGTCATCTATAATAATGACATAAAGGCTATGCTGCTACGTGCTACTTTGTGAGATGTCATCTATAATAATGACATAAAGGCTATGCTGCTACGGTGTGGGACGTCATCTATAATAATGACATAAAGGCTATGCTGCTATGCTGCTACGGTGTGGGATGTCATCTATAATAATGACATAAAGGCTATGCTGCTACGGTGTGTGACGTCATCTATAATAATGACATAAAGGCTATGCTGCTACGGTGTGGGACGTCATCTATAATAATGACATAAAGGCTATGCTGCTACGTGCTACTTTGTGGGATGTCATCTATAATAATGACATAAAGGCTATGCTGCTACGGTGTGGGACGTCATCTATAATAATGACATAAAGGCTATGCTGCTATGCTGCTACGGTGTGGGATGTCATCTATAATAATGACATAAAGGCTATGCTGCTACGGTGTGGGACGTCATCTATAATAATGACATAAAGGCTATGCTGCTACGGTGTGGGATGTCATCTATAATAATGACATAAAGGCTATGCTGCTATGCTGCTACGGTGTGGGATGTCATCTATAATAATGACATAAAGGCTATGCTGCTACGGTGTGGGACGTCATCTATAATAATGACATAAAGGCAATGCTGCTACGGTGTGGGACGTCATCTATAATAATGACATAAAGGCTATGCTGCTACGGTGTGGGACGTCATCTATAATAATGACATAAAGGCTATGCTGCTACGGTGTGGGACGTCATCTATAATAATGACATAAAGGCTATGCTGCTACGGTGTGGGACGTCATCTATAATAATGACATAAAGGCTATGCTGCTACGGTGTGGGACGTCATCTATAATAATGACATAAAGGCTATGCTGCTACGGTGTGGGACGTCATCTATAATAATGACATAAAGGCTATGCTGCTACGGTGTGGGATGTCATCTATAATAATGACATAAAGGCTATGCTGCTACGGTGTGGGATGTCATCTATAATAATGACATAAAGGCTATGCTGCTACGATGTGGGATGTCATCTATAATAATGACATAAAGGCTATGCTGCTACGGTGTGGGACGTCATCTATAATAATGACATAAAGGCTATGCTGCTACGGTGTGGGACGTCATCTATAATAATGACATAAAGGCTATGCTGCTACGGTGTGGGACGTCATCTATAATAATGACATAAAGGCTATGCTGCTACGGTGTGGGATGTCATCTATAATAATGACATAAAGGCTATGCTGCTACGGTGTGGGATGTCATCTATAATAGTGACATAAAGGCTATGCTGCTACGGTGTGGGACGTCATCTATAATAATGACATAAAGGCTATGCTGCTACGGTGTGTGATTTCATCTATAATAATTTGGCTGTTCTAAATTCTGTGTTGCTCAAAGCCTTGAGTGATGAACCTATTTTTGAGACTATTGGTTGTAAAGCGTCAATGCTTCAGGAAGCTTTGTTTCACCATCATGGAATCTATCTATTTTGGATGTTGGGGATTTTCCCTGCCATCATTCTGTGTGTCTCTGCTCTTCTGATCTGCAGTCATATTTTAGTTATTTTAGATGCAGTTAGGTGTGTATGCAGTCTGGTGATATACCAGGGACTGGGCATGCAGTTAGGTTTGTATGCAGTCTGGTGATATACCAGGGACTGGGGATGTAGTTAGGTTTGTATGCAGTCTGGTGATATACCAGGGCCTGGGGATGCAGTTAGGTTTGTATGCAGTCTGGTGATATACCAGGGACTGGGCATGCAGTTAGGTGTGTATGCAGTCTGGTGATATACCAGGGCCTGGGGATGCAGTTAGGTTTGTACAGTCTGGTGATATGCCAGGGACTGGGGATGCAGTTAGGTTTGTACAGTCTGGTGATATACCAGGGACTGGGCATGCAGTTAGGTTTGTTTGTAGTCTGGTGACATACCAGACCCTGGGGATGCAGTTAGGTTTGTATGCAGTCTGGTGATATACCAGGGACTGGGGATGCAGTTAGGTTTGTATGCAGTCTGGTGATATACCAGGGACTGGGGATGCACAGTTAGCGTTGTTTTCCTCTAGCTATTCTCCAGTTTGCTCCCAGCAGCTTTCATAGAACGTAGATCACTGTTAAACCAGACGCTGCAGAGCGTTTGTTTGACTGAATGAATATGACATTGCCTTAAATGCAGCGTTAGATGTAAAGTTTAAATTCTCATTCATTACACATCTTCACTAATCAATCAACACATGCTTTCCTTTGGACGTATCAATATAATATTATTATTTAATAAATACATTTTGAAAATACCATTTTTTGTCAGGAAATAAAATAAACATTTCCTTGTACTGCGTTACCCACTCCAGTCAGTGACGATGCTGCCTGTGTGACGTATAATCTAGTGGACGGGACACTTCAACAACAACTGCGAGTCATTCACTTCAGTAGCTTGCTAGGCGACATAGCCTAAACATTCAAGCTTTTTAGACTGTTTCAGTGCATATTTGCCTATGTGTTTTAAACATACTTCTGTTTTATAGCTAGTTGCCCCATTTATTTTCATATTTACGTTGTTAGTCAGGCAGACGTCTTAAATTTGCCTAGCGCTAGGCTAGTCGCTAATGCTAACTAGCTAGCTAACATCTCCGACCATGAGCTCCCTAAACATCCCCACTCTTGTTAAAGAAGACGAGGTCTGCTGGACGGAGAAAGAAGCTCTGGGGCTGAACATTGTCGTGAAAGAGGAGAAGGAAGAAGAGGATGTCACAGTAAAACAAGAAGTAGAGGGTGAGGCTGTTACAGTGAAAGAAGAGAAAGACGTTTCAGTGAAAGAGGAGGAAGACGCGTTCAGAGTGAAAGAGGAGGAGGAGGATGTTACAGTAAAAGAAGAGGAGAAAGAGAAAGAGGAGGATGCAGTTTTTGGAGTGAAGGAGGGGGAGATAACTGTCACATTGAAGGAGGAGAAGGAAGAACAAGAACAGGAGGAGGAGACACGCGATCTGATTAAGACCAGTAAGTACTGTCTTAAAAACAGGAGCACGAACTATTGATGAACTGATGCGTGGTTTTAAAGCAGCGTTCTACTGAATGTTGATGCTTGAATATGTTATTATTTAATGTAGGAATTGATAACTACACTGTAAGATGTGTATACCACCAAAGAGCGGGTCACCAACAAAACCTTAACAATGGATTTACACGCAAATTCACAACTTTAATGTCACTCAGAATTGACAAACAAGATATAAATGACACGGGATGTGTGTTGCTATAGTAACCATGGGGAGTGATGTGTGTTGCTATAGTAACCCGTGGGGGAAGTGAACACCCAGACAGTGGACATCTTTGAAAACAAAACCAGGAAGCTACTTCATCGTTACCCAGAAAGGATTTGATGTTGAGATTAAAAACGGCTGCATTGGCCCTTTAATGTTTTATTTATCCAACATAACTACCTTACCGTGAATGATTTCAATTAGAATAGTCAACAAGAAATAAAATAAACTTAGACTACATACATCCTTCTAGCTAGCTGACCACCGATTTTCATTGCAATTCATGTAAGTTAAGTTAGGTTTTCGTTAAGTTAGGTTATGAGAGTTTTCAAAAGAGTAACATTTTGTGCGACATTCTGTATATTGTAAAATTCGACTGCGTGACACATTTAATTTCATATCCAACTTTGAACCTCTGAAATAATAGCTAACGGGTTTGCTAATGTTGCTAGTTTAACATAGTTGCTAAATGTTAATATAACTGCTTAGTAACCAAAAAGGAAAGACATTGTGAGTGTTAGATAATACATATCACGAAAACAGCTGAATGTTGTCAAGCTATAGACAGATAATAGAGATCAGCCTGTAACCATGACATTATCTATTACTGTAGAGCTCTGCTCAGCCTAAAACATGACATTATCTATTATTATAGAGCTCTGTTCAGCCTATAAACATGACATGATCTATTATTATAGAGCTCTGTTCAGCCTGTAACCATGACATTATCTATTATTATAGAGCTCTGTTCAGCCTAAAACATGACATTATCTATTATTATAGAGCTCTGCTCAGCCTGTAAACATGACATTATCTATTATTATAGAGCTCTGTTCAGCCTGTAACCATGACATTATCTATTACTGTAGAGCTCTGCTCAGCCTAAAACATGACATTATCTATTATTATAGAGCTCTGTTCAGCCTAAAACATGACATTATCTATTATTATAGAGCTCTGCTCAGCCTGTAAACATGACATTATCTATTATTATAGAGCTCTGCTCAGCCTGTAACCATGACATTATCTATTATTATAGAGCTCAGCCTGTAACCATGACATTATCTATTATTATAGAGCTCTGCTCAGCCTAAAACATGACATTATCTATTATTATAGAGCTCTGTTCAGCCTAAAACATGACATTATCTATTATTATAGAGCTCTGCTCAGCCTATAAACATGACATTCTCTATTATTATAGAGCTCTGCTCAGCCTAAAACATGACATTATCTATTATTATAGAGCTCTGTTCAGCCTGTAAACATGACATGATCTATTATTATAGAGCTCTGCTCAGCCTATAAACATGACATTATCTATTATTATAGAGCTCTGCTCAGCCTATAAACATGACATTATCTATTATTATAGAGCTCTGTTCAGCCTGTAAACATGACATGATCTATTATTATAGAGCTCTGCTCAGCCTATAAACATGACATTATCTATTATTGTAGAGCTCTGCTCAGCCTATAAACATGACATTATCAATTATTATAGAGCTCTGTTCAGCCTATAAACATGACATTATCTATTATTATAGAGCTCTGCTCAGCCTGTAAACATGACATTATCTATTATTGTAGAGCTCAGCCTATAAACATGACATTATCTATTATTATAGAGCTCAGCCTATAAACATGACATTATCTATTATTATAGAGCTCTGCTCAGCCTATAAACATGACATTATCTATTATTATAGAGCTCTGCTCAGCCTGTAAACATGACATTGTCTAGTATTATAGAGCTCTGCTCAGCCTATAAACATGACATTATCTATTATTATAGAGCTCTGCTCAGCCTGTAAACATGACATTATCTATTATTGTAGAGCTCAGCCTATAAACATGACATTATCTATTATTATAGAGCTCTGCTCAGCCTATAAACATGACATTATCTATTATTATAGAGCTCTGCTCAGCCTGTAAACCTGACATTATCTATTATTATAGAGCTCTGTTCAGCCTATAAACATGACATTATCTATTATTATAGAGCTCTGCTCAGCCTATAAACATGACATTATCTATTATTATAGAGCTCTGCTCAGCCTATAAACATGACATTATCTATTATTATAGAGCTCTGCTCAGCCTATAAACATGACATTATCTATTATTATAGAGCTCTGTTCAGCCTATAAACATGACATTATCTATTATTATAGAGCTCTGCTCAGCCTATAAACATGACATTATCTATTATTATAGAGCTCTGCTCAGCCTATAAACATGACATTATCTATTATTATAGAGCTCTGCTCAGCCTATAAACATGACATTATCTATTATTATAGAGCTCTGTTCAGCCTATAAACATGACATTATCTATTATTATAGAGCTCTGTTCAGCCCATAAACATGACATTATCTATTATTACAGAGCTCTGCTCAGCCTATATACATGACATTATCTATTATTATAGAGCTCTGTTCAGCCTGTAAACATGACATTATCTATTATTATAGAGCTCTGTTCAGCCTATAAACATGACATTATCTATTATTATAGAGCTCTGCTCAGCCTATAAACATGACATTATCTATTATTATAGAGCTCTGTTCAGCCTATAAACATGACATTATCTATTATTATAGAGCTCTGCTCAGCCTATAAACATGACATTATCTATTATTATAGAGCTCTGCTCAGCCTGTAAACATGACATTGTCTAGTATTATAGAGCTCTGCTCAGCCTATAAACATGACATTATCTATTATTATAGAGCTCTGCTCAGCCTGTAAACATGACATTATCTATTATTGTAGAGCTCAGCCTATAAACATGACATTATCTATTATTATAGAGCTCAGCCTATAAACATGACATTATCTATTATTATAGAGCTCTGCTCAGCCTATAAACATGACATTATCTATTATTATAGAGCTCTGCTCAGCCTGTAAACATGACATTATCTATTATTAGAGAGCTCTGTTCAGCCTATAAACATGACATTATCTATTATTATAGAGCTCTGTTCAGCCTATAAACATGACATTATCTATTATTATAGAGCTCTGCTCAGCCTATAAACATGACATTATCTATTATTATAGAGCTCTGTTCAGCCTATAAACATGACATTATCTAGTATTATAGAGCTCTGCTCAGCCTGTAAACATGACATTATCTATTATTATAGAGCTCTGTTCAGCCTATAAACATGACATTATCTATTATTATAGAGCTCTGCTCAGCCTGTAAACATGACATTATCTATTATTATAGAGCTCTGTTCAGCCTATAAACATGACATTATCTATTATTATAGAGCTCTGTTCAGCCTGTAACCATGACATTATCTATTATTATAGAGCTCTGCTCAGCCTATAAACATGACATTATCTATTATTATAGAGCTCTTATTATGACATCATGACATTCCCTGAGAAATTAGATTTGGAGCTCTACATCATTTGTTTTTAAATCTCAGAATGGTGAATGGGAGTGTGTTAAGATCTACTAAATTTACTTTAAGATTTACTAAATGACTAGATTGACTGTGTGATATTAGGTTGCTTCTTGTGTAAATATTTTCCGTCTGGATTTTAATCATGTAATGTTATTTTTAATGATGTAATGTTGTGAAGACTGACCTCGGGTTATTGAGGGATCTAGTCTGGATTAAACCACATAGGAAAGCAGTTTTATTATGTGGAGATTTCATTCAGGTCTCTCTTTAGTATTTTAACAAATGACTCTGTCTTTGGCAGGAGAGAGACCAGACTCTCACTCTGACAGCAGAAAGAGTCCTTCAGAGGAACCAGACACAGAGACGCCCAAACCAGCGAGACGACACCACTGCTCCTACTGTGGAAATAGTTTTACCCGATTACTACACCTGAAAGCACATGAGAGAATACATACAGGAGAAAAGCCCTTCCACTGTTCCCAGTGTGAAAAGAGTTTTAGGTGGTTAACGAGTCTGAAAAAGCATGAGAGGGGACACACACAAGAAAAGCTCTACCAATGCTCCCTGTGTGGAAAGAGTTTTACCAAGTTAGGGGGTCTGACTAGGCATGAGAGGACACACACAGGAGGGGATAAGACCTACCACTGCTCCCAGTGTGGAAAGAGATTTAACCGGTTAAGGCATCTGAATAAGCATGAAAGAATACATACACAGGAGGAGAAGACATACCACTGCTCTCATTGTGAGAAGACATTTTCCCAGTCAGAGGACCTGAAAGCACATGAGAGAATAGAGAGACTGTGTTCTGACTTGTGTTTCTGACTGAGAATTTGTGTTTCTGTTGTTTTGTTTCTTGTGTCAGAACCTAAAGCCACACCTGTGTCGTTGTGGTTGTTGTCAGTGACTCTGTTGTTTAAGGGATCAGCTTAATATTGTTGTCAGTGACTCTGTTGTTTAAGGGATCAGCTTAATATTGTTGTCAGTGACTCTGTTTTTTAAGGGATCAGCTTAATATTGTTGTCAGTGACTCTGTTTTTTAAGGGATCAGCTTAATATTGTTGTCAGTGACTCTGTTTCTTTAAGGGATCAGCTTAATATTGTTGTCAGTGACTCTGTTTGTTTAAGGGATCAGCTTAATATTGTTGTCAGTGACTCTGTTTTTTAAGGGATCAGCTTAATATTGTTGTCAGTGACTCTGTTTCTTTAAGGGATCAGCTTAATATTGTTGTCAGTGACTCTGTTTTTTAAGGGATCAGCTTAATATTGTTGTCAGTGACTCTGTTTCTTTAAGGGATCAGCTTAGAGGAAAGAATGTTGCTTCCATCAATGTAATTGTCTGCATCATTTCCAATCCCCCATATATTTTGGGGGGAAATATATACACTGCTCAAAAAAATAAAGGGAACACTAAAATAACACATCCTAGATCTGAATGAATGAAATATTCTTATTAAATACTTTTTTCTTTACATAGTTGAATGTGCTGACAACAAAATCACACAAAAATGATCAATGGAAATCAAATGTATCAACCCATGGAGGTCTGGATTTGGAGTCACACTCAAAATTAAAGTGGAAAACCACACTACAGGCTGATCCAACTTTGATGTAATGTCCTTAAAACAAGTCAAAATGAGGCTCAGTAGTGTGTGTGGCCTCCACGTGCCTGTATGACCTCCCTACAACGCCTGGGCATGCTCCTGATGAGGTGGCGGATGGTCTCCTGAGGGATCTCCTCCCAGACCTGGACTAAAGCATCCGCCAACTCCTGGACAGTCTGTGGTGCAACGTGGCGTTGGTGGATGGAGCGAGACATGATGTCCCAGATGTGCTCAATTGGATTCAGGTCTGGGGAACGGGCGGGCCAGTCCATAGCATCAATGCCTTCCTCTTGCAGGAACTGCTGACACACTCCAGCCACATGAGGTCTAGCATTGTCTTGAATTAGGAGGAACCCAGGGCCAACCGCACCAGCATATGGTCTCACAAGGGGTCTGAGGATCTCATCTCGGTACCTAATGGCAGTCAGGCTACCTCTGGCGAGCACATGGAGGGCTGTGCGGCCCCACAGAGAAATGCCACCCCACACCATGACTGACCCATCGCCAAACCGGTCATGCTGGAGGATGTTGCAGGCAGCAGAACGTTCTCCACGGCGTCTCCAGACTCTGTCACGTCTGTCACGTGCTCAGTGTGAACCTGCTTTCATCTGTGAAGAGCACAGGGCGCCAGTGGCGAATTTGCCAATCTTGGTGTTCTCTGGCAAATGCCAAACGTCCTGCATGGTGTTGGGCTGTAAGCACAACCCCCACCTGTGGACGTCGGGCCCTCATACCACCCTCATGGAGTCTGTTTCTGACCGTTTGAGCAGACACATGCACATTTGTGGCCTGCTGGAGGTAATTTTGCAGGGCTCTGGCAGTGCTCCTCCTGCTCCTCCTTGCACAAAGGCGGAGGTAGCGGTCCTGCTGCTGGGTTGTTGCCCTCCTACGGCCTCCTCCACGTCTCCTGATGTACTGGCCTGTCTCCTGGTAGCGCCTCCATGCTCTGGACACTACGCTGACAGACACAGCAAACCTTCTTGCCACAGCTCGCATTGATGTGCCATCCTGGATGAGCTGCACTACCTGAGCCACTTGCGTGGGTTGTAGACTCCGTCTCATGCTACCACTAGAGTGAAAGTACCGCCAGCATTCAAAAGTGACCAAAACATCAGCCAGGAAGCATGGGAACTGAGAAGTGGTCTGTGGTCACCACCTGCAGAACCACTCCTTTATTGGGGGTGTCTTGCTAATTGCCTATAATTTCCACCTGTTGTCTATTCCATTTGCACAACAGCATGTGAAATTTATTGTCAATCAGTGTTGCTTCCTAAGTGGACAGTTTGATTTCACAGAAGTGTGATTGACTTGGAGTTACATTATGTTGTTTAAGTGTTCCCTTTATTTTTTTGAGCAGTGTATATCTCCCATTTCCATGTGTTTTTTAGTTGTGTTAGTTTCAACAATACGTACATCCTGTTTTCCCCCCCTAATCGATATCAGTTATTTATACATATTACTTTATGTTCTATATTATACATATTAACAAACATCAACATCAATTATGTATACAATCAACTGACAATTTTCGGGTATAATTATGTCAGTCAGGTCAGTTTATATTATACAGGAAGTATTATTAAAGAGATGCTTTACATTGAAATACAGATAGATGCAGTAGTCCCAGAGTTACTGATCCAAGGTCAGTTTATATTATACAGGAAATATTATTAAAGAGATGCTTTACATTGAAATACAGATAGAGATGCAGTAGTCCCAGAGTTAATGATCCCAGGTCAGTTTATATTATACAGGAAGTATTATTAAAGAGATGCTTTACATTGAAATACAGATAGATGCAGTAGTCCCAGAGTTAATGATCCCAGGACAGTTTTGCATTTCACCTCCTGATTGATGAATAACAATGTTAGAATAAAAAATAAAAACACAAGGCTTAAACATGCTCTCTCTCTCTCTCCATCTGTCTCTCGTCTGCAGATATGTTTTGATGTGAGAGGATGCCAACCCCCAGTCCCATCATCGCCACCTCACCCTCTTTTAAGATAACCTTTGGGCCGACTAGACACTGTTATGTAATTGTGATGAACTGAGAGAATATTTATGTAGCACTGTGATTCATTAATCATGTGCTGCCTTCCCTGCTCCTATGTGCTTACCTCTTTCCCTTTCTGTCTTTTACACCTCTCGCCACCTCCTCTTTCTTCCTCTGTTTTTATAATTCACAACAGATGTGCATTGAAGGACAGATTGAACCTGTAGTTATAACACTTGGACAATGAGCTTTTCAATAAAGCGTTTCACATTCTCTACTTGTTGAAATGAAGTGTAATGTGATGAAATACTCCACCTATCCTGTGTTTATCAGATCAATGCAGATGAAGGGCATTAGATGTTGAGATGAACCGGTGTTGGAGTATTTACATGATGCATAGGAAGTGTAGTGTCAATATGAATTAACTAGTTAAATCCTGTTTCTAGTCGATTAGTTACAATGTGTAACCATTGATGTCCCAGGACCAAGATTGGTAAACACTGTTGAAGTGTATAATTGTAATACATACATGCAGACACAGTGTCATTCAAAGACTGGAATTTGATACTCCTAGTATTAGATATGACTGAAAAATCATCTCAAAGACATTCATACCTAAACTGCACCTTTATTTGCCAAGGTAGAGTACATGATCAGTGAATATATTAAATGTACAGGCTA
Source organism: Salvelinus alpinus (assembly GCF_045679555.1). NCBI lineage: Eukaryota > Metazoa > Chordata > Actinopteri > Salmoniformes > Salmonidae > Salvelinus > Salvelinus alpinus. The sequence continues at coordinate 108,256,017 of NC_092087.1, forward strand.
CAATGTGGGGATCTCATCCATGGTAATAACTACATATACGACTTGCATCCTTGGCACAACATGATATTATATTCTACTCAATCCATAGGCTTCATTAATGTCATTCAGGCTGTTTTGAAGTTGATACAACTGGCTATGATAGCTGAGGTTCATAGCTAGGTTCTGAACTAATATGTATACCAAACGTTTGGGTCCATACACAGATCGGCTAGATAGCTAGCTACACATCCATGGGTATACAGGGATTTTAATCATCCACTGCACAATAAGCAAGAACATAGCTAGCTACGTGATTTCATCTATCTGCATAGCAAATATAAGCAAGGAAAGCTTACAAAATTGTACATTCAATTTGCAGTAAAATCTTCAGCTAGCTAGATTCTATACATCCACTGTTTCCCAAAACGACAGTCTGGTTTGCTGGTTGTTTCAGGAGTCCCTAAAACAACCAGAATTACAATTTCATACTCATGTCACAACACCCATAAAGCTAGCCAGCTAGCTGGCTAAATCACGATTTTCGTAAATGAACTATGATTTAAAAAATGCATAATCGTTTGTCTCTACATGAACTAACATTCCTGTCAACTGTACATGTTTTTGCATGATTAGTTATGACTTTATAATCCCTTACATTTGCTTCCATCCTAGTATTTCTGTCCGCCATCTTTGATTCAGTTCTGTGTAGGGGTTCCCCTCTCTTCTAGTATTTCTGTCCGCCATCTTTGATTCAGTTCAGTTCTGTGTAGGGGTACCCCTCTCTCCTAGTATTTCTGTTCGCCATCTTTGATTCAGTTCAGTTCTGTGTAGGCGTACCCCTCTCTCCTAGTATTTCTGTTCGCAATCTTTGATTCAGTTCAGTTCTACTATATCTTTGCTGAAGAAAGTCTAACAGTCACTAGTGCAGCAGCAGCCTCCCCCGGTCCTAGTGCCGGCCCGTTAAAAAGTTTAACATGAGATGGAACGGTTGACAAAAAAAAGAAATTACAGAAAAAATATATTGACTGATATTGATTTATTTAGTGGGGGCTAATTCATATTTTAGTTCTAGCGACGTCCCTGATTCCTACCCTTTAACTTTTTGTCTGAAAATAAAATATACGTTTTACTCAATTGTGTTGCCCACTCCAGTCAGCATATAGCGGTCTGCGACTTTAAAGCAATGCTGCTACTGTGACGTATAATCTAGTGGACGGGACGCTTCTTTCAACAGCAGCAACAGACAGTCAGCCACCTCGGTAGCTTGCTAGACAAAATAGCTGAACCAATAAAGCTCTTTAGACGCTTTCGTAATTATTAGCCACTGTGTTTTAAACCCTCTTCTGTCGTCTAGTTAGTTATCCGATTTAATTTCATATTTACGGTGTTGTTGTTATTATTCATCTAGCGGGCTGGTTAAGTTAGCATTAGCCTAGCTAGCTAACATCCCCGACCATGCGGTCACTAAGCTACTCCCGTGCAAAAGGAGATGAGGATATCACAGTAAAACAAGAAGTAGAGGATGAGGCGTTCAGAGTGAAAGAGGAGGAGGATGTTACAGTAAAAGGAGAGGAGGATGCAGTTTATGGAGTGAAAGAGGAGGAGGAAGAGATGACTGTTACATCGAAAAAGGAGGAAGAAGAAGAGAAGGAAACTGGATATCGGGGTCCGGTTTCCCAAACGCATCTTAAGGTGTCTGATGGTTCTAACGGTGAATTTAGCCGTAAGATGGTTTTGGGAAACCGTTCCCTGATTAACACTAGTAAGTACTGTCTTATAAACAGAGGCACAAACTCTGCAGTTGTTGAACTGATGTTTGGTGTTAAAGGGGAAATCTGCAATGCTACATCCATTTTTGGACTTGTAAATTATTTATTTATAGCCATTGATTATTGAAGAATATAACACATGCCTCATGAGCTTAGTTAAACTGTTGTACCCCATCAGAATCCCAAATAAGCTTTTTTCACTCCAATGTTTAGAAACAATGTAAATCAACACTGTATAGCCTCAACATGGTTAAAACTATAATGTTGATATCATGGATGGTCAGTCCAAGCATCCATTGGTCTGTCTATGAATTTGAGAGTAGTTACATTTCTCCAACCCCATCATCATCTTATTAGCAAAACAGTAGTAGAATTACAGCTTTGTTATTGTTTCAACTGCATATTGGTTGTTTGTTGTGTGGCTTTTTTAAAGGGACAACCTAGGATTTAAACAGAAACAAAATGGCTGCCCAGAGACTTAGTTTGGTAAACAGCTGAGGGATAGGGGTTGGAGAAATGTAACTACTCTCACATTCATAGAGAAAGCTATTGTATCAACCTTAACCCAAAACCTAGGGACCTCGTCAAGAAGTTCGGACATCTTGGCGTAACAGTTATAAGGTGTTGGCTTGACAGTCGCTGGACCCAGGTTTGAGTTCAGCTCAGGGCTACCCCCTGTATTCACTACACTATGAGTACAAGGACTGGCCATCCATGATGTCATAATGATAGTTTAACCAGGTTTCTAGGATATATATTATATTCTAGAATTCATCTATGATGTCATAATGATAGTTTAACCAGGTTTCTAGGATATATAGTATATTCTAGAATTCATCCATGATGTCATAAGGATAGTTTAACCAGGTTTCTAGGATATATAGTATATTCTAGAATTGCCAGTGAAGATTTCCTGTGGGGGTCAAATTGTTAGAGCTGTTGATAAGTCATTGTATAATATTCAGCCAATTTATTTTCATGCCATTACATCAATATCGCCCAACCAGAAGAGAATAAACTCTTCCTGAACCAACTCCTGCTGGCCTTCATACATTTACATTTTAGTCATTTAGCAGACGCTCTTATCCAGAGCGACTTACAGTAGAGTGCATACATTTTATTACATTTTTACATACTGAGACAAGGATATCCCTACCGGCCAAACCCTCCCTAACCCGGACGACGCTATGCCAATTGTGCGTCGCCCCACGGACCTCCCGGTTGCGGCCGGCTGAGACAGAGCCTGGGCGCGAACCCAGCCCAGCCTGGGCGCGAACCCAGAGACTCTGGTGGCGCAGCTAGCACTGCGATGCAGTGCCCTAGACCACTGCGCCACCCATTCTGACGTTGCTGGTAATAGGCTACACAAGCAGTCGGCAACCTACATTTGGAGTGCAAATGTATCTGACCATTTCTACCGATCTGCGTGCCGGTTATGATTTTCATTTGCACATTTTACTGAAACAGTTTAATTTCATTGATAATAGTTTCTCAAAATCATTGTCTGTGATTAATCTACATTCCACCTAAATCTAAATGAAAATTATACAAATCTAAAAGTAACTTTTATTGCCAACTATGTAAAAAATAGCCTACATAAAGCCAACAAATAAAAAGTCTGATAGCAAAGGGTCTGAATAATTAAGTAAATAAGGTATTTCTGTTTTTTTACCTGTTTTCACTTTGTCATTATGGGCTATTGATGACACCCCTCTGAAACAAGATAACCATCAGAAAAACCTCTTCCTCCTCCCGCTGCTGCTGGCCTTCGTAAATTCTGATGTTATGCTCCTATAGTTTCTGATAATAGGCTACACCAGCAGTCGTTATGCTCCTATAGTTTCTGGTAATAGACTACACCAGCAGTCGTTATGCTCCTATAGTTTCTGGTAATAGACTACACCAGCAGTCGTTATGCTCCTATAGTTTCTGGTAATAGACTACACCAGCAGTCGTTATGCTCCTATAGTTTCTGGTAATAGGCTACACCAGCAGTCGTTATGCTCCTATAGTTTCTGGTAATAGGCTACACCAGCAGTCGTTATGCTCCTTTAGTTTCTGGTAATAGATTACTCCAGCAGTCGTTATGCTCCTAAAGTTTCTGGTAATAGGCTACAACAGCAGTCAGCAACCTTTTCCATTTGGTGCCAATTTATCTGACCATTTCTACTGATCTGGTGCCTGTTATGATTTTCATATACACATTTTACGGGAACAGTTTAATTTAATTTATAATAGTAATAATTATTATAATAGTCTTTATCTCAACATCATTATCTGTGATTAATCTACATTCTATCTAAATGAAAATTATACAAATCTAAAAGTAACTTTTATTGCCATTGCCAACTATGTAAAAATAGCCTACATGAAACCAACAAACAAAAACATTTGCAGCCTGCAGGTAGAAAATATCCCGATTTAAAAAATAAATATCCTATAAATCCCATTGGCTGCACATGGCCTGTCAACAACGAACTTGAAACATTCTATCAACTATCAACTGGGTCCTCTGAAACTTGCAACATTGTATAAAATATTCTGGGCCCTCAGTTTCCTGCGCCAGTGAGTTCTGGACAGACACAGCTGTTGTCTATTTGTGCAAAGGATAAGAAGTAATCAGGTATTTTATAACATTTCCACTGGATCAGAGCATTACATTTTTCCCTTTTATGCTGAGTGGTTATCGAAAGGGCGAGAGATGGAAATAATTTACAAATACTTTGAGCAACTATTGTCATTCGTAATTGATTCGAATAAAATGAGTTTGAGAAGCTGAATCATTTATTTTTTTTAGAAGCTCCACAACTCATTGGTGGTGCATTAAGACAATCTGAAATACTATCAGACATCCCCAAATAGGCACATTTATAGGCCTACATTTCCGCGCAGGCCAGGTAGACTAGTCCTACTTCTATATGTGTAATCAGGTGTGCGTCCTTACTCAACATTGGCAGGAGTGTTTCAAACGAAAGAATGAATAAATTGACAAAACTGACGCATCTTGCGGGGTCAGGTCTGGGTGATCTGCCATGGGTGGTTTCATTTAGTATCCGTTTGGGTCGGCAAGGGGAATGAATCTATTTCTCCATAGTATGTTCTACCGAAGTTGACCGACTGAAAGGGAGTGTAACTTTGATTATAATTACTGTTTCCTGAAGGAGGGAAACGAGGTACAACACCTGATTGGCCCCACCCCTTCCTGGGTCGGTGAAGAGCGGTATTAAATTGAAGGAATAAATCCAAGCCTCACGCTCATCACCTGTGGAAGACAGGGATTCCAGGAAGGCGTGGATTTAATAGTATGTTGTACCTAGTTTCCCTCCTTCAGGGAACAGTAGTTATAGTCATAACGTTACGCTTGTCATATGATGAACTTCAACTTAAATACTGGATCTTGCTGTTGGACAGTTTTTTTGTATTCAGATCTCTGAAATGCTCTCTAACTATGTCTCATTTAGTGTCTCCTTACGTTACGCTGGGAAAACAGTTTTCAATAATTTCAGAGTTTGCTAAATCCAATTGTTCTAACCAAAAGTCCCCTTAACTTTATTGACAACACCCAAATGGATACTGTCATTAACGTGGTTTTTCAATAATTACACATAATTCTTAATACTGTAGCTGTTTTGTTATAGTCACATGTTCAACTATCATCAGCTGATCCAGGAAATCATTTTCTGAATGACAGTCAAATGACAAACATCACGACATGCAACAACAACCAAAGTGCTTCTTCATTCATTACTCTGGTAAAGACAGTTATGCCGAGCTCCACGTTGGATCCAACATCCCTAACAAATTGGTGTTTATAATGTTATTGTCTGCTTGATTTACTGTAGGGTCTCGTTAGTCTGTTTGGACACAGAGATACTTAGCTCATAATATGTAGAGAACTGTTCCTTGATGGATAGGCTATTGTACAACACACAAAGCTATTTTCCTTTATTCAGGACATTTAGAATGACAACACATTACAGAGTAGCCTAGTGGGATTATTCACAAAATTATCAGGTTATGAAATGTCATGACAAAGACATTTTAGTTTCCATGTTTCACCTGAAATATTAAATGATTTATAGTCCTAGGTCTATGTTATTGTTAGGTGAAGTTATGGGTCCTACAGTAGGTCTATGTTGTTGTTAGGTGAAGTTATGGGCCAATTTGTTAAACACTTAATGTGCAAACCCTCAGTTTCAGGCTGATGGCAAAGCTAGCTAAAGAGCATTTTACTGGTTGAAGTGTTTTATAAGTATAAAGCAGTTGATTTGCGGCAATAACACAAACATATTAAGCAGGAGATTCAAACGAGCGTTACAGTTATTATCCAAAAGTAATGTGAAATGCACTCATAAACAACCTGTAAATGGAGGCTATTATTGCTGTCAGCCTATGAGAGCTCCCCTGAGTTTTCCCCCACGGTGGTGAATTAGTGAATAGACACAGAACTTAATGTGAGTTTCCTTGAGTAGCACTCCTGATCTTGCGCTGTAATATTCAGAATACATTGTGGAAAACTAAAATCTTTGCTCACCATTTTTGCTCCAGGCAGATATACTACATCCATAACTATCGGTTTCCTCATTGCCAGATATACTACATCCATAACTAGTGGTTTCCTCATTAGTAGGGAGGTGTTTCTGCAATCAAATTGTGTGTGCATCGCCCTCGTGCTGCAACTTTAGCAAACACAGAAAGGGGCCTTTTTTGGAGACCAAAGGTCGTCTGGCACACTGCTTAGGTTTTGACTGTCTTAAGACAATTGTAAAATAATTTAACAGACCTCTGGGCATCACCCTTTACCTCAAATAAACAGTGGATTTCTGCTGTTGTGGCCCTTTAACCGTCTGACTTTGTTGTTCACACAGGAGAGAGACGGGACTATCGTGGATCCTCTGGGGAGTCTCAACTACATCATGACGCTGCCGAGGCAGAGAAGAGTCTCTCCATGTCAGAACTCCTCAAGAAACACCAGCCGAGATCGAAAGGAAAGAAACCTCACCGCTGCTCTGACTGTGGGAAGAGATTCACATCCTCATCAGGCATTAAAATTCATCAGAGATTCCACACAGGAGAGAAACCTTCTTGCTGTGGTCAATGTGGGAAGAGATTTACCTCCTCATCATGCATTAAAATTCATCAGAGAATTCACACAAGAGAGAAACCATATGGCTGTGCTCAATGTGGGAAGAGTTTTGTTCAACCTAGCCATCTGACTGTACACCAAAGAACACACACAGGAGAGAAACCATATAGCTGTAATCAATGTGGGAAGAGTTTTACTACTTCTAGCTATCTAACTATACACCATAGAACACACACAGGAGAGAAACCATATAGCTGTGATCAATGTAGGAAGAGTTTTTCTACATTTGGCTCTCTAACAATACACCAGAGAACACACACAGGAGAGAAACCATATAGCTGTGATCAATGTGGGAAGAGTTTATCTTCATTTTCCTCTCTAACAATACACCAGAGAACACACACAGGAGAGAAACCATATAGCTGTGATCAATGTGGGAGGAGTTTTAGTACTTCTAACTATCTGACAGTACACCAGAGAACACACACAGGAGAGAATCCGTTATGTGATCAATGTGGGAAGAGTTTTAGTACTTCTAACTATCTAACTATACACCTTAGAACACACACAGGAGAGAAATCTTATAGCTGTGATCGATGTGGGAAGAGTTTTACTCAGCAAAACAGCCTGAATATACACAAGTGGACACACACAGGGGAAGGGATACTCTGATAAAAGATCTCTGATTAAACATAAAATACATCAAGGAGTTGTTTCATGATATCAATGAAATAATGTCACAATGTAGAATGTTTTAACATTGTAGTAGGAGTATTTTAATGATGTCACAATGTAGAATGTTTTAACATTGTAGTAGGAGTATTTTAATGATGTCACAATGTAGAACCCTAAACGTTTGTCCCCTGTTCTATTGATTTCAACATGATATGGATATTAGCCTCAGGGGGAAAATCCAGGCTCTGAATTGGAAGATGACTATTTATGAGATTTATCAGAAAGTGACTAACAAAAAACGAGTTGTCCTCTAACCAGGGATGTACACATTATTCCCAGATTCCGTGTGGTTTTTGAGCTGTTAGTTTTAACAGGACGTGCAACCTCATCTCCATCCTGTCACACAAATTATTTTAGCATGATATCGATGAGTGATGGCAAATAAGGGTTGTGTTCCTTTGTTTAGCGACCCCTACATTTAAATGCATCACTCCAAATTGTAGCTGACTGTCTTCTGCAGGTTGTTCTCTAACCAGTGAGGTAAACGATATCTCCCATTTCCATGTGTTTTGTTTAGTTGTGTTAGTTTCAACAGCACGAACAACCTGATTTCCCCCCTAATCGATATCAGTGATTTATTGCTACTTGTCAAAACAACAGCGTTTCTGGTGCTTGTGCAGATTATAAGGAGCTTGTTTATATAAATACAAGTAATATGATTATTGTGGCAGATGTTTGTGTAAATAGCACATGTTATGTTTAGGTTTTCAATTTATCCCAAACTGTTTCTGCATATTGGTTATTGATTTGGACACGTTAAAACTGTGTTTTGACATTGAGGCTATCCCACCTAGCACAATGTAATTGAAAAGTCGTTGAAAATAAGACAATGCAATCAAAAAAAAATTTTTTTTTATTATACCATGCCTTACCATTAAGTTAATTATTGACAATACATATTAACAAAGGGGTGTCCATTTGGTTTTGATCATTCATATTTACAATTCATGTAACTTTTAGTAATCATCATTATTTATGCAATCAACTGACAATTTTCGGGTATAATTATATTGACATTGTTGCCCTTCTTTTAGAATAGCAGGTTTAATTCTCAGATGTGCCAACCCAAATGTACTAGAGCATGACATTGGGGGCTGGGCCCCGATCCAACAACATGCCTATCGAGTGAACTCTGAAAAGAGAGAGAAGCTCCGCAGTGATTTGGAAAGTTACTATGGTTATTGCAGGAGTTTCCTCTTGAAATCAGACATGTCCGTGTTAAGGACAACTTGTTTGCTGATTGTTTCAAGGGTGGGCAGTCATAGTTTTGCGTTTAGCCATTGCGTTGCCATGGATCACAATTTATTTTGACTGCACGGTTTTCCGTATTGGAGATGAGTTTTGTTTGGGCTCGTTCCAAGGGAACGAGAGTTCTAGAAGCTATTGAGTTTTAGGAAGACGACAGTTCTAGAAGCTATTGAGTTTTAGGATTCTATAGAATGAAAAAGGAGAAAAAAATAATACGATTGTATATTATTATTTAGAAATACGTGTTTTTTCTTGTTTTTAATTGTTGACAGCCAGTAGACACTATGTTTATATTGTAGAAGGTGAAGCATTGTAGTTGATTATAATGTGAAATGGAAGTTGTTTTCTGTTGGTGGTGAGCAAACTTGTCCAACAAAAATTATAGGTTTTATTTGTTGTCTTAAGGGGAAAGGTGTTCCAGGCTTTCGTTTTTCCATTTATGTTTTGAGGTTGGACTTTAGCACGTATAAGCTCGTTAGCATGTATAGCTCGTTAGCACGTATAGCTCGTTAGCACGTAGGGCTCACTGATTGGTGACACCTCGTTAGTCAGTATGTGTAACACCAGTTCTTTTGTTTGCCTCTTCTTGGGCAGATTTAGTGGGTCTCATGGTGGGGGACTTTTATGTCCCAGTTGTTGTTACTAGTCAACTTTCAGTGGACACTGAGAGCAAAACTGCAACATTATGTTATAATACTTTTATTGCATCAAATGGTTGTTTTATGCAACAGAATAGAGGGTTCTTAGAACTATTGTGTCTGTGTGTTCTACTGAAGATGGGCCTCTGGGAGAAAACACTGACAGGACCCTTGTGACCCATTCTATACATCTGTTGTTGGTCATGTAGGTTGAAAGGGGTGTATCTTGGCTGTAAAAGACCTTTGTACTTTTGTCTTGTGGCTCTCAACAAATCATCTGGGGGTGATTTGTCGACCAGCCATCATTATCGTAGAGCACTCAATTGATTCACTTTATATGTGTACGTTGTATTGACCTGCTCCTTTATTAAGTGAATAAAGATTTAGTTTAAGAAGTTTGTCTCAGTTGATATGAAAGAAATTAACCACATTTGGGGATGTTAATCTTCACTTGGTGACCGCTCGTGACGACCTGGGTAAATGGTGCACGAGGGATCCTTCTAACTTGGGATCTCAGGGAGACCACACTTCGGGAACGGAGCAGATGGACCCACCTTTGATCTGAGAGGCAGTGAGCCGAGTCGATACAAAATCTCAAACCTTTTCTTTTTTTTTAAAGAGGTGAGGGAAACACGCAAAGTGTAGTAGTTAGAAAAGCCTCGTAGTGTGTATTCCTGTGTGAGGGGGGTACCTTGGAGGTGTAAACAGGGCCCAGTCAGGAGGCTCTGAGTGTGTATTCCTGTATTTTTCCAGTATGGGAGGAGTTGCTAGATTTATTGAATAAACCTTTTTCCATAAAGTTAGTGAACCAAGGTGGCTGACTAGCTGTTGATGTTGAAGAAGCGTCCCGTCCACTAGATTATACGTCACAGTGGCAGAATCACCTGAAAGACGCACATCGCCATCTGCTGACTGGAGTTGGTATCGCAGTTGAGAAAATACTTTCAGACAAAAAGCTAAAAAGCGACTGCATCTAAAAACCAATGACTCCCTTTGAAAACGGGCGATGTGGCGTCAGAAACATGTATTATAGTGTAAAAATGTACTACAAAGTGCAGCTAAACAGAATAACTTTGGTCATACCCAGTCAGCACGTGACGTCCAAGGACGTCGAATTATGGGCCATATCAGGTCTGTCTGTAGTGGCCGCTATTTCGCCCCAAAATAGTAATCACAAATTTGGCTGTGTGTAACTATGTAAATGTCTCTCGGACAAGGTGAGTTTTATCAATATACACTCTTAAAAGTAAAGGTTCTTGGAGTATCCTTTAGGGGTTCTTCAAATTGAAACTGTGGGGGAACCCCTAAAAGTTATTTGAAGAACCTTTTGTGGGAACCCCTATAAGTTCTTTGACAAACCCCTTATCATGGTTCCTCAAAGAACCTTTTGGGGTTCATTTTTAAACTCCCTGTCCACCCTCCCTCCATTATAAAAACATATTTTAATAATAATAGCAGTATTGACAATATTGATTTAAATAATTCCTTGTTTATTTACTGGCACCACAAATATGAATTAATATTTACAAAACAATTTACCAAACAAAACACATTGCAACATTTCTGCAGACATGTCAGACCATGATAAATAATACATTTACTTTGTATAGTGCTTTTCATGACATTTAAAATATATAAATAATGATGTACAATAAAAACAACATACATTAAAAATGAATCATAGGTAAACTAACAATATTGTAGACTTGATGCTAAATACAGATTTTTCAGCTTTAGTGTGTATATCATATTCACTTAGTTATGTTAGGAAGTTTGCCATCTTTATGACCAGCCCTTGTAACTTCACCCCAACTTCTCTTATCCCCAGAACACAGTAACTTATAAGTGTTTTTCTGATATTTTGGGGAAATTTAAGGAATTTTTTTTTTAAAACAGCCCGAGCAGAGCCCCAAGTCCCATGGGGACGTCCTCGAGGGCGTGGATGTTCTCCCCATCAAAGGCCAGCGGGATTTCACTCTCGTGGTGAAATGGATTTCCGCCGATGTGCAGTAAAGGAGTGAAGAGCGGTGAAATCTGTGTCAACAAAAGTAAGAAAAGATTAATACACATACAATTAACAAAGAACATAACAAATGTTCAGCTGTAGTTTTATATCAGCATGCACACCTATGTTTATGAAGAAACAGATGATTGGTGCATAGGCATACCTTGTCATTTCTGAAAAGATCATTTGTACACATTTGTATGCTAATAGATGTCAGTTTGTATTGACTGCTATGTAGGTTAAATGTACACTTCAAATGCAGCTGTCCTACAACATATCTGTACCTTCTTCTTGATCCCAATTGCATTGTGTCCATGTTCTGTCCTATAAGAATTTCAAAGGAAGAGAAAATGTGTAAAAGAATAGTCTTACAAGCATTAAAACATATATATATATATATAAAATAAATATTGAAAGATAAATGGCATCGACATACAATGTAATGTAAAATAGAAGGACATATTGGAGAAAGCACTAGCCAATACAGTACTGTCATACAGTAACAGTACTGCCATACAGGCCTAATATCACATTTCAAGATATCTTTGTACACAAACGGCCTCCTCCACGTCTCCTGATGTACTGGCCTGTCTCCTGGTAGCGCCTCCATGCTCTGGACACTACGCTGACAGACACAGCAAACCTTCTTGCCACAGCTCGCATTGATGTGCCATCCTGGATGAGCTGCACTACCCGAGCCACTTGTGTGGGTTGTAGACTCCATCTCATGCTACCACTAGAGTGAGAGCACCGCCAGCATTCAAAAGTGACCAAAACATCAGCCAGGAAGCATAGGAACTGAGAAGTTGTCTGTGGTCACCACCTGCAGAATCACTCCTTTTTTGGGGGTGTCTTGCTAATTGCCTATAATTTCCACCTTTTGTCTATTCCATTTGCACAACAGCATGTGAAATTTATTGTCAATCAGTGTTGCTTCCTAAGTGGACAGTTTGATTTCACAGAAGTGTGATTGACTTGGAGTTACATTGTGTTGTTTAAGTGTTCCCTTTATTTTTTGAGCAGTGTATAATATGACTAAATGTGTTTCTTTCTGTGTTTCAGGGGCAGTAAAGAAATGGAACAGCAAGGCCACAGAACATGACATAAGCAGCGCTGTGGGAGACATCCTCAAGCCCCTGGTAGAGCCGGGGGTGGTGTTTACCACTCCACCAGCAGAGCTGTGGGAGACCACCTCAAGCCCCTGGTAGAGCCGGGGGTGGTGTTTACCACTCCACCAGCAGAGCTGTGGGAGACCACCTCAAGCCCCTGGTAGAGCCGGGGGTGGTGTTTACCACTCCACCAGCAGAGCTGTGGGAGACCACCTCAATCCCCCGGTAGAGCCGGGGGTGGTGTTTACCACTCCAACACTCCTTCAGCAGGCTGGAAAAGTGATACTGTTTTTCATACTAAGTGGGAACAAGAGTCTGTTGATTGGTCATTGGGTTCATTAGTTGAAATCAAATCAAGCTTTATTTATACAGCACATTTCAGACATGGATGCAACACAATGGCTTCACAGGAAAAAACAATGAAAATATATTTGACTCAATTTATAAGGATTGTTAATAAAATTGATTACAGACCGATTTATTATACAGCGTCCATGTGTATAAGCTGCAAGTACGTTGAAATTAAATAGTTTTCTTTTCAACTTTCAAGTAAAACCAAACTTATATTGTATGTCGGGCATAGTCTTATTTTCAACGACATTTTGCAAGGTGGGATATCCCCAATGTCACAGTTTAAACGTGTCCAAATCAATAGTCCAAATGCAGAAACAGTTTGTGATAAATTGAAAACCTAAATGTAAAATGTACTATATACACAAACATCTGCCACAATAATCATATTACTTAAACAAGCACCTTATAAACTGCACAAGCACCAGAAACACTGTTGTTTTGACAAGTAGCAATAAATCAATGATATCGATTAGGGGGGAAATCAGGTTGTACGTGCTGTTGAAACTAACATCTAAAATAACACATGGAAATGGGAGATATATTTTACCTCACTGGTTAGAGGACAACATGCAGAAGACAGTCAGCTACATTTTGGAGTAATGCATTTAAATGTAGGGGTCGCTAAACAAAGGAACGCAACACTTATTTGTCATAACTCATCGATATCATGTTGAAATCAATTGTGTGACAGAAGGGAGATGAGGTTGCACGTCCTGTTAAAACTAACAGCTCAAAAACCACACGGAATCTGGGAGTAATGTGTACATCCCTGGTTAGTGGACAACTTGTAGAAAACAGCTCGCTACATTTTGAGGTGTTGCATTTTGATTAAAGTGGGTCACCAACGTTGTAAGTGTAACACAGCTCTTTTTGTGTCACTTTTTTGTTAAATAACATAAATAGTACTCTTTCAATTCAGAGCCTGGAATTTTCCCAAGTATAATATCCATATCACGCTGAAATCAAATGTATGGGGCAAACGTTTAGGGTTCTACATTGTGAAATTCCTTAAAATACTCCTACTACATTGTGACATTAATTAATTGATATCACGAAATAACTCATTCATGTATGTATTGTCTGATGTTTGATCAGACATCTTTTATCAGAGTATCTCTTGTCACACTGATCACAGCTATAAGGTTTCTCTCCTGTGTGCATTCTCTTGTGTAGAGACAGATGGCAAGATTGACCAAAACTCTTCCCACATTGACCACAGCTAAAAGGTTTCTCTCCTGTGTGTGTTCTCTGGTGCACTGTCAGCTCTCCAGATTGACCAAAACTCTTCCCACATTGACCACAGCTATAAGGTTTCTCTCCTGTGTGTTTTCTCTGGTGCACTGTCAGCTCTCCAGATTGACCAAAACTCTTCCCACAATGACAACAGATATAAGGTTTCTCTCCTGTGTGTGTTCTCTGGTGTAGAGTAAGAGAGCGAGATGTTGTAAAACTATTCCCACATTGACCACAGCTGTAAGGTTTCTCTCCTGTGTGTGTTCTCTGGTGTTGAGTCAGATGCCAAGATTGACCAAAACTCTTCCCACATTGACCACAGCTGTAAGGTTTCTCTCCTGTGTGTGCTCTCTGGTGTTGAGTCAGAGTTTTAGATTCAGCAAAACTCTTCCCACATTGACCACAGCTATAAGGTTTCTCTCCTGTGTGTGTTCTCTGGTGCACTGTCAGCTGGCCAGATTGACCAAAACTCTTCCCACATTGATCACAGCTATAGGATTTCTCTCCTGTGTGTATTCTCTGGTGCACTGTCAGATCTCCAGATCGACCAAAACCCTTCCCACATTGATCACAGCTATAAGGTTTCTCTCCTGTGTGTATTCTCTGGTGTTTTGTCAGATGGCCAGATGTAGTAAAACTCTTCCCACATCGACCACAGCTATAAGGTTTCTCTCCTGTGTGTATTCTCTGCTGCACTGTCAGCTCTCCAGATTGACCAAAACTCTTCCCACATTGATCACAGCTATAAGGTTTCTCTCCTGTGTGTATTCTCTGGTGTAGAGTCAGACGGCCAGATGTAGTAAAACTCTTCCCACATTGACCACAGCTATAAGGTTTCTCTCCTGTGTGTGTTCTCTGGTGCACTGTCAGATCTCCAGATTGACGAAAACTCTTCCCACATTGATCACAGCTATAGGGTTTCTCTCCTGTGTGGATTCTCTGATGAATTTTAATGCCCGATGAGGTGAATCTCTTCCCACAGTCAGAGCAGCAGTGAGTTCTCTTCCCTGTGGATCTCTGCAGGTGTTTATTGAGGTGTTCTGATCTGGAGAGACTCTTCTCTGCCTCTTCAGCATCATGAAGTTGTTGAGGCTCCCCAGAGGATCCACGATAGTCCCGTCTCTCTCCTGTGTGAACAACAAAGTCAGATGATTAAAGGCCCACAACAGTGGAAATCCACTGTAAAAGGTGATGCCAACAGCGTAGCCATGATGTTGTACAACAATTGACGTCTGTAATGAATGTTAAAATTATTTGACAATTGTCTTAAAATGAGCAAGAATAGTCATATATTGTCTTGTTTTCACATTAGTAGTAACATCTAAGATTGTAGACTAGAAATAATTTATTCATGTTGTTGAAACTCTAAGCAGTGTGCCAGACGACTTTTGGTCTCCAATATAGTATAGGCCCCTTTCTGTGTTTAATAAAATTGTATGAGGAAACCGATAGTTATGGATGTACTATATCTGCCTGGAGCAAAAATGGTGAGCAAAGATTTTAGTTTTTCACAATGTATTCTGAATGTGAATGGGGGAAAACTCAGGAGTAACCTCCATTTCCAGGTTGCTTATTAGTACATTTCACACTACTTTGGATTATAATTGTAAGGCTCGCTTGAATGTCCTGCTTAATATAATGTTTGCTACAGTATTAAGAACTGCGTTAATGACAGTATCCATTTGGGTGGTGTCAATAAAGTTATGATTTTTTTAAAGTATTTTTAATTAAATTTCGTTTTTCACCTTTATTTAAACAGGTAGGCCAGTTGAGAACAAGTTCTCATTTACAACTGCGACCTGACCAAGATAAAGCAAAGCAGTGCGACAAAAAAACAACAGAGTTACACGTGGGATAAACAAACGTACAGTCAATAACACAATAGAAAAATCTATATACAGTGTGTGCAAATGGAGTAAGGAGGTAAGGCAATAAATAGGCCATAGTAGCGAAGTAATTACACATTTTGAAATTAACACTGGAGTGACAGATGTGCAGATGATGATGTGGAAGTAGAAATACTGATGTGCAAAAGAGCAAAAAAAGTAAATTAAAAAAAATGGGGATGAGGTAGGTAGTTGGATGGGCTATTTACAGATGGGCTGTGTACAGCTGCAGCGATCGGTAAGCTGCTCAGATAGCTGATGCTTAAAGTTAGTGAGGGAGATATAAGTCTCCAACTTCAGCAATTTTTGCATTTCGTTCCAGTCATTTGCAGCAGAGAACTGGAAGGAAAGGCAGCCAAAGAAGGTGTTGGCTTTGGGGATAACCAGTGAGATATACTTCCTGTAGCGCGTGCTATGGGTGGGCGTTGCTATGGTGACCAGTGATTTGAGTTAAGGCGGCCTAGCAAAGACTTATAAATGACCTGGAGACAGTGGGTTTGGCGACGAATATGTAGCGAGGGTCAGCCGACGAGAGCAGTGGTATATGGGGCTTTGGTGACAAAACGGGTGGCACTGTGATAGACTGCATCCAGTTTGCTGTGTAGAGTGTTGGAGGCTATTTTGAAAATGAAATCGCCGAAGTCAAGGATCGGTAGGATAGTCAGTTTTACGAGGGTATGTTTGGCAGTGTGAGTGAAGGAGGCTTTGTTTGCGAAATAGGAAGCCAATTCTAGATTTAATTTTGGATTGGAAATGCTTAATATTAGTCTGGAAGGAGAGTTTACAGTCTAGCCAGACACCTAGATATTTATAGTTGTCCACATATTCTAAGTCAGAACCGTCCAGAGTAGTGATGCTAGTCGGGCGGGTGTGGGCAGCGATCGGTTGTTGATTGATCGGTTGTTCTTATCGGCTGTTGAGTCTGCTGATAAGAATACGGTGATTGAAAGAGTCAAAAGCCTTGGCCAGGTCGATGAAGACGGCTGCACAGTACTGTCTTTTATTGATGGCGGTTATGATATTGTTTAGTAATTTGAGCGTGGATGAGGTGCACCCGTGTCCAGCTCGGAAACCGGATTGCACAGCGGAGAAGGTACGGTGGGATTCGAAATGGTCAGTGATCTGTTTGTTAACTTGGCTTTCGAAGACTTTAGAAAGGTAGGGCAGGATGGATATAGGTCTGTAACAGTTTGGGTCTAGAGTGTCACACCCTTTGAAGAGGGGGATGACCACGGCAGCTTTACAATCTTTAGGAATCTCGGACGATACGAAAGAGAGGTTGAACAGACTATATATATATGTATATATATCTATATATATAGATATATACCTTAATAAAAGGCACATGATAGCCAGCTTGGAGGTTTCCAAAAGGCATTCAGGCCAAAGAGTTTAAGCTTGGTTTCATCAGACCAGAGAATCTTGTTTCTCATGGTCTGAGAGTCCTTTAGGTGCCTTTTTGGCAAACTCCAAGCGGGCTGTCAGGTGCCTTTTACTGAGGAGTGGCTTCCGTCTGGCCACTCTACCACAAATGCCTGATTGGTGGAGTGCTGCAGAGATGGTTGTCCTTCCGGAAGGTTCTCCCATCTCCACAGAGGAACTCTGGAGCTCTGTCAGAGTGACCATCGGGTTCTTGGTCACCTCCCTGACAAAGGCCCTTCTCCCCCGATTGCGTAGTTTGGTCGGGTGGCCAGCTCTAGGAAGAGTCTTCCAAACTTCTTCCATTAAAAAATGATGGTGGCCACTGTGTTCTTGGGGACTTTCAATGTTGCAGACATTTTTTGGTACCATTCCCCAGATCTGTGCCTCGACACAATCCTGTCTCGGAGCTCTAAGGACAATTTATTCGACCTCATTGCTTGGTGTTTGCTCTGACATGCATTGTCAACTGTTGGACATTATATAGACAGGTGTAATCACACACAATATGATTTCATGTGGCACAAACAAAAACACAAATTCTCAGTCAAAAATATAAGTCAGAATACAGCCTTTCTATTCTCTCATTTGATTTCAGGATCTCTGAATGTTCTTCCACACAGAGAGCAGTGGTAGGACTTTTACCGTGTTTATCCTCTAATGCTCCTTCAGGCTACTTGACCAGGTAAAACCCTTTCCAGACTGGGAGCATTGGAAAGGCTTTTCTCCTCTGTATCCTCTCATGAGCTTTAAGGTACGCCATTCGTGAATATCTGTTTTTACATTGGGAGCAGAAAATACTTTTCTCCTGTGTGTATTCTCTCATGCCTTTTCAGGTTAGTTAACATAGTAAAACTCTTTCTACACTGGGAGCATTGGTGTTGTCTCGCTGGTTTGGGCGTCTCTGGGTCTGGTTCCCCTGAAGGACTCTTCCCGCTGTCAGAGTGAGAGTCTGGTTTCTCTCCTTGCAAAGACACACAGAGTATGTCGTTAAACAGAGACCTAAATGAAACCTCCACATGATAAAACGGTCTTCCTATGAAGTTTAATCTAGACTAGATCCCTCAATAAAAGAGCAGAACTGATCATCACAGAGTGGCTGTAGTGCTTTGTAGGCTGGGTAAATCCATTTGAATTCAATACATTTTTGACAGCATCCCTTTTGATTAAAAAAAATCTTTCCTTACATGTTTGACTATGGAAGAAGTGGTAAGAAAGTGACTTCATGTAACTGAATGTAAAAATATTCATGAGATATACAGTACCAGTCAAACGAGTGGACACACCTAGTCATTCAAGGGTTATAATTATTTGTTTTACCATTTTCTGCATCGTAGAATAATAGTGAAGACATGAAAACTATGAAAAAACACATGGAATCATGTAGTAACCCAAAAAAGTGGTAAACAATTCTAAATATATTTTAGATTTTTCAAAGTAGCCACCCTTTGCCTTGATGACAGCTTTGCACACTCTTGGCATTCTCTTAACCAGCTTCACCTGGAATGCTTTTCCAACAGTCTTGAAGGAGTTCCCACATATGCTGAGCACTTTTTGGCTGATTTCCTTCACTCTGTGGTCCAACTCATCCCAAACAATCTTAATTGGGTTGAGGTCAGGTGATTGTGAAGGCCAGGTAATCTGGTGCAGCACTCCATCACTCTCCTTTTTGGTCAAATAACTCTTACACAGCCTGGAGGTGTGTTGAGTCATTGTCCTGTTGAAAAACAAATGATAGTCCCACTAAGCTTAAACCAGATGGGATGGCGTATCGCTTCAGAACGCTGTGGTAGCCAGACAGGTGTGTGCCTTTCCAAATCATGTCCAATCAATTGAATTTACCACAGGTGGACTCCAAACAAGTTGTAGAAACATCTCAACAATGATCAATGGAAACAGGATGCCCCTGAGGTCAATTTCAAGTCTCACAGCAAAGGGTCTGAATACTTATGTAAATAAGGTATTTCTGTTTTTTATTTTTAATAAAAGTAAAAAAAATTCTCCAAACCTATTTTCTCTTTGTCATTACGGGGTATTGTGTGTAGACTGATGAGGATTTTTATTTATTTAATCCATTGTAGAATAAGGCTGTAACGTAACAAAAGATTTAAGTGACAAAAAAGGGGGTTAAAGACATGTAAAATATAGATATAATTTTTTACATCTCTTAGATATCAGACACTTCAGAACAAACTTCCTTTAGATGTTCTGGGAGAAACAATGTTACTATGGTTACTGTTGTTCCATGTTGTGAATGTTATCCAATGTGTTACTATGGTTACTGTTGTTCCATGTTGTGAATGTTATCCAATGTGTTACTATGGTTACTGTTGTTCCATGCTGTGAATGTTATCCAATGTGTTACTATGGTTACTGTTGTTCCATGTTGTGAATGTTATCCAATGTGTTACTATGGTTACTGTTGTTCCATGTTGTGAATGTTATCCAATGTGTTACTATGGTTACTGTTGTTCCATGTTTTGAATGTTATCCAATGTGTTACTATGGTTACTGTTGTTCCATGTTGTGAATGTTAACAAATACGTTACCATGGTTACGGTTGTTCCATGTTGTGAATGTTATCCAATGTGTTACTATGGTTACTGTTGTTCCATGTTGTGAATGTTATCCAATGCGTTACCATGGTTACTGTTGTTCCATGTTGTGAATGTTATCCAATGTGTTACTATGGGTTATAGCAGTATGGACTGTTGTTCCATGATGTGAATGTTATCCAATGTGTTACTATGGTTACTGTTGTTCCATGTTGTGAATGTTATCCAATGCGTTACCATGGTTACTGTTGTTCCATGTTGTGAATGTTATCCAATGTGTTACTATGGTTACTGTTGTTCCATGTTGTGAATGTTATCCAATGTGTTACTATGGGTTATAGCAGAATGGACTGTTGCTCCATGTTGTGAATGTTAACCAATACGTTACTATGGTTACTGTTGTTCCATGTTGTGAATGTTATCCAATGTGTTACTATGGTTACTGTTGTTCCATGTTGTGAATGTTATCCAATGTGTTACTATGGGTTATAGCAGTATGGATAAATATTTTTTGTTGATACTTCCATGGGTCTTACAGTTCAAAATCAAATAGCAAAATTATCACTGGTATAACCTTCTTAAAACAGTACAATACAGGGGAAGCCCTGCATGTTGTTTAAATCTTCTTAAAACAATTCCATATAGCTTAGAAGAACCTCCCCCTCAGACAGGTCTAAGACTGTAATGGGTTAAAACTATCTGAGACTTACATTACTCTGAGACTAGTTATCCTGGGATCTAACATTACTCTGAGACTAGTTATCCTGGGATCTTACATCTTACATTACTCAGACTAGTTATCCTGGGGAATAGTTTTAATACATTTGCAAAAAATCTAAACCTGTTTTTGATTTGGCATTATGGGGTATTGTGTGTAGATTGATGAGGATTTAAAAAATAATCATCAATTTTAGAATAATGGGGTGCACCGAAATCACATTTTTGGCCAATATTCTCCTTGCCCCAAAAAACGATACCGATAACCGATATTTAAAATTTTAGCGGCCTTTTAACATTCTAGTACAGTTAAAAAGTTAAACACACACACACACACACGGACGCAGCGGTCTAAGCCACTGCATCTCAGTGCAAGAGGCGTCACTACAGTCCCTGGTTCGAATCCAGGCTGTATCACATCCGGCCGTGATTGGGAGACCCACAGTAGTTGTCTGTTATTGGTGTAGAGCGGAACACAAAGGAGAGGGATACCACATGTGGATAGGAAGACACAAATTATCATTATTACTGTAAAAATTTCATTTAAAATCCAGCAATTGAACAACTTTAGCTCTCTAGGTCAAGCCAGTAGGTTACAGTAGGTTGTATCTCTCTTGGTCATGCCAGTAGGCTACAGTTGGTTGTAACTCTCTAGGTCATGCCAGTATGCTACAGTAGGTTGTATTTTTCTAGGTCATGCCAGTAGGTTACAGTAGGTTGTAACTCTCTAGGTCATGCCAGTAGGCTACAGTAGGTTGTATCTCTCTTGGTCATGCCAGTAGGCTACAGTAGGTTGTAACTCTCTAGGTCATGCCAGTAGGTTACAGTAGGTTGTATCTCTCTAGGTCATGCCAGTAGGCTACAGTAGGTTGTATCTCCCTAGGTCATGCCAGTAGGCTACAGTAGGTTGTATCTCCCTAGATCATGCTAGTAGGCTACAGTAGGTTGTATCTCTCTAGGTCATGCCAGTAGGCTACAGTAGGTTGTATCTCTAGGTCATGCCAGTAGGTTACAGTAGGTTGTATCTCTCTAGGTCATGCCAGTATGCTACAGTAGGTTGTAACTCTCTAGGTCATGCCAGTAGGCTACAGTAGTTTGTAACTCTCTAGGTCATGCCAGTAGGCTACAGTAGGTTGTAACTCTCTAGGTCATGCCAGTAGGCTACAGTAGGTTGTAACTCTCTAGGTCATGCCAGTAGGTTACAGTAGGTTGTATCTCTCTAGGTCATGCCAGTAGGTTACAGTAGGTTGTAACTCTCTAGGTCATGCCAGTAGGTTACAGTAGGCTGTAACTCTCTAGGTCATGCCAGTAGGCTACAGTAGGTTGTATCTCTCTAGGTCATGCCAGTAGGCTACAGTAGGTTGTAACTCTCTAGGTCATGCCAGTAGGCTACAGTAGGTTGTATCTCTCTAGGTCATGCCAGTAGGCTACAGTAGGTTGTATCTCTCTAGGTCATGCCAGTAGGCTACAGTAGGTTGTATCTCTCTAGGTCATGCCAGTAGGCTACAGTAGGTTGTATCTCTCTAGGTCATGCCAGTAGGCTACAGTAGGTGGTATCTCTCTAGGTCATGCCAGTAGGTTACAGTAGGTTGTATCTCTCTAGGTCATGCCAGTAGGTTACAGTAGGTTGTAACTCTCTAGGTCATGCCAGTAGGCTACAGTAGGTTGTATCTCTCTTGGTCATGCCAGTAGGCTACAGTAGGTTGTATCTCTCTAGGTCATGCCAGTAGGTTACAGTAGGTTGTATCTCTCTAGGTCATGCCAGTAGGCTACAGTAGGTTGTATCTCCCTAGGTCATGCCAGTAGGCTACAGTAGGTTGTATCTCCCTAGATCATGCTAGTAGGCTACAGTAGGTTGTATCTCTCTAGGTCATGCCAGTAGGCTACAGTAGGTTGTATCTCTAGGTCATGCCAGTAGGTTACAGTAGGTTGTATCTCTCTAGGTCATGCCAGTATGCTACAGTAGGTTGTAACTCTCTAGGTCATGCCAGTAGGCTACAGTAGTTTGTAACTCTCTAGGTCATGCCAGTAGGCTACAGTAGGTTGTAACTCTCTAGGTCATGCCAGTAGGCTACAGTAGGTTGTATCTCTCTAGGTCATGCCAGTAGGCTACAGTAGGTTGTATCTCTCTAGGTCATGCCAGTAGGCTACAGTAGGTTGTATCTCTCTAGGTCATGCCAGTAGGCTACAGTATGTTGTATCTCTCTAGGTCATGCCAGTAGGCTACAGTAGGTTGTAACTCTCTAGGTCATGCCAGTAGGCTACAGTAGGTGGTATCTCTCTAGGTCATGCCAGTAGGCTACAGTAGGTTGTATCTCTCTAGGTCATGCCAGTAGGTTACAGTAGGTTGTATCTCTCTAGGTCATGCCAGTTGGTTACAGTTGGTTGTATCCAAGTGGAAACAATTATCAACCCAATGTGGAAAGTGTCAAATTTGGTCAACAACAAAATGAAGGGCTTATTTGCTACTTGAGGTTTACTTGATCCAACAGAAGTTTCGTAATGCTTAAGTTGTTATGTGGACACGTGACATACCGACAACTTTGATAAAAACACTATAGGAGTTGTCTCCAGATCGCTATGCATATTCATGCTAGTAGCTTAGCATCTCTCTCCATTGAATACAGGCGGTGCATATTCATGCTAGTAGCTTAGCATCTCTCTCCATTGAATACAGGCGGTTGACGACAAAAACCCTCATAGAATATAAACAATAGATTACAATAATAAGATGTATCCACCAATCCAAAGAAAGGATAGGCGGGAGCTAGACAACCCGCAGTGCCGCTTTGTGGACAACGACTCCCCTTGTTAGGGCGGAGAGACATCTTGTCAGTACATCCATAATCTTTGTTGTAGCCAACCCAACTCTCACATGGCACTATTGGGGGCACGGTGTGTAGTAAAACATCACTACATTAAAATCGCTACCGTGCCCCCCAGTCTGCGGTCAGCAGATAGACCCTTCTCAAATATATATGTCAAGTCACTTTTTGGAAACGGAACGGAGAAAACAAGGGGTAGCTTGCTCTCTACGTCGTCTGATTCTAGACATATCAGTCATCATCCTGGGCCCTCCGTTGAAGAGGTATTGACGAGCCAACTCGGAATATTCAAAGTTAAAAACACATTTAAGGCAGTACTTACTGGTGTTAATCAGATCTCCTATCTCCACCTCTTCATCTTCCAATGTGACAGTAATCTCTCCTTCCTTCTTCACTCCAAAAACTGCATCCTCCTCTTTCTCTTCCTCCTCTTCTTTTACTGTAAAATCCTCCTCCTCTTTCACTCTGAACGCGTCTTCCTCTTCCTTCACTGAAACGTCTTTCTCTTCTTCTTTCACCGTAACAGCCTCACCCTCTACTTCTTGTTTTACCGTGACATCCTCTTCTTCCTTCTCCTCTTTCACGACAATGTTCAGCCACAGACCCTCTTTCTCCGTCCAGCAGACCCCCTCTTCTTTAACGAGAGGGCAGATGTTTAGGGAGCTCATGGTCGGGGATGTTAGCTAGCTAGCTATCATTAGCGACTAGGCTAGTGCTAATTTAACCAGTCAGCTACTATAGCTGACTAATACAAAATAACGTAATATTAAATGATATTAGATACGACAAAAGTGTGTCTAAAACACAGCAGGTAATATACACCGAAAGAGTATAAATAGATTGAATCTTTCGGCTATGTTGGCTAGCAAGCTACCGGGGTGGTTGACGAGCTGTTTATGAAGAACCGTCCACTAGATTATACGTCACGCTGGCAGCGTCGCCTGAAAGACGCACATCGCCGTCTGCTGACTGGAGGGGAAACGCAGTTGAGGATCATATTTTATTTTCAGACAAAGATTATTTTAAATTGATTTAATTAAATAATACTATTATATTAAGACATACAAAGACAGGAATGTGTTGATTGATTAGTGCGAATAAAAAATTAGCAGCTAGCTACTGGTGTAACAATACATCACGTAGATGTATATAATGAACAGACTAGGTCTATACTGCTCCTACATGGTGTAACAATACATCATGTAGATGTATATAATGAACAGACTAGGTCTATACTGCTCTTACATGGTGTAACAATACATCATGTAGATGTATATAATGAACAGACTAGGTCCATACTGCTCCTACATGGTGTAACAATACATCATGTAGATGTACATAATGAACAGCCTAGGTCTATACTGCTCCTACATGGTGTAACAATACATCATGTAGATGTATATAATGAACAGACTAGGTCTATACTGCTCCTACATGGTGTATCAATACATCATATAGATGTATATAATGAACAGACTAGGTCTATACTGCTCCTACATGGTGTAACAATACATCATGTAGATGTATATAATGAACAGACTAGGTCTATACTGCTCCTACATGGTGTAACAATACATCATGTAGATGTATATAATGAACAGACTAGGTCTATACTGCTCCTACATGGTGTAACAATACATCATGTAGATGTATATAATGAACAGACTAAGTCTATACTGCTCCTACATGGTGTAACAATACATCATGTAGATGTATATAATGAACAGACTAGGTCTATACTGCTCCTACATGGTGTAACAATACATCATGTAGATGTATATAATGAACAGACTAGGTCTATACTGCTCCTACATGGTGTAACAATACATCATGTAGATGTATATAATGAACAGACTAGGTCTATACTGCTCCTACATGGTGTAACAATACATCTACATGAAGGAAAGAAGGAAAGAAGGAGAGAAATTCCACAAATTAACATTTAACAAGGCACACCTGTTAATTGAAATTAATTCCAGGTGACTACCTCATGAAGCTGGTTGAGATAATGCCAAGGGTGACTGCTTTGAAGAGTCTCAAATATAAATATATTTTGATTTGATTAACCCTTTTTTGGTTACTTCATGATTCCATTTGTGTTATTTCATAGTTTTGATGTTTTCATTATTATTCTCCAATGTAGAAAATAGTAAAAATAAAGAAAAACCCTTGAATGAGTAGGTGTGTCCAAACTTTTGACTCGTACTGTATGTAAATGTGATATTTCAGTTGTTGTTTTTGATACATTTGAAACATTTATAAAAACCTGTTTTTGCTTTGTCATTATGGGGTATTGTGATGTCATTATGGGGTATTGTAATGTCATTATGGGGTATTGTAATGTCATTATGGGGTATTGTTGATTTAATCCATTTCAGGATAAGGCTGTAACGTAACAAAATGTGGAAAAAGTGAAGAGGTCTGAATACTTTCCAAATGCGCTGTATATATAGGGGCAGTAGTTAGTGACATCACTTCATGAAACAGGAGGTACAAATATATAACTTAGGTTCACAATATCAACATTCAATGCAATAAAATATATGACCAAGTGGAAACACCAGCCCAGCCACAATCCTAGAGGTTCACTGATGATCAACCTCCTCCTTCACATCTGACTCCTGATGATCAACCTCCTCTTTCACATCTGACTCCTGATGATCAACCTCCTCCTTCACATCTGACTCCTGATGATCAACCTCCTCCTTCACATCTGACTCCTGATGATCAACCTCCTCCTTCACATCTGACTCCTGATGATCAACCTCCTCCTTCACATCTGACTCCTGATGATCAACCTCCTCCTTCACATCTGACTCCTGATGATCAACCTCCTCCTTCACATCTGACTCCAGTGATCAATCCAGAGAGTCTTTTTTGATAGTCCCTTATTATACAAGAGACAAAATCCACAAATTCTACAGCACAACGGCAGAGTCATGTCTTCAGTGGAAAACTAACAATGACTCAATAACCCTTCTGGGAATGTTATGATGTCATAAAGTTAGGGAGGAGTTAGAAAGTTGGCTGTCAGAAGTACAGTTATACAATGTAAAATTACTTTTAATCTGTCTGTATGTATATTTCAAAACATGACATTTGAGGGTGCAGTGAGATACCCCAGATACTTTTCTCATCAATCATCTTAAAAATTATACTTAATTAAAACCTGGAAATCAACCAATCCACTGTTGTTAATTCAAAAGAAAGGTCAAATGCTTTATTATCTAAAAGTTGAAAGTGACGGAGAGAAATAAAATGGTGCTGATGCGGGCGCTGGCTGTCTTCTAGTGGGTCTGGGCAGGTGTGATGTAGTTAATGGAGATGGAGGTGTGTTCTAGTGGGTCTGGGTAGGTGTGATGTAGTTAATGGAGATGGAGGTGTGTTCTAGTGGGTCTGGGCAGGTGCGATGTTGTTAATGGAGATGGAGGTGTGTTCTAGTGGGTCTGGGAAGGTGTGATGTAGTTAATGGAGATGGAGGTGTGTTCTAGTGGGTCTGGGCAGGTGCGATGTTGTTAATGGAGATGGAGGTGTGTTCTAGTGGGTCTGGGCAGGTGTGATGTAGTTAATGGAGATGGAGGTGTGTTCTAGTGGGTCTGGGCAGGTGCGATGTTGTTAATGGAGATGGAGGTGTGTTCTAGTGGGTCTGGGCAGGTGTGATGTAGTTAATGGAGATGGAGGTGTGTTCTAGTGGGTCTGGGCAGGTGTGATGTAGTTAATGGAGATGGAGGTGTGTTCTAGTGGGTCTGGGCAGGTGTGATGTAGTTAATGGAGATTGAGGTGTGTTCTAGTGGGTCTGGGCAGGTGCGATGTAGTTAATGGAGATGGAGGTGTGTTCTAGTGGGTCTGGGCAGGTGCGATGTAGTTAATGGAGATGGAGGTGTGTTCTAGTGGGCCTGGGCAGGTGTGATGTAGTTAATGTTTGTATGATGTTGTCGTTTGTATGTTTTGTATTGTTTATAAAAAGATAATATAAAATATTTTTCCCAATGCAAAGTTACACCTCACTGTTCTATTTTTGGAGTTATTACATTAAACCAATCAGAATTCAGAAGAATGATAAAGTTACGTGTGAAGTAATATGGAGGACCAGCCTATTACCTATGATGTTAACTACAACAGAAATAACTTCAAATGTAGAACTTCAAATTAAACAATCGTTTGCTCTCATGACTTGAGTGATTAAAGTAAACCAACGTTTTGGAAATACATAACGCCATCTAACCAAATATCAAAGAATGTTAGCTATATGCAGTTATCTTAGCCAGCCAGCTAACATTAGCTATATACAGTTATCTTAGCCAGCCAGCTAACATTAGCTATATGCAGTTATCTACGCCAGCCAGCTAACAATAGCTATATGCAGTTATCTTAGCCAGCCAGCAAACATTAGCTATATGCAGTTATCTTTGCCGGCCAGCTAACGTTAGCTATATGCAGTTATCTTAGCCGGCCAGATAACGTTAGCTATTTAGCTAACTAGCTATTAGCCTAACCAGCATAGCCAATCAGCACCGAGACCATTTAGAACCAAACTAACAAAACCTAAACTTGTTTGCAGATCAAAAGATCAGAGACATACAGAATGATGGGAGAAAATGAATCTTCAGAAGCTTAAATAATAATGAGTAGTTATTTATGATATAAGGTGATTTGTAGAGCAGTCAGTTGGCCAGCAGTGTCGAACAAGCCCAATACCAAACCAATCAGGTGGTTGTTCGATTAAACGAAGCTTCAGACGTCATTGATGACGTTCTGCTGATAAGGCATCAGCACACTGCTTTGAAGTTTAATGCTTTCAAGGCCTCGTACCTCCGGTATCAAACATAACATCCCCATCGAAAAGTTGACAATACAAAAAGGAGCAAGCAGGTTGATTTCCTCTTTTGATTTGAGCCCACGGCAAGAAGGCACCAGAGCCCACCGTGCTAACAGGTTCCCACTAGATAACACAACCACACAGTTAATGAAAAGCATGAGGTGAAGCTTGAGCTAGATATCAACCTATCGAGCTAGTGTGACCTTCCTGGTCTCTCAAGTCAGTGAGTCAACACAGGAAGGAGCAATGGATGGATAATTCATTTATTTCCAAAGCTGCAATGATGGGACACACACAGTCTGGATGAATGATCAGTAGTGACGGGATATAAATAGCACTCCCACAGCAATTCTACATTAATCTGCCCTATAATATACTAACAAAAAACTATTGAAATGTCTATCAAAGTTATTGTGATCATATAGTGGATTTAACAATTCCTACTAATTCCTAATTTACTAGAATAAATGAATCAATTGTTTCCATGTGTCTCATATTAGCTACATCAGAATAAACTGTCATCCATTTTAGTATCAAAATATATCAAATTAACCTGAAAAATGACTCAATCTCCCCCTCTGGTGGCGAGGAAGTATAATACACCTAAACTTACAAAACCGGGCAAATAAACTGTCTGGTGTTCATGAGTTTATAAAACATGTACTTTATACATTTGTCATAAATTACCTGCATTGAAGAGACACACAGTGTGGATGAATGATCAGTAGTCGACAGGGTAAAAATAGCACTCCTAAAGAAGATGCATTTTCCAGTTAGATACCAACTTGAAAGAGGGAACTTTAGCATAAAACCCACATGGAAAACTGAGATTTGGCAAATAACATATAAAGAGAGGCTTATTTGACGCCAAACCAACAACAGTAGTTACTAAAACATAAATTGCTAATGTATGATTTAAAAGGTGGATTTTATGATGTAATGTCAAATTTATATATTTCTATCCCGGGACTATTCCATTTTGAACTCACCCACAGCAATTCTCCATAAATCTGCTGTGGATTACCCAGAATCCCGAAATAAATTAATACATATGTGATCATTCAAAAACATAACTGGTTGTGCTTATAGGGAACCAGATCGTGAACACAACTAAGTTACTAAGTCTTTAACCACACTGTATTGTTACACTGGTGAGTAAAAACTTATGCTTCCTACACGAACTTTTTGTCTGAACATTATAATATATATTTTACGTCACACTAGCGTCATTGTCGCACATCTCCATCGCAGTCAGAGGTTCAGACTGAGCGTTACCCACTCCAGTCAGTAGATGGCGGTGTGCGATTTTACCCTCATAGATATCATCCTAACAAACTTGCCCTCCAAATACACCTCTGCTGTTTTCAACCAAGATCTCAGCGATCACTGCCTCATTGCCTGTATCCGTAATGGGTCAGCGGTCAAACGACCTCCACTCATCACTGTCAAACGCTCCCTGAAACACTTCAGCGAGCAGGCCTTTCTAATCGACCTGGCCGGGGTATCCTGGAAGGATATCGATCTCATCCCGTCAGTAGAGGATGCCTGGTCATTTTTTAAAAATGCCTTCCTCACCATCTTGAATAAGCATGCCCCATTCAAGAAATTTAGAACCAGGAACAGATATAGCCCTTGGTTCTCTCCTGACCTGACTGCCCTTAACCAACAGAAAAACATCCTATGGCGTTCTGCATTAGCATCGAACAGCCCCCGTGATATGCAACTTTTCAGGGAAGCCAGAAACCAATATACACAGGCAGTTAGAACAGCCAAGGCTAGCTTTTTCAAGCAGAAATTTGCTTCCTGCAACACAAATTCAAAAAAGTTCTGGGACACCGTAAAGTCAATGGAGAATAAGAACACCTCCTCCCAGCTTCCAACCGCTCTGAAGATAGGAAACACTGTCACCACCGACAAATCCACTATAATTGAGAATTTCAATAAGCATTTTTCCACGGCTGGCCATGCTTTCCATCTGGCTGCCCCTACCCCGGACAACAGCACTGCCCTCCCCTCTGCTACTCGCCCAAGCTTCCCCCATTTCTCTTTCTCCCAAATACAGTCAGCTGATGTCCTAAATGAGCTGCAAAATCTGGACCCTTACAAATCAGCCGGGCTAGATAATCTGGACCCTTTCTTTCTAAAACTATCTGCTGAAATTGTTGCCACCCCTATTACTAGCCTCTTCAACCTCTCTTTCGTGTCGTCCGAGATCCCCAAAGATTGGAAAGCAGCTGCGGTTATCCCCCTCTTCAAAGGGGGGGACACCCTTGACCCTAACTGCTACAGACCTATATCTATCCTACCCTGCCTTTCTAAGGTCTTCGAAAGCCAAGTCAACAAACAGATTACCGACCATTTCGAATCCCACCACACCTTCTCCGCTATGCAATCTGGTTTCAGAGCTGGTCATGGGTGCACCTCAGCCACGCTCAAGGTCATAAACGACATCGTAACCGCCATCGATAGGAAACAATACTGTGCAGCCGTATTCATTGACCTGGCCAAGGCTTTTGACTCTGTCAATCACCACATCCTCATTGGCAGACTCGACAGCCTTGGTTTCTCTAATGATTGCCTCGCCTGGTTCACCAACTACTTCTCTGATCGAGTTCAGTGTGTCAAATCGGAGGGTCTGTTGTCCGGGCCTCTGGCAGTCTCTATGGGGGTGCCACAGGGTTCAATTCTTGGACCGACTCTCTTCTCTGTATACATCAATGATGTCGCTCTTGCTGCTGGTGATTCTCTGATCCACCTCTACGCAGACGACACTATTCTGTATACTTCTGGCCCTTCTTTTGACACTGTGTTAACAACTCTCCAGGCGAGCTTCAATGCCATACAACTCTCCTTCCGTGGCCTCCAACTGCTCTTAAATACAAGTAAAACCAAATGCATGCTCTTCAACCGATCGCTGCCTGCCCCTGCCCGCCTGTCCAACATCACTACTTTGGACGGTTCTGACTTAGAATATGTGGACAACTACAAATACCTAGGTGTCTGGTTAGACTGTAAACTCTCCTTCCAGACTCACATCAAACATCTCCAATCCAAAGTCAAATCTAGAATTGGCTTCCTATTCCGCAACAAAGCATCCTTTACTCATGCTGCCAAACATACCCTTGTAAAACTGACCATCCTACCAATCCTCGACTTCGGTGATGTCATTTACAAAATAGCCTCCAAAACCCTACTCAATAAATTGGATGCAGTCTATCACAGTGCCATCCGTTTTGTCACCAAAGCCCCATATACTACCCACCACTGCGACCTGTACACTCTCGTTGGCTGGCCCTCGCTTCATACTCGTCGCCAAACCCACTGGTTCCAGGTCATCTACAAGACCCTGCTAGGTAAAGTCCCCCCTTATCTCTGCTCGCTGGTCACCATAGCAGCACCTATCTGTAGCACGCGCTCCAGCAGGTATATCTCTCTAGTCATCCCCAAAACCAATTCTTCCTTTGGACGCCTCTCCTTCCAGTTCTCTGCTGCCAATGACTGGAACGAACTACAAAAATCTCTGAAATTGGAAACACCTATCTCCCTCACTAGCTTTAAGCACCAGCTGTCAGAGCAGCTCATAGATTACTGCACCTGTACATAACCCATCTACAATTTAGCCCAAACAACTACCTCTTTACCTACTGTATTTATTTTATTAATTTATTTTGCTCCTTTGCACCCCATTATTTTCTGTCTCTACTTTGCACTTTCTTCCGCTGCAAACCAACCATTCCAGGTTTTTTTTTTAGTTTTATTTTACTTGCTGTGTTGTATTCACTTCACCTCCATGGCCTTTTATATTTTTATTTATTTATTTTATTTTATTTATTTATACATATATTTGTTTGCCTTCACCTCCCTTATCTCACCTCACTTGCTCACATTGTATATAGACTTATTTTTTTTTTTCACTGTATTATTGACTATATGTTTGTTTTACTCCATGTGTAACTATGTGTTGTTGTATGTGTCGAACTGCTTTGCTTTATCTTGGCCAGGTCGCAATTGTAAATGAGAACGTGTTCTCAATTTGCCTACCTGGTTAAATAAAGGTTAAATAAAAAAAAAAAAAATTTTAAGGCAATGCTGTTAGTGTGACGTATAATCTAGTGGACGGAACGCAATGCTGTTAGTGTGACGTATAATCTAGTGGACGGAACGCTTCTTTCAGCAGCAACAACAGTTAGTCCGCCACCTCCGTAGCTTGCTAGCCAAAATAGCCGAACCCATAAAGCTCTTTAGACGCTTTAGTGTATATTAGCCACTGTATTTCAAACCCTCGTCTGTCGTCTAGTTAGTTATCCTATTTCATTTCATATTTACGGTTTTGTTGTTATTATTCAGCTGGCGGGCTGGTTAAGTTAGCATTAGCCTAGCTAGCTAACATCTCCGACCATGAGTTCACTAAATTACTCTCTTCCTGCTGAAGAAGAGACGGTCTGCTGGACGGAGAAAGAAGCTCTCATCAAAGAGGAGGAGGAAGAGAAGGATGTTACAATACAAAAACAAGTAGAGGGTGAGGTTGTTACCCTGAAAGAAGAAGAGAAAGACGTTTCAGTGAAAGAAGAGGAAGACGTTACAGTGAAAGAAGAGGCGTTCAGAGTGAAAGAGGAGGAGTGTGTTACAGTAAAAGATGAGGAGGATTCAGTTTTTGAAGTGAAAGCGGAGGATGGGGAGTTTACGGTCTCATCGGAAGAAGAGGAGGAAGAAACTGGATATCTGGACCCGATTTCCCAAACGCAATTTAAGGCATCCAGTGGTTCTAAAGATGAACTAAGCCATAAGATGGTTTTGAGAAACCGGGCCGTGATTACCACTGGTAAGTACTGTCTTAAATACAGAGGTACAAACTCTGCAGTTGTTGAACTGATGTTTGGTGTTAAAGGGGAAATCTGCAATTACCACATCCATATTTTGATTTTTAAATTATTTATTTATAGCCATTGATTCTTGAAGAATATAACACATGCCTCATGATCTTAGTTCAACTGTTGTACCCCATCAGAACACCAAATAAGCTTTTTTACTTCAATGTATAGAAACTATGTAAATCAACACTGTAAAGCCTCAAAACATAGTTAAAACGCTAATGTTGATATCATGGATGGTCAGTCCTTGCATCAGTCCATGGTCAGTCCTTGCATGTTGAGTTAGGGTTGATACAATAGCTTTCTCTATGAATTTGAAAGTAGTTACATTTCTCCAGCCCCATCCATCATCTTATTAGCAAAATAGTGGTGGAATTACAGCTTTTTATTGGTTGATTGATTGTTGTGTGGCTTTTTTAAAGGGACAACTTAGTATTTAAACAGCAACAAAATGGCTGCCCAGAGACTTGGTTTGGTAAACAGCTGAGGGATGGGGGCTGGAGAAATGTAACCACTCTCAAATTCATAGAGAAAGCTATTGTATCAACCCTAACTCAACACCTAGCGACCTCGTCAAGAAGTTCAGACATCTTGGCGTAACAGTTTTAAGGTGTTGGCTTGACAGTCACTGGACCCAGGTTTGAGTTCAGCTCAGGGCTTCCGCCTGAATTCACTACACTATGAATACAAGGACTGGCCATGCATGATGTCATAATGATAGTTTAACCAGGTTTCTAGGCTATATAGTATATTCTAGAATTCATCCATGATGTCATAATGATAGTTTAACCAGGTTTCTAGGATATATAGTATATTCTAGAAGTCATCCATGATGTCATAATGATAGTTTAACCAGGTTTTAGGCTATATAGTATATTCTACAATTGCCAATGTAGATTTCCTGTGGGGGTCAAATTGTTAGAGCTGTTGATAAGTCATTGTATAATATTCAGCATATATTTTCATGCCATTCCATCAATATTGCCCAACCAGAAGAGAATAAACTCTTCCTGAACCAACTCCTGCTGTCCTTCATAAATTCTGACTTTGCTGGTAATCGGCTACACAAGCAGTCAGCAACCTACATTTGTAGTGCAAATGTATCTTACCATTTCTACTGATCTGCATGCCAGTTATGATTTTCATATTCACATTTTACTGGAACAGTTTAATTTAATTTATAATAGTATCTCAATCATTGTCTGTGATTAATCTACATTCTATCTAAATGACAATTATACAAATCTAATTAACTTTTATTGCCATTATGAAATCATGGATGAATTCTAGATGCCAACTACGTAAAAAATAACCTACATAAAGCCAATAAATAAAAACATTGCTAATAACTGTCCTATAAATCACATGGCCTGTCTATAACGAACTTGAAACATTGTATAAAATATTCTGGGCCCTCAGTTTCCCCTGCCAGTGAGTTCTCGACCGATACAGCTGTAGGCTATTTGTGAAAGAGATAAGAAGTAATCAGGTATTTTATAACATTTCCACTGGATCAGAGCATTACATTTTTCCCTTTCGTGCCGAGTGGTTATCGAAAGGGCGAGAGCTGGAAATATTTTTCAAATACTTTGAGGAACTATTCTCATTTGCAATTGATTTTGATTAGACTTTGTTTACTTGCTGTTTGAGGTGAAAAAAAAACATTACTTTGAGAAGCTCCACAACTCACAATCAGACATCCCCAAATGGGCATATTTATAGGCCTACATTTGTGCTCAGGACAGGTAGACTAGTCCTACTTCTATATGTGTAACCAGGTAGACTAGTCCTACTTCTATATGTGTAACCAGGTAGACTAGTCCTACTACTATATGTGTAACCAGTTAGACTAGTCCTACCTCTATATGTGTAATCAGGTAGACTAGTCCTACTTCTATATGTGTAACCAGGTAGACTAGTTCTACTTCTATATGTGTAACCAGGTAGACTAGTCCTACTTCTATATGTGTAACCAGGTAGACTAGTCCTACTTCTATATGTGTAACCAGGTAGACTAGTCCTACTTCTATATGTGTAGTCAGGTAGACTAGTCCTACTTCTATATGTGTAGTCAGGTAGACTAGTCCTACTTCTATATGTGTTGTCAGGTAGACTAGTCCTACTTCTATATGTGTAACCAGGTAGACTAGTCCTACCTCTATATGTGTTACCAGGTAGACTAGTCCTACTTCTATATGTGTAACCAGGTAGACTAGTCCTACTTCTATATGTGTAACCAGGTAGACTAGTCCTACCTTTATATGTGTAACCAGGTAGACTAGTCCTACTACTATATGTGTTGTCGGGTAGACTAGTTCTACTTCTATATGTGTAACCAGGTAGACTAGTCCTACTACTATATGTGTAACCAGGTAGACTAGTCCTACTTCTATATGTGTAACCAGGTAGACTAGTCCTACCTCTATATGTGTAACCAGGTAGACTAGTCCTACTTCTATATGTGTAACCAGGTAGACTAGTCCTACTTCTATATGTGTAACCAGGTAGACTAGTCCTACTTCTATATGTGTAACCAGGTAGACTAGTCCTACTACTATATGTGTAACCAGGTAGACTAGTCCTACTACTATATGTGTAATCAGGTAGACTAGTCCTACCTCTATATGTGTAATCAGGTAGACTAGTCCTACTTCTATATGTGTAACCAGGTAGACTAGTCCTACTACTATATGTGTAACCAGGTAGACTAGTCCTACTACTATATGTGTAACCAGGTAGACTAGTCCTACTACTATATGTGTAATCAGGTGTGCGTCAACATTGACAAACAAAAGACAATGAATAAATTGACAAAACTGACACATGTTGCGGGGTCAGGTCAAATCAAATGTTATTGGTCACATGGTTAGCGGATGTTAATGGTCACATACACATGGTTAGCAGATGTTAATGGTCACATACACATGGTTAGCAGATGTTATTGATCACATACACATGGTTAGCGGATGTTAATGGTCACATACACATGGTTAGCGGATGTTAATGGTCACATACACATGGTTAGCGGATGTTAATGGTCACATACACATGGTTAGCGGATGTTAATGGTCACATGCACATGGTTAGCGGATGTTAATGGTCACATACACATGGTTAGCGGATGTTAATGGTCACATACACATGGTTAGCGGATGTTAATGGTCACATACACATGGTTAGCAGATGTTAATGGTCACATACACATGGTTAGCAGATGTTAATGGTCACATACACATGGTTAGCAGATGTTAATGGTCACATACACATGGTTAGCAGATGTTAATGGTCACATACACATGGTTAGCAGATGTTATTGGTCACATACACATGGTTAGCAGATGTTAATGGTCACATACACATGGTTAGCAGATGTTAATGGTCACATGCAGATGTTAATGGTCACATACACATGGTTAGCAGATGTTAATGGTCACATACACATGGTTAGCAGATGTTAATGGTCACATACACATGGTTAGCAGATGTTAATGGTCACATACACATGGTTAGCAGATGTTAATGGTCACATGCAGATGTTAATGGTCACATACACATGGTTAGCAGATGTTAATGGTCACATACACATGGTTAGCGGATGTTAACTTCTCACGAGTCACCATCCCGGATCCGGGAGCACCCTCATCAGTAAAAAAGCTGACTAGCATAGCCTAGCATAGCGCCACAAGTAAATACTAGCATCTAAATATCATAAAATCACAAGTCCAAGACACCAGATGAAAGATACACATCTTGTGAATCCAGCCATCATTTCTGATTTTTAAAATGTTTTACAGGGAAGACACAATATGTATTTCTATTAGCTAACCACGATAGCAAAAGACCCAACTTTTTTTTCCCACCTTTTTTTCCTGCATAGGTAGCTATCACAAATTCGACCAAATAAAGATATAAATAGTCACTAACCAAGAAACAACTTCATCAGATGACAGTCTGATAACATATTTATTGTATAGCATATGTTTTGTTCGAAAAATGTGCATATTTCAGGTATAAATCATAGTTTTACATTGCAGCCACCATCACAAAATCTCACCAAAGCAGCTAGAATAACTACAGAGACCAACGTGAATTACCTAAATACTCATCATAAAACATTTATGAAAAATACACAGTGTACAGCAAATGAAAGACAAACATCTTGTGAATCCAGCCAATATTTCAGATTTTTTAAGTGTTTTACAGCGAAAACACAATATAGCATTATATTAGCTTACTACAATAGCCTACCACACAGCCGCATTCAATCAAGGAACGTTAGCGATAGCGAATAAACCAGCAAAATATATAATTTTTTTCACTAACCTTCTCAAACTTCCTATAACATCATATTACACAATACATATATGGTTTGTTCGAAAATGTGCATATTTAGCGGTACAATTCGTGGTTGAACAATGAATACTAGCCAAACTGCCCAAAATAATCCGGATATATTTCTGACACTCACATCATCTAATCAAATAACTAATCATATACTTTACTAAAAAATACAGGTTGGACAGAAAATGAAAGATACACTAGTTCTTAATGCAACCGCTGTGTTAGATTTTTAAAAATAACCTTATTACGACATACAGCTTACGTTATAGCGAAACTGCGCCCGAATTCTGGGCGGTATATAGTCTAAACATTTTTCGACAGAAATACGAAATAATATCATAAATGGTTCCTACTATTTGATGAGCTTCCATCAGAATCTTGTACAAGTTGTCCTTTGTCCAGAATAATCGTTGTTTGGTTGTAGAATGCCCTCTTCATCTGTAGAACGCTAGCCAACATTAGCAGTGTGGCGCAGCAGTGTCCAAATCCCCAGAACGCATCACAAAGAAAATATCGAAAATCGGAATAAACTTATATAAACTGATATAAGTCGGTTTAATATAACTAGTTGATGATGTTTTTAACACATATATCGAATAAAATCAGAGCCGGATATATCTAACGTCGATAACGAAAGGTTTTCAGAACGCAATCCAGGTGACCGATTCGAAAGAAAGAGTGGTCGCGTCACTCCAACAGGTCTTGTTTGGCCTCAGATAGAGATATACACCCCATTCCAATTCCCACTGCCTACTGA
Organism: Salvelinus alpinus; assembly: GCF_045679555.1. Classification (NCBI taxonomy): domain Eukaryota; kingdom Metazoa; phylum Chordata; class Actinopteri; order Salmoniformes; family Salmonidae; genus Salvelinus; species Salvelinus alpinus. The sequence goes on from NC_092087.1 coordinate 108,294,363, forward strand.
CATCTAGTGGAAGGCGTATGCAGTGCATGTAGACCCATAGATTACATGCAAATTGATAAACTGACCCTGGAACAGAGTGCCCGATTTCAGATTTCTCACTTCCTGACAGAAGGTTTGCTGCAAAATGAGTTCTGTTTTACTCACAGATATAATTCAAACGGTTTTAGAAACTAGAGTGTTTTCTATCCAATAGTAATAATAATATGCATATTGTACGAGCAAGAATTGAGTACATGTAAATGGAGGCTATTATTGCTGTCAGCCTATGAGAACTCCCCTGAGTTTTCCCCCACGGTGGTGAATTAGTGAATAGACACAGAGCTTAATGTGAGGTTCCTTCAGTAGCACTCCTGATCTTGCGCTGTAATATTCAGAATACATTGTGGAAAACTAAAATCTTTGTTCACCATTTTTGTTCCAGACAGATATACTACATCCATAACTAGTGGTTTCCTCATTACCAGATATACTACATCCATAACTAGTGGTTTCCTCATTAGCAGATATACTACATCCATAACTAGTGGTTTCCTCATTACCAGATATACTACATCCATAACTAGTGGTTTCCTCATTAGCAGATATACTACATCCATAACTAGTGGGTTCCTCATTACCAGATATACTACATCCATAACTAGTTGTTTCCTCATTAGCAGGGAGGTGTTTCTGCAATCAAATTGTGTGTGCATCGCCCTCGTGCTGCAATTTTAGCAAACACAAAGGGGCCTTTTTTGGAGATCAAAGGTCGTCTGCCACACGGCTTAGGTTTGACTGTCTTAAGACAATTGTAAAATAATTTAACAGACCTCTGGACATCACCTTTTACCTCAAATAAACAGTGGATTTCTGCTGTTGTGGCCCTTTAATCAAATCAAGTTTATTTTCTATAGCCCTTCGTACATCAGCTAATATCTCGAAGTGCTGTACAGAAACCCAGCCTAAAACCCCAAACAGCAAGCAATGCAGGTGTAGAAGCACGGTGGCTAGGAAAAACTCCCTAGAAAGGCCAAAACCTAGGAAGAAACCTAGAGAGGAACCAGGTTATGAGGGGTGGCCAGTCCTCTTCTGGCTGTGCCGAGATTATAACAGAACATGGCCAAGATGTTCAAAATGTTCATAAATAACAAGCATGGTCAAATAATAATCAGGAATAAATGTCAGTTGGCTTTTCATAGCCGATCATTAAGAGTTGAAAACAGCAGGTCTGGGAAAGGTAGAGGTTCCATAACCGCAGGCAGAACAGTTGAAACTGGAACAGCAGCAAGGCCAGGTGGACTGGTGCAAGGAGTCATCATGCCCGGTAGTCCTAACGCATGGTCCTAGGGCTCAGGTCCTCCGAGAGAAAGAAAGAGAGAAGGAGAGAATTAGAGAGAGCATACTTAAATTCACACAGGACACTGGATAAGACAGGAGAAGTACTCCAGATATAACCAACTGACCCTAGCCCCCCGACACATAAACTACTACAGCATAAATACTGGAGGCTGAGACAGGAGGGGTCAGGAGACACTGTGGCCCCATCCGATGATACCCCCGGACAGGGCCAAACAGGAAGGATATAACCCCACCCACTTTGCCAAAGCACAGCCCCCGCACCACTAGAGGGATATCTTCAACCACCAACTTACAATCCTGAGACAAGGCCGAGTATAGCCCACAAAGATCTCCACCACAGCACAAACAAAGGAGGGGCAGGATGATCACGTCAGTAACTCGACCCACTCAAGTGACGCACCCCTCCTAGGGACGGCATGAAAGAGCACCAGTAAGCCAGTGACTCAGCCCCTGTAATAGGGTTAGAGGCAGAGAATCCCAGTGGAGAGAGGGGAACCGGCCAGGCAGAGACAGCAAGGGCGGTTCGTTGCTCCAGAGCCTTTCCGTTAACCGTCTGACTTTGTTGTTCACACAGGAGAGAGATGTGACTATCGTGGAATCTCTGGGGAGCCTCAACAGCCTATTGATGCTGACAAGGCAGAGAAGAGTCTCTCCAGATCAGAACTCCTCAAGAAACACCAGCAGAGACCCACAGGGAAGAAATCTCACTGCTGCTCTGACTGTGGGAAATGTTGCAAATCTTCATCAGAACTTAAAATACACCAGCGAACACACACAGGAGAGAAACCTTATATCTGTGATCAATGTGGGAAGAGGTTTACTACATCTAACCATCTGACTGTGCACCAGAGAACACACACAGGAGAGAAACCATATAGCTGTGATCAATGTGGGAAGAGTTTTGCTAAATCTAGCCATCTGACTGCACACCAGAGAACACACACAGGAGAGAAACCATATAGCTGTGATCAATGTGGGAAGAGTTTTGCTAAATCTTGCCATCTGACTACACACCAGAGAACACACACAGGAGAGAAACCATATAGCTGTAACCAATGTAGAAAGAGTTTTTCTTCTTCTAGCTATCTAACTATACACCATAGAACACACACAGGAGAGAAACCTTATAGCTGTGATCAATGTGGGAAGAGTTTTTCTTCTTCTTGCTATCTAACTATACACCATAGAACACACACAGGAGAGAAACCTTATAGCTGTGATCAATGTAGAAAGAGTTTTTCTTCTTCTAGCCATCTAACTATACACCATAGAACACACACAGGAGAGAAACCATATAGCTGTAATCAATGTGGGAAGAGTTTTTCTTCTTCTAGCTATATAACTATACACCATAGAACACACACAGGAGAGAAACCTTATAGCTGTGATCAATGTGGGAAGAGTTTTTCTTCTTCTTGCTATCTAACTACACACCATAGAACACACACAGGAGAAAAACCATATAACTGTGATCAATGTGGGAAGAGTTTTACTTGGCCAAAAAGCCTGAATATACACAAGCGGACACACACAGGGGAAGAGATACTCTGATAAAAGATCTCTGATTAAACATCAAATACATGAAGGAGTTGTTTCATGATATCAATTAAATAATGTCACAATGTAGAATGTTTTAACATTGTAGAAGGAGTATTTTAATGATGTCACAATGTAGAATGTTTTAACATTGTAGTAAGAGTATTTTAATGATGTCACAATGTAGAATGTTTTAACATTGTAGAAGGAGTATTTTAATGATGTCACAATGTAGAATGTTTTAACATTGTAGAAGGAGTATTTTAATGTCACAATGTAGAAGCCTAAACATTTGTCCCCTGTTCTAAAAAAGTGACTAACACAAAAAGAGCTGTGTTACATTTCCCACGTTGGTGACCCACTTGAATCAAAATGCAACACTTCAAAATGTAGCGATCTGTTTTCTACAAGTTGTCCTCTAACCAGGGATGTACACATTACTCCCAGATTCTGTGTTTTTTTTTTAGCTGTTAGTTTTAACAGGATGTGCAACCTCATCTCCCTCCTGTCGCACAGTTGATTTCAGCATGATATCGATGAGTGATGACAAATAAGTGTTGCGTTCCTTTGTTTAGCGACCTCTACATTTAAATGCATCACTCCAAAATGTAGCTGACTGTTTTCTGCAGGTTGTCCTCTAACCAGTGAGGTAAAATATATCTCCCATTTCCATGTGTTTTTTTTAGTTGTGTTAGTTTCAACATCAGGTACAACCTGATTTCCCCCCTAATCGATATCAGTGATTTATTGCTACTTGTTAAAACAACAGCGTTTTTGGTGCTTGTGTCCATGGTGAGTTTTCGGATTCTATAAAGAGAATTTTGAGAGAAAAAAAGAATACTATTGTGTATTATTATATAGAAATATTTTTTTATGTTTTGAGGTTGGACTTTAGCACGTCTAGCTCGTAGGACGCACTGATTGGTGTCACCTCGTTAGTCAGTATGTGTTACACCTGTGCTGGCTTGTCCATCTCGTTAGTGGGAAGGTGTTTCACCTGAGCTGGTCCAGGTTCTATTTAAGAGTGTCTGGCCCAGTGCTCCAGTTGTCTTGATAGATGTGGAGAGTCAACACCTTTAGTTGCTCCACCTTTTTGGTTTGCTTCCTGTCTTTAAGTTTGTTGTGGGTTTTTCTTTTGTTTGCCTCTTCTTGGGCAGATTTAGTGGGTCTCATGGTGGGTGTCTTTTAGGTCCTAGTTGTTGTTACTAGTCAATTTTCAGTGGACACCCCCATAGTGTCTTTCAGAACCCCTCCTAAAAAACAAGCTAATATTTTGGGTTGGATATATTAACATTTTAATCAATGGCATTTCCTTAAAATGTTCATTATTCTTCTGTTTGTGTACTAAATATTTGATTATTTTCATTGTCTTTTATTTGTTTTTTTCCTGTTCCTGTTGCATCCATCCATCCATATCTGAAATGTGCTGTATAAATAAAGCTTGATTTGATTTCAACAACAACATGTCATTTTTATTTCACCTTTATTTAAACAGGTGGCCATGATGTCATAATGATAGTTTAACCAGGTGACCATGATGTCATAATGATAGTTTAACCAGGTCGGCCAGTTGAGAACAAGTTCTCATTTACAACTGCGACCTGGCCAAGATAAAGCAAAGCAGTGTGACAAAAAAAACAACACAGAGTTACACATAAACAAACGTACAGTCAGTAACACAAAATATATATATACAGTGTGTGTAAATGGAGTATGGAGGTAAGGCAATAAATAGGACCATAGTGGCGAAATAACTACAATCTAGCAATTAAATAGATCAAACAGATCAATCCCATTTTCCAGCCTGCTGAAGGGCTCTAGGTGGTGGACACCACCCCCGGCTCTACCAGGGTCTTGAGGTGGTCTCCCACAGCTCTGCTGGTGGAGTGGTAAACACCACCCCCGGCTCTACCGGGGTCTTGAGGTGGCCTCCCACAGCTCTGCTGGTGGAGTGGTAAACACCACCCCCGGCTCTACCGGGGGCTTGAGGTGGTCTCCCACAGCTCTGCTGGTGGAGTGGTAAACACCACCCCCGGCTCTACCGGGGGCTTGAGGTGGTCTCCCACAGCTCTGCTGGTGGAGTGGTAAACACCACCCCCGGCTCTACCTGGGGCTTGAGGTGGTCTCCCACAGCTCTGCTTATGTCATGTTCTGTGGCCTTGCCGTTCCATTTCATGACTGCCCCTGCAACACAGAAAGAAACACATTTAGTCATATTATATAAAACACTCAAAGTAATGGATATGATTCATCTATGGCCTCAGTTACACCTGGCACCTAAATGTAACTTCTGTCATCTGATCACTCCAAGCTGCATTAGGTTCAGATCTACCAGGATGGGCCTTTGACGCAGTCAGGCCACCGAATATGCATAAGCAATGTAAAGAGATGTGGGGAAAAGTACATTTTACACACATTACCTTCATAAATCAAATGTTATAGGTCACAGGCAGATGTTATTGTAGTGAAATGCTAGACAAGACAAGTAGGCACACAATGGATTATGGTCATTGTAGTTAATTCATTTTTATGAGCTAAACTATGTAGAATATTGGCCTGTTGGAAACTACAACTCCCTACTACATCACACAGTTCAGTCTGGATCTGATTTATCTCTAGAGAAACTACAACTCCCTACTACATCACACAGTTCAGTCTGGATCTGATTTATCTCTAGAGAAACTACAACTCCCTACTACATCACACAGTTCAGTCTGGATCTGATTTATCTCTAGAGAAACTACAACTCCCTAATACATCTCTAGACTAGTTCCAGACACACCCTCTGGGCAGACAGGCCAAAGGCGCTTGCTTGCCCCAATTCAGGGAACCGTTGATGTACTTCAGAGGAACTGTGTCTAGAGTGATTTCCTGTTGTTTTGACACCTCACTGTAAAACTAGAATAACTAGCTGTTGCTACAGAACGAGACGACCAATCCCCAGTTAGTCTGTGTCTCGTTCTCCACACACGGACACATACCAAGATCACGTGTTTTCTATATGCACAAGATAGTTTGACTATATAAGGCTCCTGAACTCCTTGTGTCATCGAGCTCTCGGCCTTCCACCTCAGAGTGTAGGGCTGACCAGCTACATTATTGCAATTCTTATCAAATAAAGGTTGATTGTTTGAAGAAATGACAAAGTCTCTCCTGATTGGTTAGAATTTCTACCACAATGTGCAGTAGGCTTTTTCAATACCAACAATGATGGACCAGACTGAGTACCAAATGAATGACTGACATCAGTTCACCGTCTCACCTCATACTGTATTGGAGCAGCAGCAGCTGACTGCCCAGTTCAACGTCAGTTCACCTTCTCATCTCATACTGTATTAGAGCAGCAGCAGCTGACTGCCCGGTTCAACTTCAGTTCACCATCTCACCTCATACTGTATTGGAGCAGCAGCAGCTGACTGCCCAGTTCAACATCAGTTCACCGTCTCACCTCATACTGTATTGGAGCAGCAGCAGCTGACTGCCCAGTTCAACATCAGTTCACTGTCTCACCTCATACTGTATTGGAGCAGCAGCAGCTGACTGCCCAGTTCAACGTCAGTTCACCGTCTCACCTCATACTGTATTGGAGCAGCAGCGGCTGACTGCCCAGTTCAACGTCAGTTCACTGTCTCACCTCATACTGTATTGGAGCAGCAGCGGCTGACTGCCCGGTTCAACGTCAGTTCACCTTCTCACCTCATACTGTATTGGAGCAATTGGAGCAGCAGCAGCTGACTGCCCAGTTCAACGTCAGTTCACCGTTTCACCTCATACTCTATTGGAGCAGCAGCAGCTGACTGCCCGGTTCAACGTCAGTTCACCGTCTCACCTCATACTGTATTGGAGCAGCAGCAGCTGACTGCCCGGTTCAACATCAGTTCACTGTCTCATCTCATACTGTATTGGAGCAGCAGCAGCTGACTTGATCGTTGATTCTAACCAGCATGTTTGAATCTGAGAGTAAATAGAGCCGACTACAACTAAAAATGAAGGGTTAAACTGGAGTTGTTCTCAGATCCCCTAAGAACCGTAGGGTTCTTGGTCAATGAAAAACAGCCCCAAAAGGTTCTTCAAAGAACTTGTTACAAGGTGGGTTCATCGAGGAACCTCCGTTGTTGCTGGACTTCTTCCGGGAACTTCGCAATTACAACTGAAAACGATGGTGACAAGTTTGGATGCGACAACAAGTTAAAAAGGTTAAGTTGGGTTGATGTTTTGCTCTGAATATGTCTCGAAATAATTTATAATAATAATAATATAACATAATAATTAATAACGGAGACAATGATGGTTTTCTGTGAATAGCTTCCATAACGTTACTATAGCTAATTACCGTAAATATTAGAAAGCTGGGTTTGACCGTCGGCGTTGTATGAGCTACAGTACAGTACCGTTATCTAGCTAGCTAACGTTATGTCCTAACTAGGCACAACTAGGTTTGGATTATTTCCCTCAACTATATTCTTTCCCATATATTGTATGTCGTTTCCATAAAGCCAACATGGCTTTACACTTATTAACGTAAGTTTCCAATCTAGAGCAGTTCTCACTTGTGTGATAATGAACTAGCTAACGTTAACTAACTAACTAACTAAGGACGGTGACCTGTCCAGACGAGATGTTACAACGAACTGAATCGTCAATGGAGGTCTTCCTCTTTATATAGCCTGCTACAGCATGCAATACTATTAACTCACAAGGGGGCATAACGTTACATGGACAATACTATCCCATTTTGGAAACGTTACATGGACAATACTATCCCATTTTGGAAACGTTACATGGACAATACTATCCCGTTTAGGAGACGTTACATGGACAATACTGTCCCATTTTGGAAACGTTACATGTACAATACTATCCCATTTAGGAAACCTTACATGTACGCCCCCTTGTGGAGGGAAATTAATATCTTAGATGGTAGCTGTAGATGGGATTTAAATGCATAATGGTATTAATACAGTGTCTAGACTACCTCTTTTGTATAAATGCCCTTCAGAATCCAAACACAGTATTGCCACGCAGCAAAATGTTGCGTATAATCTTTCAAGTCAGCCTGATAAAATATTAAACAATTTGTGTACAAAGATATCTTGAAATGTGATATTAGGCCTGTATGGCAGTACTGTTACTGTATGGCAGTACTGTATTGGCTAGTGCTTTCTCCAATATGTTCTTCTATTTTACATTATATTGTATGTGGATGCCATTTATCTTTCAATATTTATCTAATATATATATATGTTTTAATGCTTTTAAGACTATTCTTTGACACATTTTCTCTTCCTTTGAAATTCTTATAGGACAGAACATGGACACAATGCAATTGGGATCAAGAAGAAGGTACAGATATGTTGTAGGACAGCTGCATTTGAAGTGTACATTTAACCTACATAGCAGTCAATACAAACTGAAATCTATTAGCGTACAAATGTGTGCAAATTATCTTTTCAGATCTTCTCAGAAATGAATCAAGTCCATGGAATGGATATAGACAAAAAGATAATTCAAGGACTAGCAGAGGTAGAGAGGCGAGGCAGGGGTGAGGACATCATCCTGCTATTTTGACAGTCCCTGAAGGACAATACAGAAGAGGGATTTGCTCTTATTCCTTCCCTTTCTCTAATGTATTTTGTAATAAAATTAGCAAGTGTAGTAAGATCATTGCTTTACTTTACTAGGACTGGAGACCACAGCAGCGATTCTGCTCTTGCCCAACCTCTTCAATGAGGACCCGAGTGGCCTTTATGTCCGTGACAAGGTATGTCTATGCACCAAACATCTGTTTCTTCATAAACATAGGTGTGCATACTTATATAAAACTACAGCTGAACATTTGTTATGTTCTTTGTTTATTGTATGTGTATTAATCTTTTCTTACTTTTGTTGACACAGATTTCACCGCTCTTCACTCCTTTACTGCACATCGGTGGAAATCCATTTCACCATGAGAGTGAAATCCCGCTGGCCTTTGATGGGGAGAACATCCACGCCCTCGAGGACGTCCCCATGGGACTTGGGGCTCTGCTAGGGCTACATTTTTTATTTTCCCTTAATTTTCCCAAAAATGTCAGAAAAACATTTTTGTTCTTAAGTTACTGTGTTCTGGGGAGAAGAGAAGTTGGGGTGAAGTTACCAGGGCCGGTCATAAAGATGGCAAACTTCCTAACATAACTAAGTGGATACGCTATACACACTAAAGCTGAAAAATCTGTATTTAGCATCAAGTCTACAATATTGTTAGTTTACCTATGATTCATTTTTAATGTATGTTGTTTTTTATTGTACATCATTATTTATATATATTTAAATGTCATGAAAAGCACTATACAAAGTAAATGTATTATTTATTATGGTCTGACATGTCTGCAGAAATGTTGACATTTTGTAATGTGTTATGTTTGGTAAATTGTTTGGTAAATATTAATTCACATTTGTGGTGCCACTAAATAAACAATGAATTATTTAAATCAATATTGTTATTAAAATATGTTTTTATAATGGAGGGAGGCTGGACAGGGAGTTAAAAAAAAATTACCCCAAAAGGTTCTTTGAGGAACCCTGATAAGGGGTTCTTCAAAGAACTTATAGGGGTTCCCACAAAAGGTTCTTCAAATAACTTTTAGGGGTTCCCCCACAGTTTCAATTTGAAGAACCCCTAAAGGATACTCCAGGAACCTTTACTTTTTAGAGTGTATATGGTTAAAAGTCACCTTGTCCGAGAGACATTTACATAGTTATACACAGCCCAATTTGGGATGACTATTTTGGGGCGAAATAGCGGCCACAACAGACAGACCTGATATCGCCCATAATTCGACGTCCTTGGACGTCACGTGCTGACTGGGTATGACCAAAGTTATTCTATTTAGCTACACTTTGTAGTACATTTTTACACCATAATAAATGTTTCTGATGCCACATAGCCCGTTTTCAAAGGGAGTCGTTGGTTTTTAGGGGCAGTCGCTTTTTAGCTTTTTTTCTGAAAGTATTTTCTCAACTGCGATACCAACTCCAGTCAGCAGATGGCGATGTGCGTCTTTCAGGTGATTCTGCCACCGTGACGTATAATCTAGTGGACGGGATGCTTCTTCAACATGCTTCTTCAACATCAACAGCTAATCAGCCACCTTGGTTCACTAACTTTATGGAAAAAGGTTTAGTCAATAAATCTAGCAACTCCTCTCATACTGGGAAAATACAGGAATAACCTAATAAAATAATAAACCTCCACACAGGAATACACACTCAGAGCCTCCTGACTGGGCCCTGTTAACACCTCCACACAGGAATACACACTCAGAGCCTCCTGACTGGGCCCTGTTCACACCTCCACACAGGAATACACACTCAGAGCCTCCTGACTGGGCCCTGTTAACACCTCCACACAGGAATACACACTCAGAGCCTCCTGACTGGGCCCTGTTCACACCTCCAAGGTGACCCCCCTCACACTGGAATACACACTCAGAGCCTACGAGGCTTTTCTAAAAACACTTTACGTGGTTCACTCACCTCTTTTTTTAAAACTAGGATTTTAGATTTGGTATCCACTCGGCTCGCTGCCTCTCAGATCAAAGGTGGGTCCATCTGCTCCATTCCCAAAGTGTGGTCTCCCTGAGATCCCAAGTTTGAGGGATCCCTGGTGCACCATTTACCCAGGTCGCCAGGAGCGGTCAACAAGTCAAGATTCACATCCCCCATCGCCAAATGTGGTGGTTAATTTCAAAAGAGACAAACTTATCACACAAGTCAGAGTTATTCTTAAATCGAAATCTTTATTCACTTATTAATAAGGGAGCAGGTCAATACAACACACACATATAAAGTGAATCAATTGAGTATCTATGATAAATGATGGCTGGTCGACAAATCACCCCCAGATGATTCGTTGAGAGCCACGATACAAAAGTACAAAGGTCTTTTATAGCCAAGATACATCCCTTTCAACCTACATGACCAACAACAGATGTATAGAACGGGTCACAAGGTTAAGATTTGTATGAAATATACTTATAATACTCAGCAAACAGTATCTGCTGTAAAAACAGTACTCTTTGTGTAGAGACCAGGGTCTCTCCCTGGTACCATATAGAACAGAAACATTAACTCATGCTCTGGAATGCGGTCTCTTTAGGTTTTATCACCCAAAAGACATTGTAAATCTCCTGTCAGTGTTTTCTCCCAGAAGCCCATCCTCAGTAGAACACACAGACACAATAGTTCTAAGAACCCTCTATTCTGTTGCATAAAACAACCATTTGATGCAATAAAAGTATTATAACATAATGTTGCAGTTTTGCTCTCTGTGTCCACTGAAAGTTGACTAGTAACAACAACTGGGACATAAGTCACCCACCATGAGACCCACTAAATCTGCCAAGAAGAGGCAAACAAAAGAAAAACCCACACCAAACTTAAAGACAGGAAGCACACCAAAAAGGTGGAGCAACTAAAGGTGTTGACTCTCCACATCTATCAAGACAACTGGAGCACTGGGCCAGACACTCTTAAATAGAACCTGGACCAGCTCAGATGAAACACCTTCCCACTAACGAGATGGACAAGCCAGCACAGGTGTAACACATACTGACTAACGAGGTGACACCAATCAGTGCGCCCAACGTGCTAACGAGTTATACGTGATAAAGTCCAACCTCAAAACATAAATGGAAAAACCAAAGCCTGTAACACCTTCCCCCTTTAGACAACAAATATATCCTATATTTTTGTTGGACAAGTTCGCTCACCCCCAACAGAAAACAACTTCCATTTCACATAATCAACTACAATGCTTCTACAATATAAACATAGTGTCTACTGGCTGTCAACAATGAAAAACAAGAATAAACACGTATTTCTAAATAATAATATACAATAGTATTATTTTTTAAATCCTTTTTCTTTCAATAGAATCCTAAAACCCACTTGCTTCTAGAACTCTCGTCCCCTTGGAACGAGCCCCCAAAAAACTAAACTCCAATACGGAAAAACGTGCAGTCAAAATAAATTGTGATCCATGGCAACGCACTTGCTAAACGCAAAACTTGTTGACTGCCCACCCTTGAGACAATCAGCAACCAACTCCTGCAATATCCGTAGTAACTTTCCACCTAACTTCTCTCTCTCTCTTCAGGGTTCACTCGATAGGCATGTTGTTGGATCGGGCCCAGTCCCCTATGTCATGCATTTGGGTTAGCACATCTGAGAATGAATCCTGATATTCTAAAAGCAGGGCAACATTGTCAATATAATTGTACACAAAAATGTTCAGCTGGTTGCATAAATAATTATGATTACTAGCTGTTACATAAATTGTAAATATGAAAATCAAAACCAAATGGACACCCCTTTGTTAATATGTAGTGGCAATAATTAACTTAGTGGTGAGGTATGGAATAATAAAACATGTGTCTTTTGTCAGGCTGAATGTTTGAAAAATGAGTAGGTGATTTGAGTCATGTTTCTTCAGTAGTGGAATAAAAACAATTAGCATTTGAATGTTGTCAAGAAATACTGGAGTGATGTCAGATTGTTAATAAAATTGATTATAGACCAAATTATTATACTGCTTTCATGTGTGTATATACACAAACATCTGCAACAATTATCATATTACATGTATTTTTTTAAACAAGCAGCTTTTTCAACTTGTAGAAAACAGCTAGCTACATTTTGAAGTACTGCATTTTGATTAAAGTGGGTCACCAACACAGTAAGTGTAACACAGCTCTTCTTTTGTTAGTCACTTTTTGTTAAATAATACTCTTTCAATTCAGAGCCTAGATTTCCCCTGAGGCTAATATCCATATCATGCTGCAATCAATTGAACAGGGTAAACGATAAGGATAAGGTAGAACATCATTAAAATACTCCTACTACAATGTTAAAACATTCTACATTGTGACATCATTAAAATACTCCTTCTACAATGTTAAAACATTCTACATTGTGACATCATTAAAATACTCCTTCTACAATGTTAAAACATTCTACATTGTGACATCATTAAAATACTCCTACTACAATGTTAAAACATTCTACATTGTGACATCTTTAAAATACTCCTACTACAATGTTAAAACATTCTACATTGTGACATTATTTCATTGATATCATGAAACAACTTCTTCATGTATGTATTTTCTGATGTTTGATCAGACACCTTTTATCAGAGTATCTCTTCCCACATTGATCACAGCTATGAGGTTTCTCTCCTGTGTGTGTTCTCTGGTGTGAAGTCAGCTGGCTAGATGAAGGAAACCTCTTCTCACAATGATTACAACTATAAGGTTTCTCTCCTGTGTGTGTTCTCTGGTGTCGAATCAGATGGCTTGATGTAGTAAAACTCATCCCACATTGATCACATCTATAAGGTTTCTCTCCTGTGTGTGTTCTCTGGTGTGAAGTCAGCTGGCTAGATGTAGGAAAACTCTTCCCACATTGATCACAGATATAAGGCTTCTCTCCTGTGTGTGTTCTCTGGTGTACAGTCAGATAGCAAGATGTAGTAAAACTCTTCTCACATTGATCACAGCTATAAGGTTTCTCTCCTGTGTGTGTTCTCTGGTGTCGAATCAGATGGCTTGATGTAGTAAAACTCATCCCACATTGATCACAGCTATAAGGTTTCTCTCCTGTGTGTGTTCTCTGGTGTCGAATCAGATGGCTTGATGTAGTAAAACTCATCCCACATTGATCACAGCTATAAGGTTTCTCTCCTGTGTGTGTTCTCTGGTGTATTTTAAGTTCTGATGAAGATGTGCAACCTTTCCCACAGTCAGAGCAGCAATGAGATTTCTTCCCTGTGGTTCTCTGCTGGTGTTTCAACGTGGAGAGACTCTTCTCTGCCTCCTCAGCATCATGAGGTTGTTGAGGCTCCCCAGAGGATCCACGATAGTCACGTCTCTCTCCTGTGTGAACAACAAGTCAGACAGATGGTTTAAGGCCCACAACAGCAGAAATCCACTGTAAAAGGTGATGTGTAGCCATGATGTTGTACAAACAATGACTTCTGTAATGAATGTTCATTATTTGACATTTGTCTTAAGATTGTCAAGTGAACAACAATAGTCATATAACGTGTAAGGTAACTTATTTGAAAAGTCATTACTTCATTACATTGCTCAACATTTGTCATAATTATTTAAAGCAGTTCATTTGTATCCGCTCTCTCGTTGGACTTCGGCCGCATATTTTCCCCCATTTTCGTCAAATCTGAAAACGTTAAAGCCACGCACATTTCCTGAAGAATTGCAAAAAGTCACAATAAGGATGTAGCAATTGCATATGTCCCCTATAAAACCAAAATCAGTTCAACAACTGCAGAGTTTGTGCCTTTGTTTTTAAGACAGTACTTACTAGTGTTAATCAGGGCCCGTTCATCGTTAGAACCATTGGATGCCTTAACATGCCTTTGGGAAACCGAGCCCAGATATCCAGTTTCCTCATCTTCATCCTCCCCTTCCTCCAATGTGACAGTCATCTCCCCCTCCTCCTCTTTCACTCCAAAAACAGATTCTTCCTCTTTCTCCTCTTCTTTCACTGTAACATCCTCCTCCTCTTTCACTCTGAACGCATCTCCCTCTTCTTTCACTCTGAACGCATCTTCCTCCTCTTTCACTCTGAACGCATCTTCCTCTTCTATCACTGAAACGTCTTTCTCTTCTTCTTTCACTGTAACATCCTCCTCCTCTTCTATCACTGAAACGTCTTTCTCTTCTTCTTTCACTGTAACATCCTCCTCCTCTTCTTTCACTGAAACGTCTTTCTCTTCTTCTTTCACTGTAACAGCCTCACCGTCTACCTGTTTTTGTATTTTGACATCCTCTTCCTCCTCTTTCACGACAATGTTTAGCCACATAACCTCTTTCTTCGTCCAGCAGATCTCCTCTTCTTTAGGAGAGTAGCTTAGTGACCGCATGGTCGGGGATGTTAGCTAGCTAGGCTAATGCTAACTTAACCAGCCCGCTAACTGACTAATAACAACACCGTAAATATGAAATTAAAACGGATAACTAACTAGACGATAGAAGTGGGTTTAAAACACAGTGGCTAATATACACTAAAGCATCTAAAGAGCTTTATTGGTTCGGCTATTTTGGCTAGCAAGCTACCGAGGCGTCTGACTGACTGTTGTTGCTGTTGAAAGAAGCGTTCCGTCCACTAGATTATACGTCACACTAACAGCATTGCCTTAAAGTCGCAGACCGCCATCTGCTGACTGGAGTGGGTAACGCAGTTGAGTAAAACGTATATTTTATTTTCAGACAAAAAATGAAAGGATAGGAATCAGGGACGTCGCTAGAACTAAAATATTGTAATGACCTGACTAGATCATAAATGAACAATTGTCCAGACAGAGGCTTGAGTTTGCGAATTGACGGTTTATTAAACCAACTTTACACAGGCTACTGTTTGGGCCGTAGCACACGCCAAATAGATGACAGATAACCCACAAGCCAATCGTGACCTTCTCTTGTGAAGCCCAGACGTAAGAGAGAGAGAACAAAGGCTGAACCTGGTCTTAACTTCCAATGCTCCAACCCCTGCCCAACCCCCCTCCACGCCACTCTGCCAACCACCAGGATGCCCGGCATCAGAACATTCCAGGCATTCCCGTGATTGGCAGATAGCAGGTTGATTGACATGTCGGACCCCGCGAACACTGGGTACTGGTCAGTACAACACAACCACCTCCTAGCCTAACACATAACACACAGCTGTCTGTGCGGGTCGCTACACAGCCCCCCCACCACAAAGTCCCTCGTCCCCGAGGGAACAAACAAAGTCTCTGAAGCGACCCGGAGGTCTCCTTTGCCTGCGTGGCCGTGATGGTCGCAGAGTGTCCCTCTGGGAACCAGGGGATGAAGGCAGGGATATGGGGGACAAGGAAGCGGGAACGGGTAATACAGTCCGTGGCTCTGGGGAACCACGCGGTGACACAGGGGGGGAGACAGGGGGAGTGGGCTGTCTGGAGCCTTGTCTGCGGCACCTGGGGGTGGGTGCCTGGAGAATGTCATTGCCAGAGAGGGGAATTGTGGGGGTTCCTGGGGTTTGGGGAGAAGAGGCCCCTCTGTATGGGGCTAACCTGTCCCGGTGCAGTGCCACCTTTCTCCCCCTGGGAGGAAGCTGCACCCGGTACACAACCTCCCCTACCCTCTCCAGGACACTGCAGGGTCCCACCCAGTGACTGTCCAACTTGGGGCATCTGCCTTTTTTCCTTAGGGGGCTGTAGACCCAGACCAGCTCCCCAGCCACAAAGTGCCTTCCCCGGGTGTGCACGTCATAGTTCCTTTTCTGCCTCACACCTGCATTCACCAGCTGCTCTCTGGCGAAGGTGTGGGCTGTCTCCAGGCGGTCCTGGAGTCTCCGGGCATACTCCGGCCCCGGAGGAACATGAGGGCTATCCAGGGGCCGACCAAACGCCATCTCCGCAGGGGTGCGGATCTCTCTCCCCAGCATGAGGAGGGCAGGCGTGCAGGAGGTGGAGTCTTGGACAGCGGAGCGGCATGCCATGAGGACCATAGGCAGGTGCTTGTCCCAGTCACGCTGGTGTTTGGAAGAGACGATGGCCAGCTGCTGTCCAAGCGTTTTGTTGAAGCGCTCCACAAGGCCATCACTTTGAGGATGGAGAGGAGTAGTGCGGGTCTTGTGCATACCCAGCCTCTCACACATGGTGGCGAACACACGGGACTCAAAGTTTCTGCCTTGGTCGCTGTGGATGGACTCTGCAGCTCCAAACCTGCTGAACATCCCCGCTGTCAGGGCGTCGACGATGGTCTCTGCCTCCTGGTCAGGCAGAGCATAGGCCTCGGGCCATTTTGTGAAATAGTCCATGGCCGTGAGCACCCAGCGGTTTCCACTGTCTGTGGTGGGGAACGGCCCAACTACATCCACTCCCACCCTCTCCATGGGAGCCCCCACTGGGAACTGTTGGAGCTGAGCATGAGAGCGGCCTGGGGGGCCCTTTCTCGCTGTGCAGTTGTCACAGCGGCGACAAAAGTCCTCCACATCCCTCTTGTGCTGCCCCCAGTAGAAGCCCTGACGGAGACGGCGCAGTGTTTTTGTGACCCCAAAGTGTCCAGTCCCCACACCCCCATGAGTACTCTGGAGCACAGCCTCCCGCAATGCTTTTGGGACCACCACCTGCCACCTCTCCTCTCCCGTAGCTGACTCCTTCCATGCCCGCTGTAGCACGCCATCAGCCAGCCGCAGTCTCTCAAACTTCGACCACAACCCTTTGGTCGCGAGTGAGAGCGCTGTCACCTCTTCCCATGGTGGCCTCACCTGCGCCTCTACCCACTGTAGCACTGGCTGTAGGTCTGTGTCCCGTCCCTGCTGCTGCCGCCATTCAGAAACGTCGACAGTCTGCAGCTCACAGCAGACAGGCCCGCTCGCCCGACACACTGTGGCACAGACACCCTCCTCTGCACGCAGCTCTCTCTCCCGTCCCTCTCTCCGTTCACAGTGGCGGCAGCCGTCTGCAGTACAGGGCCGACGGGACATGGCGTCGGCGTTGGAGTGGCGTGCCCCTGCCCTGTGCACCACCGTGAAGTCATACGGCTGAAGCTCCTCCAACCAGCGTGCCACCTGCCCCTCTGGCTCTCTGAAAGACATGAGCCACTGGAGAGCAGAGTGGTCAGTCCTTACAGTAAAGGGCAGACCACCCAGGTAGTACTTGAAGTGTTTGACGGAAGCCACAACAGCCAAGAGCTCCCGCCGGGTGACACAGTAGCGGCGCTCATGTTTGTCAAATGTTTTGCTGAAGTACGCCACCACTCTCTCCCCCTCTGGCCCCACCTGGGCCAGCACCCCACCCATGCCCACGTTGCTCGCGTCTGTGTCCAGGATAAAGGGCAAGGTGAGGTCAGGGGGGGCTGAGCACGGGGGCCTCGATCAGTGCACGTTTGAGGGTGTTGAACGCCTCCTCACACTCCACTGTCCAAGTGAAAGCCTTGTCCTTCGGCAGCAGGCGGTTCAGTGGAGCAGCAACGCTTGAGAAGCCCCGTACAAACCTCCTGTAGTACGAGGCCAGGCCCAGGAAGCTCTTCAGCTGACGCTGGTCGGTGGGGGTGGGCCAGTCTCTGACAGCCCCTACCTTGTCCTCCATGGTGCTGATCCCCTCCTTCCCCACTCGGTGGCCCAAGAAGGACACCTCTCTCCTCATGAAGTGGCACTTCTCGGGGTGGAGCTTCAGACCTGCGGCAGCCACCCTCTCCAGCACACGCCGTAGCGCCCCCAGGGCTGACTGGAAGGAGCTGCCATGGGCCAGGATGTCATCGAGGTATACCAGACACTGCTGTCGGGGGATGCCATCCAGCACCCTGTCCATCAAACGCTCAAAAGTAGCTGGAGCGTTGCACAGGCCAAAGCACAGGACCTTGAACTGTCAGTGTCCTCTGTTAGTGGAGAACGCAGTTTTGGCTCTGGCCTCTGGGGAGAGGGGCACCTGCCAGTAGCCACTGCGGAGGTCTAGTGAGGAGAACCAGGAGGACCCCCTAACCAGGTCCAGCGACTCATCGATACGTGGTATGGGGTATGAGTCCTTCCTGGTTACCTCATTCAGCCGCCTGTAGTCCGCACAGAACCTCAGCTTGCCCCCCTTCTTCGGAACCATGACGACTGGCGCCGCCCAGGGGCTGTCTGAGGGCTCAATGAAGTCTGCCCGCTGCATCTCCAACACAGCCTTGTCTGCCGCCTCCTGGCGTGCCAGCGGGATACGGCGGGGACGCATCTTGATGGGTCGAGCATCACCTGTGTCGATCTCATGCTGCACCAGATGAGTCTGACCCACCTCTTCCTCACTCAACGCAAAGCTGTCTCTGAATTCAAACAGCAACTGCCACAACCGTTCCTGCTGCTCGGGGTCAAGACCAACACAGTTCCTCCCCCATATCTCCCTCACTGCAGACAGTGTCCTCTCCTCTCCCATCTGGGGTAGCTGGGCTGGGGGGGTGCGGCCCGGGCTCACAGAGGGCTGTGTCATGGAGGTAGCTGGGGGAATGTAACACACCGCCGTAGGTGACAGGGGGACTGGGGAAAAGTCACACACAGCTGTGGGGGAGGGGGCGCAGCCATGAGTCTCTGCTGCTTTAACTGTTGGAGTAAAGGGTTTGTTGGGTTGAGTGAATGTGACATTAGGGGGGGCCATGGTGACTTCCGTCCCTCCCTGGAAGCTCAGTGTGCCCCTATTTAGGTCTAACTGGCAGCCTGTGCTCCTAAGAAAGTCCAACCCCAGGATACAAGGGTCCTGCACAGCCGCCACCCACACAGGATGACGCACAGTCCTGCCCCCTACTGTCAGAGTCATTATTCCCTTCCCTTTCATGGGTGCCAGCTCACCTGTGACTGTGCGGAGCTGCACAGTTGTAGGCTCACACTGAGTCCAACCTGGCACAATATCTGGCCTCACCAGGGTTACTGTGGACCCAGTGTCCACCAGGGCGGAGCAGGGCACCCCCTCCACAGTGACAGGGACATGACAAAAGTCCCCAACACAGGTCCGGCCCACCACAACAACAGGCTCCATCCGCTTGCCCTCGTCTGCTTCTGGGGGAAGTGGAGCCTTGCTTCCCCGTCTGTGCCGGTGGGCTCCTCCTGAAGATGATGGTGGTTGGGATAGAAAGCCAGGGGTCCGCACTACCCGGTCTATGCGGACCCCGAGCCGTTTCCCTGAGCTCTGGGGGACATGGGGCAATCTCGGCGCAGATGGCCTGGCTGGCCACAACCCCAGCAGACCCTGGGACCAGGGCGTGTGTTTCGTGCCGCCTGTAGCGACACAGCACGAATGAGTTTTGTCATTTCGGCCACCCAAGCAGGCTTTTCCGGCTCCGGGCTGCTCTGCCCCCCAGCTCGCACAGAGGGTGTGTCTCCCTGCACCCCCACCAAAGCCCCAGCTGAAGCCCCAGCCCACACCAGCTCCCTCTCCAAAGCCATCTCCAAGGCTGTCTGCAATGACTCAGGATGAGCCAGCTGGGTCTGTATGCGCAGCTCCGTAGGAGAGAGCGCCTGTATGAACTGGTCCCGTGCTAGCTCGCTCTGCACGGAGGGGGGCATGTGAGCATATGCCCGCCGAGAGAGGCTCTCAATGTCATTAGCTAGCACCCGTAGAGGCTCTCCAGGCTGCCTGCGTCTATTACTCAGTTCGGAGCGCAGTAGCCCGGGCTGTACACACTGTCCATAGCGCCTCCTCAGTGCGCCCACTAAAGCACCATAATCATGCCTGTCCTCGGGGCTAATCAATATCAAACAGGCCAGAGCTTCATCCGTGAGGCATAAAGCCAACTGCAGTGCCCTTTCTTCATCCGACCACCCCCTAAAATGAGCTAACAGTTCAAACTGAGCATGAAAAGCTTCCCAATCCGCCTTACCGGAATACTTCGGGGTCTTAACAGATACGGACGCAGCCGGGAACTGGGCGCCGCCATGTTTGTTTACATCCTGAGCCCCAGATTCCTCGTCACGCCGCGTCGACGTCACCACTTCGGTCCGCCCACCAGAATCCGCGCGAAATACAGTCGACGAAGCACTCATGCCCGCTTCAGCCGCCATCGCTCTAACGTCCTCCCTCAAGCGGCCTCTGGGCTCCGACGCCCTGGCGATCTCCTCAGACAGAACCCCCGACGTCCATTCACACGCACCTCCTTGGCCATAATCGTCCCCTACCTCCACCTTCACTTTCGGATTCCCTCGAAGCATTTTCAATCCCCGTTCTCACCTACGGTAGCTAGCCACATAAGTCAGCTAGCTAGCTGGCTAACTTGTATCAACGTTTTTACTTCTGACACCAATGTAATGACCTGACTAGATCATAAATGAACAATTGTCCAGACAGAGGCTTGAGTTTGCGAATTGACGGTTTATTAAACCAACTTTACACAGGCTACTGTTTGGGCCGTAGCACACGCCAAATAGATGACAGATAACCCACAAGCCAATCGTGACCTTCTCTTGTGAAGCCCAGACGTAAGAGAGAGAGAACAAAGGCTGAACCTGGTCTTAACTTCCAATGCTCCACCCCCCTGCCCAACCCCCCTCCACGCCACTCCGCCAACCACCAGGATGCCCGGCATCAGAACATTCCAGGCATTCCCGTGATTGGCAGATAGCAGGTTGATTGACATGTCGGACCCCGCGAACACCGGGTACTGGTCAGTACAACACAACCACCTCCTAGCCTAACACATAACACACAGCTGTCTGTGCGGGTCGCTACAGTATTGTCCATGTAACGTTATGCCCCCTTGTGAGTTAATAGTATTGCATGCTGTAGCAGACTATATAAAGAGGAAGACCTCTATTGACGATTCAGTTCGTTGTAACATCTCGTCTGGACAGGTCACCGTCCTTAGTTAGTTAGTTAGTTAGTTAGTTAACATTAACTAGTTCATTCTCACAAAAGTGAGAACTGCTCTAGATTGGAAACTTACGTTAATGAGTGTAAAGCCATGTTGGCTTTATGAAAACGATATACAATATATGGGAAATAATATAGTTGAGGGAAATAATCCAAACCTAGTTGTGCCTAGTTAGGACATAACGTTATCTAGCTAGATAACGGTACTGTACTGTAGCTCATACAACGCCGACGGTCAAACCCGGCTTTCTAATATTTACGGTAATTAACTATAGTAACGTTATGGAAGATATTCACAGAAAACCATCATTGTCTTCATTATTCATCATTAGTATGTTATATTATTATATAAATTATTTCGATACATATTCAGAGCCAAACATCAACGCGACATTACCGTTTTAACTGTTGTCGCAGACAAACTTGTCACCATCTTTTTCAGTTGTAATTGCGAAGTTCCCGGAAGAAGTCCAGCAACAACGGAGGTTCCTCGATGAACCCACCTTCTAACAAGTTCTTTGACGAACCTTTTGGGGCTGTTTTTCATTGACCAAGAACCCTACGGTTCTTAGGGGATCTGAGAACAACTCCAGTTCAACCCTTCATTTTTAGAGTTGTAGTCGGCTCTATTTACTCTCAGATTCAAAACTTGCTGATTAGCATCAACGATCAAGTCAGCTGCTGCTGCTCCAATACTGTATGAGGTGAGACGGTGAACTGATGTTGAACCGGGAGGTCAGCTGCTGCTGCTCCAATACAGTATGAGGAGAGACGGTGAACTGATGTTGAACCGGGCAGTCAGCTGCTGCTGCTCCAATACAGTATGAGGTGAGACGGTGAACTGACGTTGAACTGGGCAGTCAGCTGCTGCTGCTCCAATACAGTATGAGGTGAGACGGTGAACTGATGTTAAACTGGGCAGTCAGCTGCTGCTGCTCCAATACAGTATGAGGTGAGACGGTGAACTGATGTTAAACTGGACAGTCAGCTGCTGCTCCAATACTGTATGAGGTGAGACGGTGAACTGATGTTGAACCGGGCAGTCAGCTGCTGCTGCTCCAATACAGTATGAGGTGAGACGGTGAACTGATGTTGAACCGGGCAGTCAGCTGCTGCTGCTCCAATACAGTATGAGGTGAGACGGTGAACTGACGTTGAATCATAATAATTAAGTTAATAAAAATGTATTAGTGAAACTTTAAATTAAATATATTATGCTATTGTTATCATATAGAAACATCATGGAATATTGTACATCATATTAAATATATTACTCTATTGTTATCATATAGAAACATCATGGAATATTGTACATCATATTAGCATCAACATACATTATTGTTTCATTAAATTTCACATAAGGATATTTCATATTTAAAAGTTCAGAAGTCAGAACCCATCACCTGCTATGTAAAAGAGACAGAAGAATGTACAATGGTCAATGCTACCTGGGATCCTTGGGACATCCCTACCCTAAACCCTAACCTTAACCCTTTTAAATGCCAACTTCAATGGGCTAGGGACGTCCCAAGGATGTGTAATTTCTCACCCCTTTTGGCTGTAGGAAAGTTAATTTCTCCTCAGGCACACACATTTGTTCTTTGATATTATGAAGGTAATTTGTGTCAAATGTACTTTTCCCCACTCATTCACCCCATCTCTTTACATTGCTTATTTATATTCAGTGGCCTGACTGCATCCAGACTGTCAAAGGCCCATCCTGGTAGATCTGAACCTAATGCAGCTTGGAGTGATCAGACGACAGAAGTCACATTTAGGTGCCAGGTGTAACTGAGGCTGTAGATGCTCCATATCCATTACTTTGAGTGTTTTATATAATATGATTAAATGTGTTTCTTTCTGTGTTGCAGGTGCAGTCAAGAAATGGAACAGCAAGGCCACAGAACATGACATAAGCAGAGCTGTGGGAGACCACCTCAAGCCCCTGGTAGAGCCGGGGGTGGTGTTTATCACTCCACCAGCAGAGCTGTGGGAGACCACCTCAAGACCCTGGTAGAGCCGGGGGTGGTGTTTACCACTCCACCAGGCCTTCAGCAGGCTGGAAAAGTGGGATTGATCTGTTTGATCCATTTGTTTGTTTCAGTAGTTGGATCCTTTGACGTATTGATTTCAACAAATGGACTGGGTTGGCTGAAAAGTGATACTAAAACGTACATACCAGCACTATTTTGACATAGTGGGAGATATACTGAATTTATACTGTTTTTCATACTAAAGATGGACCAAGATCCGTGTTGCTTTTGCACAGATTTGTTCATTGGTTTAGCAAGAGTCTGCTGATTGGTCAGTCATTGGGTTCATTTATTTTGCAATATGTTCAAATCAAGCTTTATTTATACAGCACATTTCAGACATGATACTTAAACAAGCTCCTTATAAACTGCACAAGCACCAAAAACGCTGTTGTTTTGACAAGTAGCAATAAATCACTGATATCGATTAGGGGGGAAATCAACTGAACAAAACATGTGGAAATGAGATATATTTTACCTCACTGGTTAGAGGACAACCTGCAGAAGACAGTCAGCTACATATTGGGAGTGATGCATTTAAATTTATGGGTTGCAAAACAAAGGAACGCAACACTTATTTGTCATAACTAATCTATATCATGTTGAAATCATACCTCATCGATATAACGCTAAAATCATTTGTGCGACAGGAGGGAGATGAGGTTGCACTTCCTGTTAAAACTAACAGCTGAAAAACCACACGGAATCTGGGAGTAATGTGTACATCACTGGTTAGAGGACAACTTGTAGAAAACAGATCGCTACATTTTGAGGTGTTCCATTTTGATTCAAGTGGGTCATCAACATGGTAAGTGTAACACAGCTCTTTTTGTGTTAGTCACTTTTTGTTAAATCACATAAATAGTACTCTTTCAATTCAGAGCCTGGATTTTCCCCCTGAGGCTAATATCCATATCATGTTGAAATCAATAGAACAGGGGACTAACATTTAGGTTTCTACATTGTGACATCATTAAAATACTCCTACTACAATGTTAAAACATTCTACATTGTGACATTATTTCATTGATATCATGAAACAACTCCTTCATGTATGTATTTTCTAATATTTGATCAGAGATCTTTTATCAGATTATCTCTGGTCACAGCTATGAGATTTCTCTCCTATGTGTGTGCTCTGGTGTTGAGTCAGATGGCAAGCTTGAACAAAACTCTTCCCACATTGATCACAGCTATAAGATTTCTCTCCTGTGTGTTTTCTCTGGTGTACTGTCAGATAGCGAGATGTAGTAAAACCCCTCCCACATTGAGCACAGCTATAAGGTTTCTCTCCTGTGTGTGTTATTTGGTGTTGAGTCAGATGGCCAGCTTGAACAAAACTTTTCCCACATTGATCACAGCTATAAGGTTTCTCTCCTGTGTGTATTCTCTGGTGCACTGTCAGATCACTAGATTGACAAAAACTCTTCCCACATTTATCACAGCTATAAGGTTTCTCTCCTGTGTGTGTTCTTTGGTGTAAAGTCAGAGAGTCAGATCTAGTAAAACTCTTCCCACATTGATCACAGCTATAAGGTTTCTCTCCTGTGTGTGTTCTTTGGTGTAAAGTCAGAGAGCCAGACGTAGTAAAACTCTTCCCACATTGACCACAGCCATAAGGGTTATCTCCTGTGTGTATTCTCTGGTGTATAGTTAGATAGCTAGATCTAGTAAAACTCTTCCCACATTGATCACAACTATAAGGTTTCTCACAACTATAAGGTTTCTCTCCTGTGTGTATTCTCTGGTGTATAGTTAGATAGCTAGATCTAGTAAAACTCTTCCCACATTGATCACAGCCATAAGGTTTCTCTCCTGTGTGTGTTCTCTGGTGTAATGTCAGATGGCCAAATCTAGTAAAACTCATCCCACATTGATCACAGCTATAAGGTTTCTCTCCTGTGTGTATTCTTTGGTGTAAAGTCAGAGAGTCAGATCTAGTAAAACTCTTCCCACATTGATCACAGCTATAAGGTTTCTCTCCTGTGTGTGTTCTTTGGTGTAAAGTCAGAGAGCCAGATGTAGTAAAACTCTTCCCACATTGACCACAGCTATAAGGTTTCTCTCCTGTGTGGATTCTCTGATGAATTTGAATGCCTGATGAGGAGGTGAATCTCTTCCCACAGTCAGAGCAGCAGTGAGTTCTCTTCCCTGTGGATCTCTGCGAGTGTTTCTTGATGTGTTCTGATCTGGAGAGCCTCTTCTCTGCCTCGTCAGCATCATGATGTTGTTGAGGCTCCCCAGAGGATCCACGACTGTCCCGTCTCTCTCCTGTGCGAACAACAAAGTCAGATGATTAAAGGCCCACAACAGTGGAAATCCACTGTAAAAGGTGATGCCAACAGCATAGCCATGATGTTGTACAACAATTGAATTCTGTAATGAATGTTAAAATTATTTGACAGTTGTCTTAAAATGAGCAAGAATAGTCATATTTTAGTAGTAACATCGATGATTGTAGAGTAGAAATAAGTTATTCATGTTGTTGAAACTCTAAGCAGTGTGCCAGACAACTTTTGGTCTCTAATATAGGCCCCTTTCTGTGTTTAATACAATTGCAGCACGAGGGCGATGCACATGCAATTTGGTTGTAGAAACTCCTCCCTGCTAATGAGGAAACCGACAGTTATGGATGTAGTATATCTTAAATGGTGAGCAAAGATTTCAGTTTTTCACAGTGTATTCTGAATGTGAATGGGGGAAAACTCAGGGGAGTGCATTTCACACTACTTTGGATTATAATTGTAAGGCTCGTTTGAATGTCCTGTGTAATATAATGTTTGCTACAGTATTAAGAAATATGTTTAATTATTGAAGAATCGCGTTAATGACAGTATCTATTTGGGTGTTGTCAATCAATCAATCAATCAAGTTTATTTTATATAGCCCTTCGTACATCAGCTAATATCTCGAAGTGCTGTACAGAAACCCAGCCTAAAACCCCAAACAGCAAGCAATGCAGGTGTAGAAGCACGGTGGCTAGGAAAAACTCCCTAGAAAGGCCAAAAGAAACCTAGAGAGGAACCAGGCTATGAGGGGTGGCCAGTCCTCTTCTGGCTGTGCCGGGTGGAGATTATAACAGAACATGGCCAAGATGTTCAAAATGTTCATAAGTGACAAGCCCTCCTGTTCTCCACCCATTACCTGTATTAACTGCACCTGTTTGAACTCGTTACCTGTATAAAAAGACACCTGTCCACACACTCAATCAAACAGACTCCAAC
This sequence comes from Salvelinus alpinus, assembly GCF_045679555.1. Lineage (NCBI taxonomy): Eukaryota > Metazoa > Chordata > Actinopteri > Salmoniformes > Salmonidae > Salvelinus > Salvelinus alpinus. The sequence goes on from NC_092087.1 coordinate 108,320,852, forward strand.
CTCTCCACAATGGCCAGGACCAGAGAGCTGTGTAAGGACATCAGTGATAAAATTGTAGACCTGCATAAGGCTGGGATGGGCTACAGGACAATAGGCAAGCAGCTTGGTGAGAAGGCAACAACTGTTGGCGCAATTACTAGAAAATGGAAGAAGTTCAAGATGATGGTCAATCACCCTCGGTCTGGGGCTCCATGCAAGATCTCACCTCGTGGGGCATCAATGATCATGAGGAAGGTGAGGGATCAGCTCAGAACTACACGGCAGGACCTGGTCAATGACCTGAAGAGAGCTGGGACCACAGTCTCAAAGAAAACCATTAGTAACACACTATGCAGTCATGGATTAAAATCCTGCAGCGCACGCAAGGTCCCCCTGCTCAAGCCAGCGCATGTCCAGGCCCGTCTGAAGTTTGCCAATGACCATCTGGATGATCCAGAGGAGGAATGGGAGAAGGTCATGTGGTCTGATGAGACAAAAATAAAGCTTTTTGGTCTAAACTCCACTCGTCGTGTTTGGAGGAAGAAGAAGGATGAGTACAACCCCAAGAACACCATCCCAACCGTGAAGCACGGAGGTGGAAACATCATTCTTTTGGGATGCTTTTCTGCAAAGGGGACAGGACGACTGCACCGTATTGAGGGGAGGATGGATGGGGCGATGTATCGCGAGATCTTGGCCAACAACCTCCTTCCCTCAGTAAGAGCATTGAAGATGGGTCGTGGCTGGGTCTTCCAGCATGACAACGACCCGAAACACACAGCCAGGGCAACTAAGGAGTGGCTCCGTAAGAAGCATCTCAAGGTCCTGGAGTGGCCTAGCCAGTCTCCAGACCTGAACCCAATAGAAAATCTTTGGAGGGAGCTGAAAGTTCGTATTGCCCAGCGACAGCCCCAAAAACTGAAGGATCTGGAGGAGGTCTGTAAGGAGGAGTGGGCCAAAATCCCTGCTGCAGTGTGTGCAAACCTGGTCAAGAACTACAGGAAACGTATCTCTGTAATTGCAAATAAAGGTTTCTCTACCAAATATTAAGGTCTGCTTTTCTGATGTATCAAATACTTATGTCATGCAATAAAATGCAAACTAATTACTTACAAATCATACAATGTGATTTTCTGGATTTTTGTTTTAGATTCCGTCTCTCACAGTTGAAGTGTACCTATGATAAAAATTTACAGACCTCTACATGCTTTGTAAGTAGGAAAACCTGCAAAATCGGCAGTGTATCAAATACTTGTTCTCCCCCCTGTAGAAGTAGGACTAGTCTACCCGACAACACAAATAGAAGTCGGACTAGTCTACCCGACAACACATATAGAAGTAGGACTAGTCTACCTGGTTACACATATAGAAGTAGACTAGTCTACCCGACAACACATATAGAAGTAGGACTAGTCTACCTGGTTACACATATAGAAGTAGGACTAGTCTACCTGGTTACACATATAGAAGTAGGACTAGTCTACCTGGTTACACATATAGAAGTAGGACTAGTCTACCTGGTTACACATATAGAAGTAGGACTAGTCTACCTGACAACACATATAGAAGTAGAACTAGTCTACCTGGTTACACATATAGCAGGAGGACTAGTCTACCCGACAACACAAATAGATTTAGGACTAGTCTACCCGGTTACACATATAGAAGTAGGACTAGTCTACCCGACAACACATATAGAAGTAGGACTAGTCTACCCGACAACACATATAGAAGTAGGACTACTCTACCCGACAACACATATAGAAGTAGGACTAGTCTACCTGGTTACACATATAGAAGTAGGACTAGTTTACCTGGTTACACATATAGAAGTAAGACTAGTCTACCTGGTTACACATATAGAACTAGGACTAGTCTACCTGGTTACACATATAGAACTAGGACTAGTCTACCTGGTTACACATATAGAAGTAGGACTAGTCTACCTGTCCTGAGCACAAATGTAGATCTATATAATGTCAAAACACCTGATTACTTCTTATCCCTTTCACAAATAGCCTACAGCTGTGTCGGTCGAGAACTCACAGGCACGGGAAACCGAGGGCCCAGAATATTTTATACAATGTTTCAAGTTCGTTATAGACAGGCCATGTGATTTATAGGACAGTTATTAGCAATGTTTTTATTTGTTGGCTTTATGTCGGCTATTTTTACATAGTTGGCATCTAGAATTCATCCATGATGTCATAATGGCAATAAAAGTTATTTAGATTTGTATAATTTTCATTTAGATAGAATGTAGATTAATCACAGACAATGATTTTGAGATACTATTATAAATTAAATGAAACTGCTATAGCCTAGAAACCTGGTTAAACTATCATTATGACATCATGGATGAATTCTAGAATATACTATATATCCTAGAAACCTGGTTAAAATATCATTATGACATCATGGATGAATTCTAGAATATACTACACTGCTTAAAAAAATAAAGGGAACCCTAAAATAACACATCCTAGATCTGAATGAATTAAATATTCTTATTAAATACTTTTTTCTTTACATAGTTGAATGTGCTGACAACAAAATCACACAAAAATTATCAATGGAAATCAAATTGATCAACCCATGGAGGTCTGGATTTGGAGTCACACTCAAAATTAAAGTGGAAAACCACACTACAGGCTGATCCAACTTTGATGTAATGTCCTTAAAACAAGTCAAAATGAGGCTCAGTAGTGTGTGTGGCCTCCACGTGCCTGTATGACCTCCCTACATAGCCTGGGCATGTTCCTGATGAGGTGGCGGATGGTCTCCTGAGGGATCTCCTCCCAGACCTGGACTAAAGAATCCGCCAACTCTTGGACAGTCTGTGGTGCAACGTGGCGTTGGTGGATGGAGCGAGACATGATGTCCCAGATGTGCTCAATTGGATTCAGGTCTGGGGAACGGGCGGGCCAGTCCATAGCATCAATGCCTTCCTCTTGCAGGAACTGCTGACACACTCCAGCCACATGAGGTCTAGCATTGTCTTGAATTAGGAGGAACCCAGGGCCAACCGCACCAGCATATGGTCTCACAAGGGGTCTGAGGATCTCATCTCGGTACCTAATGGCAGTCAGGCTACCTCTGGCGAGCCCATGGAGGGCTGTGCGGCCCCCCCAAAGAAATGCCACCCCACACCATGACTGACCCACCGCCAAACCGGTCATGCTGGAGGATGTTGCAGGCAGCAGAATGTTCTCCACGGCGTCTCCAGACTGTCACGTCTGTCACATGTGCTCAGTGTGAACCTGCTTTCATCTGTGAAGAGCACAGGGCGCCAGTGGCGAATTTGCCAATCTTGGTGTTCTCTGGCAAATGCCAAATGTCCTGCACGGTGTTGGGCTGTGAGCACAACCCCCACCTGTGGACGTCGGGCCCTCATACCACCCTCATGGAGTCTGTTTCTGACCGTTTGAGCAGACACATGCACATTTGTGGCCTGCTGGAGGTCATTTTGCAGGGCTCTGGCAGTGCTCCTTCTGCTCCTTCTTGCACAAAGGCGGAGGTAGCGGTCCTGCTGCTGGGTTGTTGCACTCCTACGGCCTCTTCCACGTCTCCTGATGTACTGGCCTGTCTCCTGGTAGCGCCTCCATGCTCTGGACACTACGCTGACAGACACAGCAAACCTTCTTGCCACAGCTCGCATTGATGTGCCATCCTGGATGAGCTGCACTACCTGAGCCACTTGTGTGGGTTGTAGACTCCGTCTCATGCTACCACTAGAGTAAAAGCACCGGCGCATTCAAAAGTGACCAAAACATCCGCCAGGAAGCATAGGAAGAGAAGTGGTGTGTGGTCACCACCTGCAGAACCATTCCTTTTTTGGGGGTGTCTTGCTAATTGCCTATAATTTCCACCTGTTGTCTATTCCATTTGCACAACAGCATGTGAAATTTATTGTCAATCAGTGTTGCTTCCTAAGTGGACAGTTTGATTTCACAGAAGTGTGATTGACTTGGAGTTACATTGTGTTGTTTAAGTGTTCCCTTTATTTTTTTGAGCAGTGTATATCTCCCATTTCCATGTGTTTTTTAGTTGTGTATGTGACCATTAACATCCGCTAACCCTGTGTATGTGACCATTAACATCTGCTAACCATGTGTATGTGACCATTAACATCTGCTAACCCTGTGTATGTGACCATTAACATCTGCTAACCATGTGTATGTGACCATTAACATCTGCTAACCATGTGTATGTGACCATTAACATCCGCTAACCCTGTGTATGTGACCATTAACATTTGATTTGACCTGACCCCGCAAGATGTGTCAGGTTTGTCAATTTATTAATTCTCTTTTGCTTGAAACCCTCCTGTCAATGTTGAGTAAGGACGCACACCTGATTACGCATATAGTAGTAGGACTAGTCTACCCGACAACACATATAGAAGTAGAACTAGTCTACCTGACAACACATATAGAAGTAGGACTAGTCTACCTGGTTACACATATAGAAGTAGGACTAGTCTACCTGGTTACGCATATAGAAGTAGGACTAGTCTACCTGGTTACGCATATAGAAGTAGGACTAGTCTACCTGGTTACGCATATAGAAGTAGGACTAGTCTACCTGGTTACGCATATAGAAGTAGGACTAGTCTACCTGGTTACGCATATAGAAGTAGGACTAGTCTACCTGGTTACGCATATAGAAGTAGGACTAGTCTACCTGGTTACACACATAGAAGTAGGACCGAGCACTAATGTAGATCTATAAATGTGCCCATTTGGGGATGTCTGATAGTATTTCTGATTGTCTTAACGCTGCACCACTAATGAGTTGTGGAGCTTCTCAAAGCACATTTTTTTCTCACCTCAAACAGCAAGTAAACAAAGTCTAATCAAAATCAATTACAAATGAGAATAACTCCTCAAAGTATTTGTAAAATATTTCCAGCTCTCACCCTTTCGATAACCACTCGGCACAAAAGGGAAAAACGTAATGCGCTGATCCAGTGGAAATGTCAAAACACCTGATTACTTCTTATCCCTTTCACAAATAGCCTACAGCTGTGTCGGTCGAGAACTCACAGGCACGGGAAACTGAGGGCCCAGAATATTTTATACAATGTTTCAAGTTCGTTATGGACAGGCCATGTGATTTATAGGACAGTTATTTGCAATGTTTTTATTTGTTGGCTTCATGTAGGCTATTTTTTACATAGGTGGCAATGGCAATAAAAGTTACTTTTAGATTTGTATAATTTCCATTTAGATAGAATGTAGATTAATCACAGACAATGATTGAGATACTATTATAAATTAAATGAAACTGTTCCAGTAAAATGAACATATGAAAATCATAACTGGCACCAGATCAGTAGAAATGGTAAGATACATTTGCACTCCAAATGTAGGTTGCTGACTGCTTGTGTAGCCGATTACCAGCAACGTCAGAATGTATGAAGGCCAGCAAGAGGAGGTGGTTCAGGAAGAGTTTCTTCTCTTCTGGTTGGGCTATATTGATGTAATGGCATGAAAATAAACGCTGAATATTATACAATGATTTATCAACAGCTCTAACAATTTGACCCCCACAGGAAATCTACACTGGCAATTCTAGAATATACTATATAGCCTAGAAACCGGTTCAACTATCATTATGACATCATGGATGAATTCTAGAATATACTATATATCCTAGAAACCTGGTTAAACTATCATTATGACATCATGGATGAATTCTAGAATATACTATATAGCCTAGAAACCTGTTTAAACAATCATTATGACATCATGGATGAATTCTAGAATATACTATATAGCCTAGAAACCGGTTCAACTATCATTATGACATCATGGATGAATTCTAGAATATACTATATATCCTAGAAACCTGGTTAAACTATCATTATGACATCATGGATGAATTTTAGAATATACTATATAGCCTAGAAACCTGGTTAAACTATCATTATGACATCATGGATGAATTCTAGAATATACTATATATCCTAGAAACCTGGTTAAAATATCATTATGACATCATGGATGGCCAGTCCTTGTATTCATTGTTCACTGCACTGCACACTGCCCTAACCCATCTGGACAAGAGGAATACCCATGTGAGAATGCTGTTCATCGATTACAGCTCAGCATTTAACACCATAGTACCCTCCAAACTCGTCATCAAGCTCGAGACCCTGGGTCTCGACCCCGCCCTGTGCAACTGGGTCCTGGACTTCCTGACGGGCCGCCCCCAGGTGGTGAGGGTAGGTAACAACATCTCCACCCCGCTGATCCTCAACACTGGGGCCCCACAAGGGTGCGTTCTGAGCCCTCTCCTGTACTCCCTGTTCACCCACGACTGCGTGGCCATGCACGCCTCCAACTCAATCATCAAGTTTGCGGATGACACTACAGTGGTAGGCTTGATTACCAACAACGACGAGACGGCCTACAGGGAGGAGGTGAGGGCCCTCGGAGTGTGGTGTCAGGAAAATAACCTCACACTCAACGTCAACAAAACAAAGGAGATGATTGTGGACTTCAGGAAACAGCAGAGGGAGCACCCCCCTATCCACATCGACGGGTCAGTAGTGGAGAAGGTGGAAAGTTTTAAGTTCCTCGGTGTACACATCACGGACAAACTGAATTGGTCCACCCACACAGACAGCGTTGTGAAGAAGGCGCAGCAGCGCCTCTTCAACCTCAGGAGGCTGAAGAAATTCGGCTTGTCACCAAAAGCACTCACAAACTTCTACAGATGCACAATCGAGAGCATCCTGTCGGGCTGTATCACCGCCTGGTACGGCAACTGCTCCGCCCACAACCGTAAGGCTCTCCAGAGGGTAGTGAGGTCTGCAGAACGCATCACCGGGGGCAAACTACCTGCCCTCCAGGACACCTACACCACCCGATGTCACAGGAAGGCCATAAAGATCATCAAGGACAACAACCACCCAAGCCACTGCCTGTTCACCCCGCTATCATCCAGAAGGCGAGGTCAGTACAGGTGCATCAAAGCAGGGACCGAGAGACTGAAAAACAGCTTCTATCTCAAGGCCATCAGACTGTTAAACAGCCACCACTAACATTTAGCGGCCGCTGCCAACATACTGACTCAACTCCAGCCACTTTAAAAATGGGAATTGATGGAAATTATGTAAAAATGTACCACTAGCCACTTTAAACAATGCCACTTAATATAATGTTTACATACCCTACATTACCCATCTCATATGTATATACTGTACTCTATATCATCTACTGCATCTTGCCATCTTTATGTAATACATGTACCACTAGCCACTTTAAACTATGCCACTTTATGTTTACATACCCTACAGTACTCATCTCATATGTATATACCGTACTCTATACCATCTACTGCATCTTGCCATGCCGTTCTGTACCACCACTCATTCATATATCTTTATGTACATATTCTTTATCCCTTTACACTTGTGTGTGTGTGTAAGGTAGTAGTTGTGGAATTGTTAGGTTAGATTACTTGTTGGTTATTACTGCATTGTCGGAACTAGAAGCACAAGCATTTCGCTACACTCGCATTAACATCTGCTAACCATGTGTATGTGACTAATAAAATTTGATTTGATTTGTGTAGTGAATTCAGGGGGTAGCCCTGAGCTGGACTCAAACCTGGGTCCAGCGACTGTCAAGCCAACACCTTAAAACTGTTTTGCCAAGATGTCTGAACTTCTTGACGAGGTCGCTAGGTTTTGGGTTACGGTTGATACAATAGCTTTCTCTATGAATTTGAGAGTGGTTACATTTCTCCAGACCCATCCCTCAGCTGTTTACCAAACCAAGTCTCTGGGCAGCCATTTTGTTGCTGTTTAAATACTAGGTTGTCCCTTTAAAAAAGCCACACAAGAATCAATCAACCAATAACAAAGCTGTAATTCCACCACTATTTTGCTAATAAGATGATGATGGGGCTGGAGAAATTTAACTACTCTCAAATTCATAGACAGACCTATGGATGCAAGGACTGACCATCCATGATATCAACATTATAGTTTTAACCATGTTGAGGCTTTACAGTGTTGATTTACATTGTTTCTATACATTGGAGTACAAAATCTTATTATGGGTTCTGATGGGGTACAACAGGTGAACTAAGCTCATGAGGCATGTGTTATATTCTTCAAGAATCAATGGCTATAAATAAATAATTTAAAAGTCAAAATATGGATGTAGCAATTGCAGATTTCCCCTTTACCACCACACATCCTTCCAGTTCTCTGCTGCCAGTGACAGGAGCGAATTTCAAAAATCGCTGAAGCTGGAGACTTATATTTCCCTCACCAACTTTAAACATCAGCTATCTGAGCAGCTAACCGATCGCTGCAGCTGTACATAGTCCATCTGTAAATAGCCCACCCAGTCCACCTACCTCATCCCCAAACTGTTTTTATTTATTTTTCTGCTCTTTTGCACACCAGTATCTCTACTTGCACATCATCATCTGCTCATTTATCACTCCAGTGTTAATCTGCTAAATTGTAATTCTTCGCTACTATCGACTATTCATTGCCTACCTCATGCCTTTTGCACACACTATATATAGACTTTCTTTTTTTCTACTGTGTCATTAACTTGCTTATTGTGTTATTGGCTTGTTTATTGTTTATTCCATGTGTAACTCTGTGTTGTTGTCGGTGTCACACTGCTTTGCTTTATCTTGGCCAGGTCGCAGTTGTAAATGAGAACGTGTTCTCAACTGGCCTACCTGGTTAAACTATCATTATGACATCATGGCCTACCTGGTTAAACTATCATTATGACATCATGGCCACCTGGTTAAACTATCATTATGACATCACGGTCACCTGGTTAAACTATCATTATGACATCATGGCCACCTGGTTAAATAAAGGTTAAATAAAAAAACATCAGTTCAACAACTGCAGAGTTTGTACCTCTGTTTTTAAGACAGTACTTACTTGTGTTAATCAGGGAACAGTCTCTCAAAACCATCTTATGGCTAAGATCATCCTTAGAACCATTGGATGCCTTAAGATGCGTTTGTGACAGTCATCTCCCCCTCCTCCTCTTTCACCCCAAAAGCTGCATCCTCCTCTTCTTTTACTGTAAAATCCTCCTCCTCTTTGAACGCGTTTTCCTCTTCTTTCACTGAAACGTCTTTCTCTTCTTCTTTCACTGTAACAGTCTCATCCTCTACTTCTTGTTTAACTGTAACAGCCTCGCCCTCTAATTCTTGTTTTACTGTGATATCCTTCTCTTCCTCCTCCTCTTTCACCAGAGCTCCTTTCTCCGTCCAGCAGTCCTCCTCTTCATTAACAAGAGAGTAGCTTAGTGACCTCATGGTTGGAGATGTTAGCTAGCTAGGCTAATGCTAACTTAACCAGCCCGCTAGATGAATAAAAACAATACCGTAAATATGAAAATTATGAAATTAAAAAGGATAACTAACTAGACGACAGAAGTGGGTTTAAAATACATTGGCTAATATACACTAAAGCGTCTAAAGAGCTTTATTGGTTCGTCTATTTTGTCTAGCAAGCTACCGAGGCGTCTGACGAACTGTTGCTGCTGTTGAAAGAAGCGTTCCGTCCACTAGATTATACGTCACAGTAGCAGCATTGCCTTAAAGTCGCAGACCGCTATCAGCTGACTGGAGTGGGTAACGCAGTTGAGTAAAATGTAAATTAAATTTTCAGACAAAAGGTAGGTAGGAATCAGGAACATAGCTAGTCCTAAAATATTAATTACCCCCCCCCTAAATAATTCAATATCAGTCAATATATTTTTTCTGTGATTTCTTATTTTCGTCAACCGTTCCATCGCATCATAAACGTTTTACAGGGCCGGCACTAGGACCGGGGGAGGCTGCTGCTGCGCTAGTGACTGTTAAACTTTCTTCAGCATCGATGGCGGACAGAAATACTAGGAGAGAGGGGTACCCCTACACAGAACTGAATTGAATCAAAGATGGCGGACAGAAATACTAGTAGAGAGGGGTACCCCTACACAGAACTGAATTGAATCAAAGATGGCGGACAGAAATACGAGGAGAGAGGGGAACCCCTACACAGAACTGAACTGAATCAAATATGGCGGACAGAAATACTAGGAGAGAGGGGTACCCCTACACAGAACTGAACTGAATCAAAGATGGCGGACAGAAATACTAGGAGAGAGGGGAACCCCTACACAGAACTGAATCAAAGATGAACTGTAGGATGGAAGCAACTTTAAGGGATTATAACGTCATAACTAATCATGCAAAAAACATGTACAGTTGTCAGGAATGTTAGTTCATGTAGAGACAAACGATTATGCATTTTTTTTTACATAAAATTTATTTACGAAAATCGCGATTTAGTCAGCTAGCTGACTAGCTAACATTAGCCAGTTAGCCAGCTAGCTTTATGGGTGTTGTGACATGAGTATGACATTGTAATTCTGGTTGTTTTAGGGTCTCCTGAAACAACCAGCAAACCAGGCTTTCGATTTGTGTAACAGTGGATGTAAAGAATCTAGCTAGCTGAAGATTTTACTGCAAATGGAATGTACAATTTTGTAAGCTTGTCTTGCTGATATTTACCATGCAGATAGATGAAATAACGTAGCTAGCTATGTTCTTGCTTATTGTGCAGTGGATGATTAAAATCCCTGTATGCCCATAGATGTGTAGCTAGCTATCTAGCCGATCTGTGTATGGACCCAAACGTTTGGTATACATATTAGTTCAGAACCTAGCTATGAACCTCAGCTATCATAGCCAGTCGTATCAACTTCAAAACAGCCTGAATGACATTAATGAAGCCTATGGATTGAGTAGAATATAATATCATGTTGTGCCAAGGATGCAAGTCGTATATACATGTAGTTATTACCATGCATGAGATCCCCACATTGTAGCCTGTACATTTAATATATTCACTGATCATGTACTCTACCTTGGCAAATAAAGGTGCAGTTTAGGTATGAATGTCTTTGAGATTATTTTTCAGTCATATCCAATACCAGGAGTATCAAATTCCAGTCTTTGAATGACGCTGTCTGCATGTATGTATTACAATTATACACTTCAACAGTGTTTACCAATCTTGGTCCTGGGACATCAATGGTTACACATTGTAACTAATAGACTAGAAACAGGATTTAACTAGTTAATTCATATATACAGAAATATAATGTTAAAAAACAGAACACTACACTTCCTATGCATCATGTAAATACTCTTAACACCGGTTCATCTCAATATCTAATGCCCTTCATCTGCATTGATCTGATAAACACAGGATAGGTGGAGTATTTCATCACATTACACTTCAGTTCAACCAGTAGAGAATGTGAAACGCTTTATTGAAAAGCTCATTATCCAAGTGTTATAAATACAAGTTCAATCTGTCCTTCAATGCACATCTGTTGTGCATTATAAAAACAGAGGAAGAAAGAGGAGGTGGAGAGAGAGGTGTAAAAGACAGAAAGGGAAAGAGGTAAGCACATAGGAGCAGGGAAGGCAGCACATGATTAATGAATCACAGTGCTACATAAATATTCTCTCAGTTCATCACAATTACATAACAGTGTCTCTCGTTGGCCTAAAGGTTATCTTAAAAGCAGGTGAGGTGGCGATGATGGGACTGGGGGTTGGCATCCTCTCACATCAAAACATATCTGTAGGAGGCCAGTAGGAGGCACTCTTTCCTCTGGTCTAAAAAAAATATCCCAATGCCCCAGGGCAGTGATTGGGGACACTGCCCTGTGTAGGGTGCCGTCTTTCGGATGGGACGTTAAACGGGTGTTCTGACTCTCTGAGGTCATTAAAGATCCCATGGCACTTATCGTAAGAGTAGGGGTGTTAACCCCGGTGTCCTGGCTAAATTCCCAATCTTGCCCTCAAACCATCACGGTCACCTAATAATCCCCAGTTTACAATTGGCTCATTCATCCCCCTCCTCTCCCCTGTAACTATTCCCCAGGTCGTTGCTGCAAATGAGAACGTGTTCTCAGTCAACTTACCTGGTAAAATAACGGAAAATGAATATCTGCAGATGAGAGACAGATGGAGAGAGAGAGCATGTTTAAGCCTTGTGTTTTTATTTTTTATTCTAACATTGTTAGTCATCAATCAGGAGGTGAAATGCAAAACTGACCTGGGATCATTAACTCTGGGACTACTGCATCTCTCTGTATTTCAATGTAAAGCACCTCTTTAATAATACTTCCTGTATAATATAAACTGACCTTGGATCATTAACTCTGGGACTACTGCATCTATCTGTATTTCAATGTAAAGCATCTCTTTAATAATACTTCCTGTATAATATAAACTGACCTGGGATCATTAACTCTGGGACTACTGCATCTATCTGTATTTCAATGTAAAGCATCTCTTTAATAATACTTCCTGTTGACCTGACCAAGTGACCTCTCACTTCTGACCATGCTGTGCCCTCGATGTAGCCTGTTCAGATGCAGGAGGGGTTCACCGACACAGCTGATATAACCTAGAGGATTTAGGGAGAAGGGGAGAGAGGGATGAAGTGAAGGAGAGAGACTGTTATTGAGAAAGGTAGTTAAAGCCACAGTGTTCAACAGGAATCTGTGTGTGGCCTCACCTGGTGTCCACACCACACTAAGTGGCTGCAGAGTACTTTATGCTGAAAAACATGAATGGACACATGAGGACAAACAATATAGTGTAGTTATATAGTGTCTTACTATTCTCCATGGTTGGCCCTCTTGCCTATTCTTTGAAGGTGGAAGGAGCCACAGTTATACACCTGAACCTGTTTACTGCACAACACAATCCATCAATCAGATTGATACATGAGTGTGTAGGTGTGGGTTATAGGGTGTCCAATTGTTCTAAAATTTTGCAATATTAGTGATTTAAGATAGCCTGTTTTGTTTTTGCACAGACATCACACCCTTACCTAAACAGCACCCTCACCTGAGAAGTAGAAATCAAAGGGAGAGAAACTGTGAATTGAATAACTGCAGTTGACATAGCTAAGTAAATGGAAGAATACTCTTATTGTAATGTGGATGGCTCTTAAAAGAGCCTTTGGTTGTGCATAGTGTAGTCTATGGTGTTGCCAGGGAACAGCACCCTCTTAAAAGAGCCTTTGGTTGTGCATAGTGTAGTCTATGGTGTTGCCAGGGAACAGCACCCTCTTAAAAGAGCCCTTGGTTGTGCATAGTGTAGTCTATGGTGTTGCCAGGGAACAGCACCCTCTTAAAAGAGCCTTTGGTTGTGCATAGTGTAGTCTATGGTGTTGCCAGGGAACAGCACCCTCTTTGAAGAAGTAGGAGGTGAAGATCTCCCGCACACGGATTGCCTCTCTTGCTGCGTTGTTGGACCCCATCCTTGAAACATCCTGCAGAGCAGCAGACTTCTCCTCTGGCACACGGCGGCGAGCTGCAAATCCCCTCCTGGTCCTCGTGTCCATCTTCATGAAGTTACGCAGGACACAGGTAGCCTTCACACATCTGCATTCCTCCAGGAGGCAGTCCCAGATGACCCTGGTCACCCAACCTTGCAGTGCCCTACACGTTAACTGTAGGCAATCGTTTTGAAGGAATCTCCAGTTACAAGGTATCTGTAGGAATACGGAAGACAATGTAATTATTAGACTGTTACATCACCAGGTCATTGTGGATTACTAAAGTATAATATCCCTGATAACAAATCATGATAACATTGGATTGATAGATGCATGGGCACACATATGTGCATGTGACAATAACAGGATCATATCAAGGATAGCATCACAAATGAATACATAAATACCACTTGAAGCTTGATGATGAGTTGATCATTTGAATCAGCTGTGCAGTGCTGAGGCAAAAACAACAATGTGCCTCTTTGAGTCCCCAGGACTGAGAACCACTGCTCTTCATTGGGACCTCTTCATATGTAGACTGGCTTTCATAGAGCTCTTTATCTGAGGACAGAAAACCTCACAAGAAACACACTTCATTATAGTCAAATTACACCACAATGAATATTATGTTACTATTATCTCCGTCCTCACTTCTAGTGACAGGAATTACACAAAAGTACCTGCCCTATCCAGAATAGCCTCCTCTCTCACTGACAGTTGGGGCTGCTATCCTTTCACCCTCCATGGCTGTTAGCTAGCTACCTACAAATGCATTTGGAGTTTGTTTTTTACAGTGATAAATACATCAAGATAGATAGCTAATATGAAGTTAGGTAGTTGCTGATATTTCATTCACTTAGTTATCTATCTATACAGTATTTGCTAGCCAACTAGCTAGCTCATTTAGCAGCTCATTTGAGTTAGCTTTCACTGTAGCTAGTTAGCTAATAATACATCATTGCTCCTTTACATTTCCAAAATCTATTTCCTTACTTGAATAGGTTCTCCCAGCCATGTGGACAACTGGAAACAGGGCAGTAAAGTTTGTCACCAGAGCGTTTTAGAGGATATTACTATTGAACTATGAACCCATTTAATAACCAGACCTTCATACAAACTTGCTCTGCTGAATTCTTGACGGAGTCACAACGGGCGGCCTAAGCGGCATCTAGTCCATCTGCTGACTGGACGCAGTTGACGAAAATTTACATTTTATTTTCAGACAACAAGTTGAAGTGTAGGAAGCATGAGTTTTTACTCACCAGTGTAACAACACAGTGTGGTTAAAGACTTAGTAACTTAGTTGTAGTCACGATCTGGTTACCTACAAGGACAAACAGTTAAGTTTTTGTTTTAAATTTACAAAATTAAAATTACAAATTTACATTTTAAATGTTTTCTTTACTCAAGTATTACAATAGTTTTTTTAGGGGTGTAGGGTGGAAGCTGTCTCTGCGTAAGAGGGAATTCCTGTCCGTCCGGCTTCCTGTATAGGTCTGTGCTAAAGCCACACCCCTCCCTCTTAATCAAAATGTCCAGATAACTTGTTTCATGCGCATCAAAGGTGAGGGTGAATTTCAGATGTTCACTGCTTGTATTGATGAAGGAGTGGAATCGATGAAGTTCCTCTGCTGTCCCCTGGAATAGAAGGAACACGTCATCAATGAAGACTTTTTCAGAGCCTGATGAGGTGCTAGAATGGATTGTTAGGGCTGTCAATCACGTTCTTCTCTAACAACCCCACAAACAGATTGGCATAATTAGATGCTATTATTTAAAATACAATGACCATAATGCACTGCGTGTCTACTTGTCTTGTCTGTTTATTTTACACCTGCTATGTAACAGAGACAGAAGAATGCACAATGGTCAATGCTATCTGGAATCCTTGGGACATCCCTACCCTAAACCCTAACCTTAACCCTTTTAAATGTCAACTTCAACGGGACATCCCTAGCCCGTTGAAAATACATGATCTAAGTGATTGATAGTTGGTATTCAGCAGTCATTAAGCCTTATTTACTTTAATGAACTACCAAAATAGTGATTTTGTCAGACAGCAGCTCTACACTTTATTGACTGACTGATCCATTCATCCTTCCATCCCTCCTCAGCCTTCCTCTCCTCTGAAGACCCAGTGAGGGTGGAGCTCAGTCAGAGAGCTGTTGAGGGACTGGTTAGGAAGAACACTTCTACAGCCAGAGAGGTGAGAGGTCACACATGGTTTAGATGGTAAATATTTATGTCCCCTTAGCAGTTCATCACGTCAGCAAAAGGGAATATGTTCCATAATCCATGTTTATTTACATCAGTGCAAATTGTCCACTGATATTGGTGTAATTTCTCACCCCTTTTGGCTGTATGAAAGGTAATTTCCCCTCAGGCACACACATTTGTTCTTTGTTATTACCCGAGCCACTGCCTGTTCACCCCACTATCATCTAGAAGGCGAGGTCAGTACAGGTGCATCAAAGCCTGTTCACCCCACTATCATCTAGAAGGTGAGGTCAGTACAGGTGCATCAAAGCCTGTTCACCCCGCTATCATCCAGAAGGCGAGGTCAGTACAGGTGCATCAAAGCCTGTTCAGTCCGCTATCATCCAGAAGGCGAGGTCAGTACAGGTGCATCAAAGCTGTGACCGAGAGACAGAAGCTGTTTTTCCATCACTAACACAGAGAGGCTGCTGCCTACATACACAGACTTGAAATCATTGGCCACTTCAAGGAATGGAACACTAGTCACTTTAATAATGTTTATATATCTGGCATTACTCATCTCATATGTATATACTGTATCTTAGTCTATGTATTACTCATCACATATGTATATACTGTATTCTATCCTATTCTACTGTATCTTAGTCTATGTATTACTCATCTCATATGTATATACTGTATTCTATCCTATTCTACTGTATCTTAGTCTATGTATTACTCATCTCATATGTATATACTGCATTCTATTCTACTCTACTGTATCTTAGTCTATGTATTACTCATCTCATATGTATATACTGTATTCTATCCTATTCTACTGTATCTTAGTCTCATCTCATATGTATATACTGTATTCTATCCTATTCTACTGTATCTGTCTATGTCACTCTGACATCGCTTGTCCATATATTTATATATTCTTATTCCATTACTTAGATTTGTGTGTATTAGGTATTTGTTGTGAAATTGTTAGATATTACTGCACTGTTGGAGCTAGGAACACAAGCACACAAGCATTTAGTTAGATACTACTGCACTGTTGGAGCTAGGAACACAATCATTTGTTTAGATATTACTGCACTGTTGGAGCTAGGAACAGAAGCATTTCACTACACCAGCAATAACATCTGTATGTGACAAATAACATTTGATTTATTATGAAGGTCATTTGTGTCAAATGTACTTTTCCCCACTCATTCACCCCATCTCTTTACATTGCTTATGTATATTCAGTGGCCTGACTGCATCCAGACTGTCAAAAGCCCATCCTGGTAGATGTGAACCTAATGCAGCTTGGAGTGATCAGATGAAAGAAGTCACATTTAGGTGCCAGGTGTAACTGAGGCCATAGATGCTCCATATCCATTACTTTGAGTGTTTTATATAATATGACTAAATGTGTTTCTGTGTTGCAGGGGCAGTCAAGAAATGGAACGGCAAGGCCACAGAACATGACATAAGCAGAGCTGTGGGAGACCACCTCAAGCCCCTGGTAGAGCCGGGGGTGGTGTTTACCACTCCACCAGCAGAGCTGTGGGAGACCACCTCAAGCCCCTGGTAGAGCCGGGGGTGGTGTTTACCACTCCACCAGCAGAGCTGTGGGAGACAACCTCAAGCCCCTGGTAGAGCCGGGTGTGGTGTTTACCACTCCACCAGCAGAGCTGTGGGAGACCACCTCAAGCCCCCGGTAGAGCCGGGTGTGGTGTTTACCACTCCACCAGCAGAGCTGTGGGAGACCACCTCAAGCCCCCGGTAGAGCCGGGGGTGGTGTTTACCACTCCACCAGCAGAGCTGTGGGAGACAACCTCAAGCCCCTGGTAGAGCCGGGTGTGGTGTTTACCACTCCACCAGCAGAGCTGTGGGAGACCACCTCAAGCCCCTGGTAGAGCCGCCTTCAGCAGGCTGGAAAAGTGGGATTGATCTGTTTGATCCATTTGTTTGTTTCAGTTTTCAGTAGTTGAATCCTTTGAAGTATTGTTGATTAAAAAAAAAATCCTTTTTTAACAAATGAACTAGGTTGGTTGAAAAGTGATACTAAACGTACATACCAGCACTATTTTGACAGTGGAAGATACACTGAATTGATACTGTTTTTCATACTAAGATGGACCAAGATCTGTGTTGCTTTTGCACATATTTTGTTCATTTGTTTTGCAAGAGTCTGATTGGTCAGTCATTGGGTTCATTTGTTTTGCAATATGTTCAAATCAAGCTTTATTTATACAGCACATTTCAGACATGGATGCAACTCAATGGCTTCACAGGAAAAAACAATGAAAATTAACAGATATATTTAGTACACAACATAAGAGGTACACAACATAAAAAACAGAAGACTAACAACTGAAAGACTAATGAGCATCCTATGGAAATGCCATTGATTAAAATATTAACAATATGATTCTATATCCGACCCAAAATATCAGCTTGTTTGACTCCATTGTTTGTTGTGACATTCCCCAGCAAGAAAACCAGAAATATTCCTTAAACAGAAGAGGGAACTAACAAAGAGTCACTGACAACAACCACAACTAAACAGGTGGGGTTTTAGGAGGGGCTCTGAAAGACACTATGGGGGTGTCCACTGAAAGTTGACTAGTAACAACTGGGACCTAAAAGACACCCACCATGAGACCCACTAAATCTGCCGAAGAAGAGGCAAACAAAAGAAAAACCCACACCAAACTTAAAGGAAGCAAACCAAAAAGGTGGAGCAACTAAAGGTGTTGACTCTCCACATCTATCAAGACAACTGGAGCACTGGGCCAGACACTCTTAAATAGAACCTGGACCAGCTCAGGTGAAACACCTTCCCACTAACGAGATGGACAAGCCAGCACAGGTGTAACACATACTGACTAACGAGGTGACACCAATCAGTGCGTCCTACGTGCTAACGAGCTATACGTGGTAACGCGCTATACGTGCTAACAAGCTATACGTGCTAAAGTCCAACCTCAAAACATAAATGGAAAAGCCAAAGTCTGTAACACCTTCCCCCTTAAGACAACAAATATATCCTACATTTATGACTCAATTTATTAGGATTGTTAATAAAATTGATTATAGACCGATTTATTATACTGCGTCCATGTGTATAAGCTGCAAGTACGTTGAAATTAAATAGTTTTTTACACTTTCAAGTAAAACCAAACTTATATTGTACGTCGGTCATAGTCTTATTTTCAACGACAGTTTGCTAGGTGGGATATCCCCAATGTCACAGTTTGCTAGGTGGGATATCCCCAATGTCACAGTTTAAACCTGTCCAAATCAATAGTCCAAATGCAGAAACAGTTTGTGATAAATTGAAAACCTAAACATAAAATGTACTATATACACAAACATCTGCCACAATAATCATATTACTTAAACAAGCACCTTATAAACTGCACAAGCACCAAAAACGCTGTTGTTTTGACAAGTAGCAATAAATCACTGATATCGATTAGGGGGGAAATCAGGTTGTACTTGCTGTTGAAACTAACACAACTAAAAAAACACATGGAAATGGGAAATATATTTTACCTCACTAGTTAGAGGACAACCTGCAGAAGACAGTCAGCTACATTTTGGAGTGATGCATTTAAATGTAGGGGTCACTATACAAAGGAACGCAACACTTATTTGTAATCACTCATCGATATCATGTTGAAATCATTTGTGCAAGAGGAGGGAGATGAGGTTGCACATCCTGTTAAAACTAACAGCTCAAAAACCACACGGAATCTGGGAATAATGTGAATATCCCTTGTTAGAGGACAATTTGTAGAAAACAGCTCGCTACATTTTGAGGTGTTGCATTTTGATTCAAGTGGGTCACCAACATGGTAAGTGTAACACAGCTCTTTTAGTGTCACTTTTTTGTTAAATAACATAAATAGTACTCTTTCAAGAGCCTGGATTTTTCCTAAGGCTGAAATCAATTGAATGGGGCAAACGTTTAGGGTTCTACATTGTGAAATTCCTAAAAATACTCCTTCTACATTGTTAAAAACATTCTACAATGTGACATTAATTCATTGATATCATGAAACAATTCCTTCATGTATGTATTTTCTGATGTTTGATCAGAGAACTTTTATCAGAGTATTTCTTGTCACACTGATCACAGCTATAAGGTTTCTCTCCTGTGTGTATTCTCTGGTGCACTGTCAGCGCTCCAGATCGAAGAAAACTCTTGCCACATTGACCACAGCTATAAGGCTTCTCTCCTGTGTGTATTCTCTGGTGCAGAGTCAGAGTTCTAGTTGCAGCAAAACTCTTCCCACATTGACCACAGCTATAAGGTTTCTCTCCTGTGTGTGTTCTCTGGTGTTGAGTCAGAGTTCTATATGCAGCAAAACTCTTCCCACATTGATCACAGCTATAAGGTTTCTCTCCTGTGTGTATTCTCTGGTGCACTGTCAGCTCTCCAGATTGACTAAAACTCTTCCCACATTGATCACAGCTATAAGGTTTCTCTCCTGTGTGTGTTCTCTGGTGTATAGTCAGATTATCAGATCTAGTAAAACTCTTCCCACATTGATCACAGCTGTAAGGTTTCTCTTCTGTGTGTGTTCTCTGGTGCACTGTCAGTGCTCCAGATCGAAGAAAACTCTTGCCACATTGAACACAGCTATAAGGCTTCTCTCCTGTGTGTATTCTCTGGTGCAGAGTCAGAGTTCTAGTTGCAGCAAAACTCTTCCCACATTGACCACAGCTATAAGGTTTCTCTCCTGTGTGTATTCTCTGGTGTTGAGTCAGAGTTCTAGTTGCAGCAAAACTCTTCCCACATTGACCACAGCTATAAGGTTTCTCTCCTGTGTGTATTCTCTGGTGTTGAGTCAGAGTTCTAGTTGCAGCAAAACTCTTCCCACATTGACCACAGCTATAAGGTTTCTCTCCTGTGTGTATTCTCTGGTGCACTGTCAGCTCTCCAGATTGACTAAAACTCTTCCCACATTGATCACAGCTATAAGATTTCTCTCCTGTGTGTGTTCTCTGGTGTATAGTCAGATTGCCAGATCTAGTAAAACTCTTCCCACATTGATCACAGCTGTAAGGTTTCTCTCCTGTGTGTGTTCTCTGGTGCACTGTCAGCTCTCCAGATCGAAGAAATCTCTTCCCACATTGACCACAGCTATAAGGCTTCTCTCCTGTGTGTATTCTCTGGTGCAGAATCAGAGTTCTAGTTGCAGCAAAACTCTTCCCACATTGTCCACAGCTATAAGATTTCTCTCCTGTGTGTATTCTCTGGTGTTGAGTCAGCTCTCCAGATTGACCAAAACTTTTCCCACATTGACCACAGCTATAAGATTTCTCTCCTGTGTGTATTCTCTGGTGTAATACCAGATGGCCAGATTGACCAAAACACTTCCCACATTGACCACAGCTGTAGGGTTTCTCTCCTGTGTGTGTTCTCTGGTGTTGAGCCAGAGTTCTATATGCAGCAAAACTCTTCCCACATTGATCACAGCTATAAGGTTTCTCTCCTGTGTGTGTTCTCTGGTGTAATACCAGATGGCCAGATTGACCAAAACACTTCCCACATTGACCACAGCTGTAGGGTTTCTCTCCTGTGTGTGTTCTCTGGTGTTGAGTCAGAGTCCCAAATGCAGCAAAACTCTTCCCACATAGATCACAAATATAAAATTTCTCTCCTGTGTGTATTCTCTGGTGTTGAGTCAGAGTCCCATATGCAGCAAAACTCTTCCCACATTGACCACAGCTAAAAGGTTTCTCTCCTGTGTGTATTCTCTGATGAATTTTAATGCCTGACGAGGTGAATCTCTTCCCACAGTCAGAGCAGCAGTGAGTTCTCTTCCCTGTGGATCTCTGCAGGATTTCTGATCTGGAGAGACTCTTCTCTGCCTCTTCAGCATCATGAGGTTGTTGAGGATCCCCAGAGGATCCACGATAGTGAAGTATCTCTCCTGTGTGAACAACAAAGTCAGACAGATGATTAAAGGCCCACAACAGCGGTAATCCACTGTAAAAGGTGATGCCAACAGAGTAGCCATGATGTTGTACAACAATTGATGTCTGTAATGAATGTTAAAATTATTTAACAATCGTCTTAAAATGAGCAAGAATAGTCATAGTTTGTCTTGCTTTCACATTAGTAGTAACATCAAGGATTGTAGGCTAGAAATAAGTTATTCATGTTCAACTCTAAGCAGTGTGCCAGACGACTTTTGGTCTCCAATATAGGACCCTTTCTGTGTTTGCTAAAATTGTGGCACGAGGGCGATGCAACACAACTTGATTGTAGAAACTCCTCCCTGATAATGAGGAAACCACTAGTTATGGATGTAGTATATCTGGTAATGAGGAAACCACTAGTTATGGATGTAGTATATCTGGTAATGAGGAAACCACTAGTTATGGATGTAGTATATCTGGTAATGAGGAAACCATAAGTTATGGATGTAGTATATCTGGTAATGAGGAAACCACTAGTTATGGATGTAGTATATCTGGTAATGAGGAAACCACTAGTTATGGATGTAGTATATCTGGTAATGAGGAAACCACTAGTTATGGACCTACTGTAGAACCCATAACTTCACCAAACAATAACATAGACCTACTGTAGGACCCATAAGTTCACCTAACAACATAGACCTACTGTAGGACCCATAACTTCACCTAACAATAACATAGACCTACTGTAGGACCCATAACTTCACCTAACAACAACATAGACCTACTGTAGGACCCATAACTTCACCTAAAAACAACATAGACCTACTGTAGGACCCATAACTTCACCAAACAACAAATATAGGAAAATAGCTCTGTGTGTTGTACAATAGCCTATCCATCAAGGAACAGTTCTCTACACATTATGAGCTAAGTATCTCTGTGTCTAAACAGACTAACGAGACCCTACTGTAAATCAAGCAGACAATAACACTATAAACATCAATTTGTTAGTGATGTTGGATCCAACGTGGAGCACGGCATAACTGTCTTTACCAGAGTAATGAATGAAGAAGCACTTTGGTTGTTGTTGCATGTTGTGATGTTTGTCATTTGACTGTCATTCAGAAAATGATTTCCTGGATCAGCTGATGATAGTTGAACATGTGACTAACTAAACAGCTACAGTATTAAGAATGATGGGTAATTATTGAAAAACCACGGTAATGACAGTATCCATTTGGGTGTTGTCAATAAAGTTAAGGGGACTTTCGGTTAGAACCATTGGATTTAGCAAACTCTGAAATTATTGAAAACTGTTTTCCCAGCGTAACATAAGGAGACACTAAATGTGACGTAGTTAGAGAGCATTTCAGAGATCTGAATACAAAAAACTGTCCCACTGCAAGATCCAGTATTTAAGTTGAAGTTCATCATATGACAAGCGTAACATTATGACTATAACTACTGTTCCCTGAAGGAGGGAAACTAGGTACAACATACTATTAAATCCACATGTTATGACTATAACTACTGTTCCCTGAAGGAGGGAAACTAGGTACAACATACTATTAAATCCACGCCTTCCTGGAATCCCTGTCTTCCACGGGTGATGAGCGTGAGGCTTGGATTTATTCCTTCAATTTAATACCGCTCTTCACCGACCCAGGAAGGGGTGGGGCCAATCAGGTGTTGTACCTCGTTTCCCTCCTTGAGGAAACAGTAATTATAGTCAAAGTTACACTTCCTTACAGTCGGTCAACTTCGGTACAACATACTATGGAGAAATAGATTCATTCCCCATGCCGACCCAAACGGATACTAAATGAAACGACCCATGGCAGATCACCCAGACCTTACCCCGCAAGATGCGTCAGTTTATTCATTCTTTCGTTTGAAACACTCCTGTCAATGTTGAGTAAGGACGCACACCTGATTACCCATATAGAAGTAGGATTAGTCTACCTGGTTACACATATAGAAGTAGGACTAGTCTACCTGATTACACATACAGAAGTAGGACTAGTCTACCTGATTACACATATAGAAGTAGGACTAGTCTACCTGATTACACATATTGAAGTAGGACTAGTCTACCTGACTACACATATAGAAGTAGGACTAGTCTACCTGACTACACATACAGAAGTAGGACTAGTCTACCTGACTACACATACAGAAGTAGGACTAGTCTACCTGACTACACATACAGAAGTAGGACTAGTCTACCTGGTTACACATATAGAGGTAGGACTAGTCTACCTGGTTACACATATAGAAGTAGGACTAGTCTACCTGGTTACACATATAGAAGTAGGACTAGTCTACCTGGTTACACATATAGAAGTAGGACTAGTCTACCTGGTTACACATATAGAAGTAGGACCAGTCTACCTGGTTACACATATAGAAGTAGGACTAGTCGTCCCCGACAACACATATAGAGGTAGGACTAGTCTACCTGGTTACACATATAGAAGTAGGACTAGTCTACCTGGTTACACATAGACTAGGACTAGTCTACCTGATTACGCATATAGAGGTAGGACTAGTCTACCCGGTTACACATATAGAAGTAGGACTAGTCTACCCGACAACACATATAGAAGTAGGACTAGTCTACCTGGTTACACATATAGAAGTAGGACTAGTCTACCTGGTTACACATATAGAAGTAGGACTAGTCTACCTGGTTACACATATAGAAGTAGGACTAGTCTACCTGTCCTGAGCACAAATGTAGATCTATATAATGTCAAAACACCTGATTACTTCTTATCCCTTTCACAAATAGCCTACAGCTGTGTCGGTCGAGAACTCACTGGCACGGGAAACTGAGGGCCCAGAATGTTTTATACAATGTTGCAAGTTTGTTATAGGACAGTTATTTGCAATGTTTTTATTTGTTGGCTTTATGTAGGCTAGTTTTTACATAATTGGCAATGTCAATAAAAGTTACTTTTAGATTTGTATAATTTTCATTTAGATAGAATGTAGATTAATCACAGACAATGATTTTGAGATACTATTATAAATTAAATTAAACTGTTTCAGTAAAATGTGAATATGAAAATCATAACTGGCACCAGATCAGTAGAAATGGTAAGATACATTTGCACTCCAAATGTAGGTTGCTGACTGCTTGTGTAGCCTATTACCAGCAACGTCAGAATTTATGAAGGACAGCAGGAGTTGGTTCAGGAAGAGTTTATTCTCTTCTGGTTGGGCGTTATTGATGTAATGGCATGAAAATAAATTGGCTGAATATTATACAATGACTTATCAACAGCTCTAACAATTTGACCCCCACAGGAAATCTTCACTGGCAATTCTAGAATATACTATATATCCTATAAACCTGGTTAAACTATCATTATTACATCATGGATGAATTCTAGAATATACTATATAGCCTAGAAACCAGGTTAAACTATCATTATGACATCATGGATGAATTCTAGAATATACACTGCTCAAAAAAATAAAAGGGAACACTAAAATAACACATCCAAGATCTGAATGATTGAACTATTCTTATTAAATACTTTTTTCTTTACATAGTTGAATGTGCTGACAACAAAATCACACAAAAATTATCAATGGAAATCAAATTTATCAACCCATGGAGGTCTGGATTTGGAGTCACACTCAAAATTAAAGTGGAAAAACACACTACAGGCTGATCCAACTTTGATGTAATGTCCTTAAAACAAGTCAAAATGAGGCTCAGTAGTGTGTGTGGCCTCCACGTGCCTGTATGACCTCCCTACAACGCCTGGGCATGCTCCTGATGAGGTGGCAGATGGTCTCCTGAGGGATCTCCTCCCAGACCTGGACTAAAGCATTCGCCAACTCCTGGACAGTGTGGTGCAACGTGGCATTGGTGGATGGAACGAGACATGATGTCCTAGATGTGCTCAATTGGATTCAGGTCTGGGGAACGGGCGGGCCAGTCCATAGCATCAATGCCTTCCTCTTGCAGGAACTGCTGACACACTCCAGCCACATGAGGTACAGCATTGTCTTGCATTAGGAGGAACCCAGGGCCAACCGCACCAGCATATGGTCTCACAAGGGGTCTGAGGATCTCATCTCGGTACCTAATGGCAGTCAGGCTACCTCTGGCGAGCCCATGGAGGGCTGTGCGGCCCCACAAAGAAATGCCACCCCACACCATGACTGACCCACCGCCAAACCGGTCATGCTGGAGGATGTTGCAGGCAGCAGAACGTTCTCCACGGCGTCTCCAGACTGTCACGTCTGTCACATGTGCTCAGTGTGAACCTGTTTTCATCTGTGAAGAGCACAGGGCGCCAGTGGCGAATTTGCCAATCTTGGTGTTCTCTGGCAAATGCCAAACGTCCTGCACGGTGTTGGGCTGTAAGCACAACCCCCACCTGTGGACGTCGGGCCCTCATACCACCCTCATGGAGTCTGTTTCTGACCGTTTGAGCAGACACATGCACATTTGTGGCCTGCTGGAGGTCATTTTGCAAGGCTCTGGCAGTGCTACTCCTTGCACAAAGGCGGAGGTAGCGGTCCTGCTGCTGGGTTGTTGCCCTCCTACGGCCTCCTCCACGTCTCCTGATGTACTGGCCTGTCTCCTGGTAGCGCCTCCATGCTCTGGACACTACGCTGACAGACACAGCAAACCTTCTTGCCACAGCTCGCATTGATGTGCCATCCTGGATGAGCTGCACTACCTGAGCCACTTGTGTGGGTTGTAGACTCCGTCTCATGCTACCACTAGAGTGAAAGCACCGCCAGCATTCAAAAGTGACCAAAACATCAACCAGGAAGCATAGGAACTGAGAAGTGGTCTGTGGTCACCACCTGCAGAACCACACCTTTATTGGGGGTGTCTTGCTAATTGCCTATAATTTCCACCTGTTGTCTATTCCATTTGCACAACAGCATGTGAAATTTATTGTCAATCAGTGTTGATTCCTAAGTGGACAGTTTGATTTCACAGAAGTGTGATTGACTTGGAGTTACATTGTGTTGTTTAAGTGTTCCCTTTATTTTTTTGAGCAGTGTACTATATATCCTAGAAACCTGGTTAAACTATCATTATGACATCATGGATGAATTCTAGAATATACTATATATCCTAGAAACCCGGTTAAACTATAATTATGACATCATGGATGAATTCTAGAATATACTATATAGCCTAGAAACCTGGTTAAACTATCATTATGACATCATGCATGGCCAGTCCTTGTATTCATAGTGTAGTGAATTCAGGGGGTAGCCCTGAGCTGAACTCAAACCTGGGTCCATCGACTGTCAAGCCAACAGCTTATAACTGTTACGCCAAGATGTCTGAACTTCTTGACGAGGTCGCTAGGTGTTGGATTACGGTTGATACAACAGCTTTCTCTATGAATTTGAGAGTGGTTACATTTCTCCAGCCCCATCCCTCAGCTGTTTACCAAACCAAGTCTCTGGGCAGCCATTTTGTTGCTGTTTAAATACTAGGTTGTCCCTTTAAAAAAGCCACACAAGAATCAATCAACCAATAACAAAGCTGTAATTCCACCACTGTTTTGCTAATAAGATGATGGATGGGGGTGGAGAAATGTAACTACTTTCAAATTCATAGACAGACCAATGGATGCAAGGACTGACCATCCATGATATCAACATTATAGTTTTAACCATGTTGATGCTATACAGTGTTGATTTACATTGTTTCTAAACATTGGAGTAAAAAAATCTTATTCTGGGTTCTGATGGGGTACAACAGTTGAACTAAGCTCATGAGGCATGTGTTATATTCTTCAAGAATCAATGGCTAGAAATAAATAATTTAAAAATCAAAATATGGATGTGGTAATTGCAGATTTCCCCTTTAACACCAAACATCAGTTCAACAACTGCAGAGTTTGTACCTCTGTATTTAAGACAGTACTTACCAGTGGTAATCACGGCCCGGTTTCTCAAAACCATCTTATGGCTTAGTTCATCTTTAGAACCACTGGATGCCTTAAATTGCGTTTGGGAAATCGGGTCCAGATATCCAGTTTCTTCCTCCTCTTCTTCCGATGAGACCGTAAACTCCCCATCCCCCGCTTTCACTTAAAAAACTGAATCCTCCTCATCTTTTACTGTAACACCCTCCTCCTCTTTCACTCTGAACGCCTCTTCTTTCACTGTAACGTCTTCCTCTTCTTTCACTGAAACGTCTTTCTCTTCTTCTTTCAGGGTAACAACCTCACCCTCTACTTGTTTTTGTATTGTAACATCCTTCTCTTCCTCCTCCTCTTTGATGAGAGCTTCTTTCTCCGTCCAGCAGACCGTCTCTTCTTCAGCAGGAAGAGAGTAATTTAGTGAACTCATGGTCGGAGATGTTAGCTAGCTAGGCTAATGCTAACTTAACCAGCCCGCCAGCTGAATAATAACAACAAAACCGTAAATATGAAATGAAATAGGATAACTAACTAGACGACAGAGGAGGGTTTGAAATACAGTGGCTAATATACACTAAAGCGTCTAAAGAGCTTTATGGGTTCGGCTATTTTGGCTAGCAAGCTACGGAGGTGGCGGACTAACTGTTGTTGCTGCTGAAAGAAGCGTTCCGTCCACTAGATTATACGTCACACTAACAGCATTGCGTTCCGTCCACTAGATTATACGTCACACTAACAGCATTGCCTTAAAATCGCACACCGCCATCTACTGACTGGAGTGGGTAACGCTCAGTCTGAACCTCTGACTGCGATGGAGATGTGCGACAATGACGCTAGTGTGACGTAAAATATATATTATAATGTTCAGACAAAAAGTTCGTGTAGGAAGCATAAGTTTTTACTCACCAGTGTAACAATACAGTGTGGCTAAAGACTTAGTAACTTAGTTGTGTTCACGATCTGGTTCCCTATAAGCACAACCAGTTATGTTTTTGAAATATCACATATGTATTAATTTATTTCGGGATTCTGGGTAATCCACAGCAGATTTATGGAGAATTGCTGTGGGTGAGTTCAAAATTGAATAGTCCCGGGATAGAAATATATAAAGTTGACATTACATCCTAAAATCCACCTTTTATATCATACATTAGCAATTTATGTTTTAGTAACTACTGTTGTTGGTTTGGTGTCAAATAAGCCTCTCTTTATGTGTTATTTGCCAAATCTCCGTTTTCCATGTGGGTTTTATGCTAAGGTTCCCTCTTTCAAATTGGTATCTAACTGGAAAATGCATCTTCTTTAGGAGTGCTATTTTTACCCTGTTGACTACTGATCATTCATCCACACTGTGTGTCTCATCAATGCAGGTCATTTATGACAAATGTATAGAGTATATGTTTTATAAATTCATGAACACCAGCCACTTTATTAGCCCGGTTTTGTTAGTTTAGGTGTATTATACTTCCTCGCCACCAGAGGGGGACATTGAGTCATTGCCCAGGTTAATTTGATATATTTTGTTAGTAAAATGGATGACAGTTTATTCTGAAGTAGTGAATATGAGACACATGTAAACAATTGCTTCATTTATTATAGTAAATTAGGAATTAGTAGGAATTGTTAAATCCACTATACGATCACAATAACTTTGATAGACATTTCAATCGTTTTTTTGTTAGTATATTAATGTGCAGATTAATGTAGAATTGCTGTGGGAGTGCTATTTATATCCCGTCACTACTGATCATTCATCCAGACTGTGTGTGTCCCATCATTGCAGCTTTGGAAATAAATGAACTATCCATCCATTGCTCCTTCCTGTGTTGACTCACTGACTTGAGAGACCAGGAAGGTCACACTAGCTCGATAGGTTGATATCTAGCTCAAGCTTCACCTCATGCTTTTCATTAACTGTGTGGTTGTGTTTTCTAGAGGGAACCCGTTAGCACGGTGGGCTCTGGTGCCTTCTTGCCGTGGGCTCAAATCAAAAGAGGAAATCAACCTGCTTGCTCCTTTTTGTATTGTCAACTTTTCGATGGGGATGTTATGTTTGATACCGGAGGTACGAGGCCTTGAAAGCATTAAACTTCAAAGCAGTGTGCTGATGCCTTATCAGCAGAACGTCATCAATGACGTCTGAAGCTTCGTTTAATCGAACAACCACCTGATTGGTTTGGTATTGGGCTTGTTCGACACTGCTGGCCAACTGACTGCTCTACAAATCACCTTATATCATAAATAACTACTCATTATTATTTAAGCTTCTGAAGATTCATTTTCTCCCATCATTCTGTATGTCTCTGATCTTTTGATCTGCAAACACGTTTAGGTTTTGTTAGTTTGGTTCTAAATGGTCTCGGTGCTGATTGGCTGTGCTGGTTAGGCTAATAGCTAGTTAGCTAAATAGCTAACGTTATCTGGCCGGCTAAGATAACTGCATATAGCTAACGTTAGCTGGCCGGCAAAGATAACTGCATATAGCTAATGTTTGCTGGCTGGCTAAGATAACTGCATATAGCTATTGTTAGCTGGCTGGCGTAGATAACTGCATATAGCTAATGTTAGCTGGCTGGCTAAGATAACTGTATATAGCTAATGTTAGCTGGCTGGCTAAGATAACTGCATATAGCTAACATTCTTTGATATTTGGTTAGATGGCGTTATGTATTTCCAAAACGTTGGTTTACTTTAATCACTCAAGTCATGAGAGCAAACGATTGTTTAATTTGAAGTTCTACATTTGAAGTTATTTCTGTTGTAGTTAACATCATAGGTAATAGGCTGGTCCTCCATATTACTTCACACGTAACTTTATCATTCTTCTGAATTCTGATTGGTTTAATGTAATAACTCCAAAAATAGAACAGTGAGGTGTAACTTTGCATTGGGAAAAATATTTTATATTATCTTTTTATAAACAATACAAAACATACAAACGACAACATCATACAAACATTAACTACATCACACCTGCCCAGACCCACTAGAACACACCTCCATCTCCATTAACTACATCACACCTGCCCAGACCTACTAGAACACACCTCCATCTCCATCAACTACATCACACCTACCCAGACCCACTAGAACACACCTCCATCTCCATTAACAACATCGCACCTGCCCAGACCTACTAGAACACATCTCCATCTCCATTAACTACATCACACCTGCCCAGACCCACTAGAACACACCTCCATCTCCATTAACTACATCGCACCTGCCCAGACCCACTAGAACACACCTCCATCTCCATTAACTACATCGCACCTGCCCAGACCCACTAGAACACACCTCCATCTCCATTAACAACATCGCACCTGTCCAGACCCACTAGAACACACCTCCATCTCCATTAACTACATCACACCTGCCCAGACCCACTAGAAGACAGCCAGCGCCCGCATCAGCACCATTTTATTTCTCTCCGTCACTTTCAACTTTTAGATGATAAAGCATTTGACCTTTCTTTTGAATTAACAACAGTGGATTGGTTGATTTCCAGGTTTTAATTAAGTATAATTTTTAAGATGATTGATGAGAAAAGTATCTGGGGTATCTCACTGCACCCTCAAATGTCATGTTTTGAAATATACAGACAGACAGATTAAAAGTAATTTTACATTGTATAACTGTACTTCTGACAGCCAACTTTCTAACTCCTCCCTAACTTTATGACATCATAACATTCCCAGAAGGGTTATTGAGTCATTGTTAGTTTTCCACTGAAGACATGACTCTGCCGTTGTGCTGTAGAATTTGTGGATTCTACTTGTATAATAAGGGACTATCAAAAAAGACTCTCTGGATTGATCACTGGAGTCAGATGTGAAGGAGGAGGTTGATCATCAGGAGTCAGATGTGAAGGAGGAGGTTGATCATCAGGAGTCAGATGTGAAGGAGGAGGTTGATCATCAGGAGTCAGATGTGAAGGAGGAGGTTGATCATCAGGAGTCAGATGTGAAGGAGGAGGTTGATCATCAGGAGTCAGATGTGAAGGAGGAGGTTGATCATCAGGAGTCAGATGTGAAAGAGGAGGTTGATCATCAGGAGTCAGATGTGAAGGAGGAGGTTGATCATCAGTGAACCTCTAGGATTGTGGCTGGGCTGGTGTTTCCACTTGGTCATATATTTTATTGCATTGAATGTTGATATTGTGAACCTAAGTTATATATTTGTACCTCCTGTTTCATGAAGTGATGTCACTAACTACTGCCCCTATATATACAGCGCATTTGGAAAGTATTCAGACCTCTTCACTTTTTCCACATTTTGTTACGTTACAGCCTTATCCTGAAATGGAATAAATCAATAATTTACCCTCATCATTCTACACACAATACCACATAATGACATCACAATACCCCATAATGACATCACAATACCCCATAATGACATCACAATACCCCATAATGACAAAGCAAAAACAGGTTTTTATAAATGTTTCAAATGTATCAAAAACAACAACTGAAATATCACATTTACATACAGTACGAGTCAAAAGTTTGGACACACCTACTCATTCAAGGGTTTTTCTTTATTTTTACTATTTTCTACATTGGAGAATAATAATGAAAACATCAAAACTATGAAATAACACAAATGGAATCATGAAGTAACCAAAAAAGGGTTAATCAAATCAAAATATATTTATATTTGAGACTCTTCAAAGCAGTCACCCTTGGCATTATCTCAACCAGCTTCATGAGGTAGTCACCTGGAATTAATTTCAATTAACAGGTGTGCCTTGTTAAATGTTAATTTGTGGAATTTCTCTCCTTCTTTCCTTCTTTCCTTCATGTAGATGTATTGTTACACCATGTAGGAGCAGTATAGACCTAGTCTGTTCATTATATACATCTACATGATGTATTGTTACACCATGTAGGAGCAGTATAGATCTAGTCTGTTCATTATATACATCTACATGATGTATTGTTACACCATGTAGGAGCAGTATAGACCTAGTCTGTTCATTATATACATCTACATGATGTATTGTTACACCATGTAGGAGCAGTATAGATCTAGTCTGTTCATTATATACATCTACATGATGTATTGTTACACCATGTAGGAGCAGTATAGACCTAGGCTGTTCATTATGTACATCTACATGATGTATTGTTACACCATGTAGGAGCAGTATGGACCTAGTCTGTTCATTATATACATCTACATGATGTATTGTTACACCATGTAGGAGCAGTATAGACATAGTCTGTTCGTTATATACATCTATATGATGTATTGATACACCATGTAGGAGCAGTATAGACCTAGTCTGTTCATTATATACATCTACATGATGTATTGTTACACCATGTAGGAGCAGTATAGACCTAGGCTGTTCATTATGTACATCTACATGATGTATTGTTACACCATGTAGGAGCAGTATGGACCTAGTCTGTTCATTATATACATCTACATGATGTATTGTTACACCATGTAGGAGCAGTATAGACCTAGTCTGTTCATTATATACATCTACATGATGCATTGTTACACCATGTAGGAGCAGTATAGACCTAGTCTGTTCATTATATACATCTACATGATGTATTGTTACACCAGTAGCTAGCTGCTAATTTTTTATTCGCACTAATCAATCAACACATTCCTGTCTTTGTATGTCTTAATATAATAGTATTATTTAATTAAATCAATTTAAAATAATCTTTGTCTGAAAATAAAATATGATCCTCAACTGCGTTTCCCCTCCAGTCAGCAGACGGCGATGTGCGTCTTTCAGGCGATGATGCCAGCGTGACGTATAATCTAGTGGACGGTTCTTCATAAACAGCTCGTCAACCACCTCGGTAGCTTGCGAGCCAACATAGCCGAAAGATTCAATCTATTTATACTCTTTCGGTGTATATTACCTGCTGTGTTTTAGACACACGTTTGTCGTATCTAATATCATTTAATATTACGTTATTTTGTATTAGTCAGCTTTAGTAGCTGACTGGTTAAATTAGCACTAGCCTAGTCGCTAATGATAGCTAGCTAGCTAACATCCCCGACCATGAGCTCCCTAAACATCTGCCCTCTCGTTAAAGAAGAGGGGGTCTGCTGGACGGAGAAAGAGGGTCTGTGGCTGAACATTGTCGTGAAAGAGGAGAAGGAAGAAGAGGATGTTACAGTAAAACAAGAAGTAGAGGGTGAGGCTGTTACGGTGAAAGAAGAAGAGAAAGACGTTTCAGTGAAAGAAGAGGAAGACGCGTTCAGAGTGAAAGAGGAGGAGGATGTTACAGTAAAAGAAGAGGAGGAAGAGAAAGAGGAGGATGCAGTTTTTGGAGTGAAGAAGGAAGGAGAGATTACTGTCACATTGGAAGATGAAGAGGTGGAGATAGGAGATCTGATTAACACCAGTAAGTACTGCCTTAAATGCGTTTTTAACTTTGAATATTCAGAGTTGGCTCGTCAATACCTCTTCAACGGAGGGCCCAGGATGATGACTGATATGTCTAGAATCAGACGACGTAGAGAGCAAGCTACCCCTTGTTTTCTCCGTTCCGTTTCCAAAAAGTGACGTAACATATATATTTGAGAAGGGTCTATCTGCTGACCGCAGACTGGGGGGCACGGCATGTAGTGATTTTCATGTAGTTTTTTTTTAGTGATGTTTTACTACACACCGTGCTCCCCAATAGTGCCATGTGAGAGTTGGGTTGGCTACAACAAAGATTATGGATGTACTGACAAGATGTCTCTCCGCCCTAACAAGGGGAGTCGTTGTCCACAAAGCGGCACCGCGGGTTGTCTAGCTCCCGCCTATCCTTTCTTTGGATTGGTGGATACATCTTATTATTGTAATCTATTGTTTATATTCTATGAGGGTTGTTGTCGTCAACCGCCTGTATTCAATGGAGAGAGATGCTAAGCTACTAGCATGAATATGCATAGCGATCTGGAGACAACTCCTATAGTGTTTTTATCAAAGTTGTCGGTATGTCACGTGTCCACATAACAACTTAAGCATTACGAAACTTCTGTTGGATCAAGTAAACCTCACGTAGCAAATAAGCCCTTCATTTTGTTGTTGACCAAATTTGACACTTTCCACATTGGGTTGATAATTGTTTCCACTTGGATACAACCAACTGTAACCAACTGGCATGACCTAGAGAGATACAACCTACTGTAGCCTACTGGCATGACCTAGAGAGATACAACCTACTGTAGCCTACTGGCATGACCTACAGAGATACAACCTACTGTAGCCTACTGGCATGACCTAGAGAGATACAACCTACTGTAGCCTACTGGCATGACCTAGAGAGTTACAACCTACTGTAGCCTACTGGCATGACCTAGAGAGTTACAACCTACTGTAACCTACTGGCATGACCTAGAGAGTTACAACCTACTGTAGCCTACTGGCATGAGCTAGAGAGATACAACCTACTGTAGCCTACTGGCATGACCTAGAGAGTTACAACCTACTGTAACCTACTGGCATGACCTAGAGAGTTACAACCTACTGTAACCTACTGGCATGACCTAGAGAGTTACAACCTACTGTAACCTACTGGCATGACCTAGAGAGTTACAACCTACTGTAGCCTACTGGCATGAGCTAGAGAGATACAACCTACTGTAGCCTACTGGCATGACCTAGAGAGTTACAACCTACTGTAACCTACTGGCATGACCTAGAGAGTTACAACCTACTGTAACCTACTGGCATGACCTAGAGAGTTACAACCTACTGTAGCCTACTGGCATGACCAAGAGAGATACAACCTACTGTAGCCTACTGGCATGACCTAGAGAGTTACAACCTACTGTAACCTACTGGCATGACCTAGAGAGATACAACCTACTGTAGCATACTGGCATGACCTAGAGAGATACAACCTACTGTAGCATACTGGCATGACCTAGAGAGATACAACCTACTGTAGCATACTGGCATGACCTAGAGAGTTACAACCTACTGTAGCCTACTGGCATGACCTAGATAGATACAACCTACTGTAACCTACTGGCTTGACCTAGAGAGCTAAAGTTGTTCAATTGCTGGATTTTAAAT
This sequence comes from Salvelinus alpinus, assembly GCF_045679555.1. NCBI lineage: Eukaryota > Metazoa > Chordata > Actinopteri > Salmoniformes > Salmonidae > Salvelinus > Salvelinus alpinus. The sequence continues at coordinate 108,356,244 of NC_092087.1, forward strand.
GACATTTTTACAGTAATAATGATAATTTGTGTCTTCCTATCCACATGTGGTATCCCTCTCCTTTGTCTTCCGCTCTACACCAATAACAGACAACTACTGTGGGTCTCCCAATCACGGCCGGATGTGATACAGCCTGGATTCGATCCAGGGACTGTAGTGACGCCTCTTGCACTGAGATGCAGTGGCTTAGACCGCTGCGTCCGTGTGTGTGTGTGTGTGTGTGTTTAACTTTTTAACTGTACTAGAATGTTAAAAGGCCGCTAAAATTTTAAATATCGGTTATCGGTATCGTTTTTTGGGGCAAGGAGAATATTGGCCAAAAATGTGATTTCGGTGCACCCCATTATTCTAAAATTTATGATTATTTTTTAAATCCTCATCAATCTACACACAATACCCCATAATGCCATCACAATACCCCATAATGCCATCACAATACCCCTTAATGCCAAATCAAAAACAGGTTTTGATTTTTTGCAAATGTATTAAAACTATTCCCCAGGATAACTAGTCTGAGTAATGTAAGATGTAAGATCCCAGGATAACTAGTCTCAGAGTAATGTTAGATCCCAGGATAACTAGTCTCAGAGTAATGTTAGATCCCAGGATAACTAGTCTCAGAGTAATGTAAGTCTCAGATAGTTTTAACCCATTACAGTCTAAGCCCTGTCTGAGGGGGGGTTCTTCTAAGCTATATGGAATTGTTTTAAGAAGGTTTAAACAACATGAAGGGCTTCCCCTGTATTGTACTGTTTTAAGAAGGTTATACCAATGATAATTTTGCTATTTGATTTTGAACTGTAAGACCCATGGAAGTATCAACAAAAAATATTTATCCATACTGCTATAACCCATAGAACACCAGTAACCATAGTAACACATTGGATAACATTCACAACATGGAACAACAGTAACCATAGTAACACATTGGATAACATTCACAACATGGAACAACAGTAACCATAGTAACACATTGGATAACATTCACAACAGTGAACAACAGTAACCATAGTAACACATTGGATAACATTCACAACATGGAACAACAGTAACCATAGTAACACATTGGATAACATTCACAGCATGGAACAACAGTAACCATAGTAACACATTGGATAACATTCACAACAGTGAACAACAGTAACCATAGTAACACATTGGATAACATTCACAACATGGAACAACAGTAACCATAGTAACACATTAGATAACATTCACAACATGGAACAACAGTAACCATAGTAACACATTAGATAACATTCACAACATGGAACAACAGTAACCATAGTAACATTGTTTCCCCCAGAACATCTAAAGGAAGTTTGTTCTGAAGTGTCTGTCTGATATCTAAGAGATGTAAAAAATTATATCTATATTTTTACATGTCTTTAAGTCTTTAACCCCCTTTTTTGTCACTTAAATCTTTCCACATTTTGTTACGTTACAGCCTTATTCTACAATTGATTAAATAAATAAAAATCCTCATCAGTCTACACACAATACCTCGTAATGACAAAGAGAAAATAGGTTTGGTGATTTTTTTTTACATTTATTAAAAATAAAAAACAGAAATACCTTATTTACATAAGTATTCAGACCCTTTGCTGTGAGAATTGAAATTGACCTCAGGTGCATCCTGTTTCCAATGATCATCGTTGAGATGTTTCTACAACTTGTTTGGAGTCCACCTGTGGTAAATTAAATTGATTGGATATGATTTGGAAAGGCACACACCTGTCTGGCTACCACAGCATTTTGAAGCGATACGCCATCCCATCTGGTTTGCGCTTAGTGGGACTATCATTTGTTTTTCAACAGGACAATGAACCAACACACCTCCAGGCTGTGTAAGGGCTATTTTACCAAGAAGGAGAGTGATGGAGTGCTGCACCAGATTACCTGGCCTTCACAATCACCTGACCTCAACCCAATTGAGATGGTTTGGGATGAGTTGGACCACAGAGTGAAGGAAAAGCAGCCAACAAGTGCTCAGCATATGTGGGAACTCCTTCAAGACTGTTGGAAAAGCATTCCAGGTGAAGCTGGTTAAGATAATGCCAAGAGTGCAAAGCTGTCATCAAGGCAAAGGGTTGCTACTTTGAAAAATCAAAAATATATTTAGAATTGTTTACCACTTTTTTTGGTTACTACATGATTCCATATGTGTTATTTCATAGTTTTGATTACTTCACTATTATTCTACAATGTAGAAAATGGTAAACAAATATTTATAACCCTTGAATGACTAGGTGTGTCCACTCGTTTGACTGGTACTGTATATCTCATGAATGTTTTTACATTCAGTTACATGAAGTCACTTTCTTACCACTTCTTCCATAGTCAAACATGTAAGGAAAGATTTTTTTTAAATCAAAAGGGATGCTGTCAAAAATGTATTGAATTCAAATGGATTTACCCAGCATGCAAAGCACTACAGCCACTCTGTGACAACCAGTTCTGCTCTTTTATTGAGGGATCTAGTCTAGATTAAACCTCATAGGAAGACAGTTTTATCATGTGGAGGTTTCATTTAGGTCTGTGTTTAACGACATACTCTGTGTGTCTTTGCAAGACAAGAAACCAGACTCTCACTGTAACGCTCGTCGTGGTGGAAGAGAGGAGGACCAAGGCGCAGCGTGGTAAATGTTTATGATGATGAATTTTAATGAAGATCCAACAAACAGAACACTGACAAAATACAAAACAATAAACGCCGTGAACAAACGAACGAAAACAGTACCGTGTGGCGAACAAACACAGACACATACAAATACACGAAGAACGCACGAACAGGTACAGACTACAAACAAACGCTACAGTCCCGTGTGGTACGAACATACATACAGACACGGCAACAATCACCCACAAACAAACAGTAAAAACAGCCTACCTTAATATGGTTCCCAATCAGAGACAATGACAAACACCTGTCTCTGATTGAGAACCATATTAGGCCAAACGAACAAACCTAAACATAGAAACAAATAACAGACTGCCCACCCCAACAATAAAGACAAAACAAGGGAAATAAGGAACGTGACACTCACTCTGACAGCGGGAAGAGTCCTTCAGGGGAACAAGACCCAGAGACGCCCAAACCAGCGAGACAACATCACTGCTCCCACTGTGAAAATAGTTTTTGCTGGTTAGGGAACCTAAAACTGCATGAGAGGACACACACGGGAGAAAAGCCTTACCAATGCTCCCAGTGTAGAAAGAGTTTTACTATGTTAACTAACCTGAAAAGGCATGAGAGAATACACACAGGAGAAAAAGCATTTTCTGCTCCCAGTGTAAAAATAGATTTTCACGAATGGCGTACCTTAAAGCTCATGAGAGGATACAGAGGAGAAAAGCCTTTCCAATGCTCCCAGTCTGGAAAGGGTTTTACCTGGTCAAGTAGCCTGAAGGAGCATTAGAGGATAAACACGGTAAAAGTCCTACCACTGCTCTCTGTGTGGAAGAACATTCAGAGATCCTGAAATAACATGAGAGAATAGAAAGGCTGTATTCTGACTTATATTTTTGACTGAGAATTTGTGTTTTTGTTTGTGCCACATGAAATCATATTGTGTGTGATTACACCTGTCTATATAATGTCCAACAGTTGACAATGCATGTCAGAGCAAACACCAAGCAAAGAGGTCGAATAAATAAAATAAATATAAATTGTCCTTCGAGCTTCGAGACAGGATTGTGTCGAGTCACAGATCTGGGTAATGGAACCAAAAAATGTCTGCAACATTGAAAGTCCCCAAGAACACAGTGGCCACCATCATTTTTTAATGGAAGAAGTTTGGAAGACTCTTCCTAGAGCTGGCCACCCGACCAAACTACGCAATCGGGGGAGAAGGGCCTTTGTCAGGGAGGTGACCAAGAACCCGATTGTTACTCTGACAGAGCTCTAGAGTTCCTCTGTTGAGAAGGGAGAACCTTCCGGAAGGACAACCATCTCTGCAGCACTCCACCAATCAGGCATTTGTGGTAGAGTGGCCAGACGGAAGCCACTCCTCAGTAAAAGGCACCGGACAGCCCGCTTGGAGTTTGCCAAAAAGGCACCTAAAGGATTCTCAGACCATGAGAAACAAGATTCTCTGGTCTGATGAAACCAAGATTGAACTCTTTGGCCTGAATGCCTTTTGGAAACCTCCAAGCTGGCTATCGTGCCTTTTATTAAGGTATATACATAGATATATATACATATATATATAGTCTGTTCAACCTCTCTTTCGTATCGTCCGAGATTCCTAAAGATTGTAAAGCTGCCGTGGTCATCACCCTGTTCAAAGGGTGTGACACTAGACCCAAACTGTTACAGACCTATATCCATCCTGCCCTGCCTTTCTAAAGTCTTTGAAAGCCAAGTTAACTAACAGATCACTGACCATTTCGAATCCCACCGTACCTTCTCCGCTGTGCAATCCGGTTTCCGAGCCGGTCACGGGTGCACCTCAGCCACGCTCAAGGTACTAAACGATATCATAACCGGCATCGATAAAAGACAGTACTGTGCAGCCGTCTTCATCGACCTGGCCAAGGCTTTTGACTCTGTCAATCACCGTATTCTTATCAGCAGACTCAACAGCCGATAAGAACAACCGATCAATCAACAACCGATCGCTGCCCACACCCGCCCGACTAGCATCACTACTCTGGACGGTTCTGACTTAGAATATGTGGACAACTATAAATATTTAGGTGTCTGGCTAGACTGTAAACTCTCCTTCCAGACTAATATTAAGCATTTCCAATCCAAAATTAAATCTAGAATTGGCTTCCTATTTCGCAACAAAGCCTCCTTCACTCACACTGCCAAACATACCCTCGTAAAACTGACTATCCTACCGATCCTTGACTTCGGCGATTTCATTTTCAAAATAGCCTCCAACACTCTACTCAGCAAACTGGATGCAGTCTATCACAGTGCCATCCGTTTTGTCACCAAAGCCCCATATACCACTGCTCTCGTCGGCTGGCCCTCGCTACATATTCGTCGCCAAACCCACTGGCACCAGGTCATCTATAAGTCTTTGCTAGGCCGCCTTAACCTGTCTAGCCCCAGCGTTCCGCTAGCGGAACTCCTCCCACATTCCACTGAAAAGGCAGAGCGCGAAATTCAAAAAATATTTTTGAGAAATATTTAACTTTCACACATTAACAAGTCCAATACAGCAAATGAAAGATAAACAGCTTGTGAATCCAGTCAACATGTCCGATTTTTTAAAATGTTTTACAGCGAAAACACCACATATATCTATGTTAGCTCACCACCAAATACAAAAAAGCACAGACATTTCTTTCACAGCACAGGTAGCATGCACAAAACCATCCTAACTAACCAAGAAACAACTTCATCAGATGACAGTCTTATAACATGTTACACAATAAATCTATGTTTTGTTCGAAAAATGTGCATATTTGAGGTATAAATCAGTTTTACATTGCAGCTACCATCACAGCTACCGTCAGAAATAGCACCGAAGCAGCCAGAGTAATTATAGAGACCAACGTGGAATACCTAAATACTCATCATAAAACATTTCTGAAAAATGCATCGTGTACAGCAAATGAAAGACAAGCATCTTGTGAATCCAGCCAATATTTCAGATTTTTTAAGTGTTTTACAGCGAAAACGCAATATAGCATTATATTAGCTTACCACAATAGCCAGAAACACAAGCCATTTACCAGCAGCAAATGTTAGCGATCGTAACAAACCAGCAAAAGATATATAATTTTTGACTAACCTTGATAAGCTTCATCAGATGACAGTCCTATAACATCAGGTTATACATACACTTATGTTTTGTTTGAAAATGTGCATATTTAGAGCTGAAATCAGTGGTTATACATTGTGCTAACGTAGCATCTTTTTCCCAGAATGTGCAGATATTTTTCTAAAACTCACCTATTCTGACCAAATAACTATTCATAAACATGACTAAAAAATACATGTTGTATAGGAAATGATAGATACACTAGTTCTTAATGCAATCGCCGTGTTAGAATTCTAAAAATAACTTCATTACGACATCCAGCTTATGTTATAGCGAGAGCGTGCCCAAAATCTGGGCGCTACCTAATAGTACACATGTTCGACAGATATATGAAATAGCATCATAAAATGGGTCCTACTTTTGATGATCTTCCATCAGAATGTTGTACAAGGGGTCCTTTGTCCAGAACAATCGTTGTTTGGTTTTAGAATGTCCTCTTCTCCAGTCAATTAGCACGGAAAGCTAGCAAAGTGGCGCGAAGCTCTCCTTCGTGAACATACGCAGACAAAGCAACACGCCTAACGTCCCGAAAAAATGTAATCTAATAAAACTATATTAAAAAAACATACTTTACGATGATATTGTCACATTTATCAAATAAAATCAAAGCCGGAGATATTAGTCATCTATAACGACAGCTTTACAGAAGGCAATACCAGGTCCCTTCCCGCGCGTTCCAGGAAACAGGAAATTGGGGTCACGTCATGCCAAGAGCTTTTATTCGACCTCAGATGATGTTATACACTCCATTTCTTCTCTCACTGCCTGTTGACATCTAGTGGAAGGCGTATGAAGTGCATGTATACTAATACATATCAAGCACATTTATAGGCAGGCCCTAGAACAGAGCATCGATTTCAGATTTTCAACTTCCTATCAGGAAGTTTGCTGCAAAATGAGTTCTGTTTTACTCACAGATATAATTCAAACGGTTTTAGAAACTAGAGAGTGTTTTCTATCCAATAGTAATAATAATATGCATATTGTACGAGCAAGAATTGAGTACGAGGCCGTTTGAAATGGGCACCTTTTATCCAGGCTACTCAATACTGCCCCTGCAGCCCAAAGAAGTTAAGGTTGATACAATAGCTTTCTCTATGAATGTGAGAGTAGTTACATTTCTCCAACCCCCATCCCTCAGCTGTTTACCAAACCAAGTCTCTGGGCAGCCATTTTGTTTCTGTTTAAATCCTAGGTTGCCCCTTTAAAAAGCCACACAACAAACAACCAATCTGCAGTTGAAACAATAACAAAGCTGTAATTCCACCACTGTTTCGCTAATAAGATGATGATGGGGTTGGAGAAATGTAACTACTCTCAAATTCATAGACAGACCAATGGATGCAAGGACTGACCATCCATGATATCAACATTATAGTTTTAACCATGTTGATGCTATACAGTGTTGATTTACATTGTTTCTAAACATTAGAGTAAAAAAAGCTTATTTGGGGTTCTGATGGGGTACAACAGTTGAACTAAGCTCATGAGCATACCACCCTGCATACCACTGTTGGCTTGCTTCTGAAGCTAAGCAGGGTTGGTCCTGGTCAGTCCCTGGATGGGAGACCAGATGCTGCTGGAAGTGGTGTTGGAGGGCCAGTAGGAGGCACTCTTTCCTCTGGTCTAAAAAATATCCCAATGCCCCAGGGCAGTGATTGGGGACACTGCCCTGTGTAGGGTGCCGTCTTTCGGATGGGACGTTAAACGGGTGTCCTGACTCTCTGAGGTCATTAAAGATCCCATGGCACTTATCGTAAGAGTAGGGGTGTTAACCCCGGTGTCCTGGCTAAATTCCCAATCTGGCCCTCAAACCATCATGGTCACCTATTAATCCCCAGTTTACAATTGGCTCATTCATCCCCCTCCTCTCCCCTGTAACTATTCCCCAGGTCGTTGCTGCAAATGAGAACGTGTTCTCAGTCAACTTACCTGGTAAAATAACGGTAAAATAAAATGAGGCATGTGTTATATTCTTCAATAATCAATGGCTATAAATAAATAATTTACAAGTCCAAATATGGATGTAGCAATTGCAGATTTCCCATTTAACACCAAACATCAGTTCAACAACTGCAGAGTTTGTGCCTCTGTTTTTAAGACAATACTTACTAGTGTTAATCAGGGAACGGTTTCTCAAAACCCTCTTATGGCTAAGTTCACCGTTAGAATCATCGGACACCTTAAGATGCGTTTGGGAAACCGGGACCAGATATCCAGTTTCCTTCTCTTCTTCCTCCTCCTTTTTCGATGTAACGGTCATCTCCCCCTCTTTCACTCTGAACGCTTCTTCCACAGTAACGGCCTCACTCTCTACTTCTTGTTTTACTGTGATATCCTCCTCTCCTTTTGCACGGGAGTAGCTTAGTGACCGCATGGTCGGGGATGTTAGCTAGCTAGGCTAATGCTAACTTAACCAGCCCGCTAACGGAATAATAACAACACCGTAAATATGAAATTAAAACGGATAACTAACTAGACGACAGAAGAGGGTTTAAAACACAGTGGCTAATAATTACGAAAGCGTCTAAAGAGCTTTATTGGTTCGTCTATTTTGTCTAGCAAGTTACCGAGGTGTCTGACTGTTGCTGCTGTTGAAAGAAGCGTTCCGTCCACTAGGTTATACGTCACAGTAGCAGCATCGCCTTAAAGTCGCAGACCGCAATCTGCTGACTGGAGTGGGCAACACAATTGAGTAAAACGTATATTTTATTTTCAGACAAAAAGTTAAAGGGTAGGAATCAAGGACGTCGCTAGAACTAAAATATTAATTAGTCCCCCCTAAATAAATCAATATCAGTCAATATATTTTTTCTGTCATTTTTTTTTTTTGTCAACCGTTCCATCTCATCTTAAACTTTTTACTATGCCGGCACTAGGACCGGGGGAGGCTGCTGCCGCACTAGTGACTGTTAGACTTTCTTCAGCAAAGATATATTAGGAGAGAGGGGTAACCCTACACAGAACTGAACTGAATCAAAGATGGCGGACAGAAATACTAGAAGAGAGGGGAACCCCTACACAGAACTGAACTGAATCAAAGATGGCGGACAGAAATACTAGAAGAGAGGGGTACCCCTACACAGAACTGAACTGAATCAAAGATGGCGGACAGTAATACAAGAAGAGAGGGGAACCCCTAAACAGAACTGAACTGAATCAAAGATGGCGGACAGAAATACTAGAAGAGAGGGGAACCACTACACAGAACTGAATCAAAGATGGCGAACAGAAATACTAGAAGAGGGGTACCCCTACACAGAACTGAACTGAATCAAAGATGGCGGACAGAAATACAAGAAGAGAGGAGAACCCCTACACAGAACTGAACTGAATCAAAGATGGCGGACAGAAATACTAGAAGAGAGGGGAACCACTACACAGAACTGAATCAAAGATGGCAAACAGAAATACTAGAAGAGAGGGGAACCACTACACAGAACTGAATCAAAGATGGCGAACAGAAATACTAGAAGAGGGGTACCCCTACAAAGAACTGAACTGAATCAAAGATGGCAGACAGAAATACTAGGATGGAAGCAAATGTAAGGGATTATAACGTAATAACTAATCATGCAAAAACATGTACAGTTGACAGGAATGTTAGTTCATGTAGAGACAAACGATTATGCATTTTGTTTTAATCATAGTTCATTTACGAAAATCGTGATTTAGCCAGCTAGCTGACTAGCTAACATTAGCCAGCTAGCTGGCTAGCTTTATGGGTGTTGTGACATGAGTATGAAATTGTAATTCTGGTTGTTTTAGGGACTCCTGAAACAACCAGCAAACCAGACTGTCATTTTGGGAAACAGTGGATGTATAGAATCTAGCTAGCTGAAGATTTTACTGCAAATTGAATGTACAATTTTGTAAGCTTGCCTTGCTGATATTTGCCATGCAGATAGATGAAATCACGTAGCTAGCTATGTTCTTGCTTATTGTGCAGTGGATGATTAAAATCCCTGTATGCCCATGGATGTGTAGCTAGCTATCTAGCCGATCTGTGTATGGACCCAAACGTTTGGTATACATATTAGTTCAGAACCTAGCTATGAACCTCAGCTATCATAGCCAGTTGTATCAACTTCAAAACAGCCTGAATGACATTAACGAAGCCTATGGATTGAGTAGAATATAATATCATGTTGTGCCAATGTAACGGATGTGAAATGGCTAGCTAGTTAGCGGGTACGCGCTAGTAGCATTTCAATCAGTTACGTCACATAATATCATGTTGTACCAAGGATGCAAGTCGTATATACATGTAGTTATTACCATGCATGAGATCCCCACATTGTAGCCTGTACATTTAATATATTCACTGATCATGTACTCTACCTTGGCAAATAAAGGTGGTTTAAGTATGAATGTCTTTGAGATAATTTTTCAGTCATATCCAATACCAGGAGTATCAAATTCCAGTCTTTGAATGACGCTGTGTCTGCATGTATGTATTACAATTATACACTTCAACAGTGTTTACCAATCTTGGTCCTGGGACATCAATGGTTACACATTGTAACTAATAGACTAGAAACAGGATTTAACTAGTTAATTCATATATATACAGAAACATAATGTTAAAAAACAGTACACTACACTTCCTATGCATCATGTAAATACTCTAACACCGGTTCATCTCAACATCTAATGCCCTTCATCTGCATTGATCTGATAAACACAGGATAGGTGGAGTATTTCCTCACATTACACTTCATTTCAACCAGTAGAGAATGTGAAACGCTTTATTGAAAAGCTCATTATCCAAGTGTTATAAATACAAGTTCAATCTGTCCTTCAATGCACATCTGTTGTGCATTATAAAAACAGAGGAAGAAAGAGGAGGTGGAGAGAGAGGTGTAAAAGACAGAAAGGGAAAGAGGTAAGCAGATAGGAGCAGGGAAGGCAGCACATGATAAATGAATCACAGTGCTACCTAAATATTCTCTCAGTTCATCACAATTACATAATAGTGTCTCTAGTCGGCCCAAAGGTTATCTTAAAAGCAGGTGAGATGGCGATGATGGGACTGGGGGTTGGCATCCTCTCACATCAAAACATCTCTGCAGACGAGAGACAGATGGAGAGAGAGAGCATGTTTAAGCCTTGTGTTTTTATTTTTTATTCTAACATTGTTAGTCATCAATCAGGAGGTGAAATGCAAAACTGACCTGGGATCATTAACTCTGGGACTACTGCATCTATCTGTATTTCAATGTAAAGCATCTCTTTAATAATACTTCCTGTATAATATAAACTGACCTGGGATCATTAACTCTGGGACTACTGCATCTATCTGTATTTCAATGTAAAGCATCTCTTTAATAATACTTCCTGTATAATATAAACTGACCTGGGATCATTAACTCTGGGACTACTGCATCTATCTGTATTTCAATGTAAAGCATCTCTTTAATAATACTTCCTGTTGACCTGACCATGTGACCTCTCACCTCTGACAATGCTGTGCCCTCGATGTAGCCTGTTCAGATGCAGGAGGGGTTCACCGACACAGCTGATATAACCTAGAGGATTTAGGGAGAAGGGGAGAGAGGGATGAAGTGAAGGAGAGAGACTGTTTTTGAGAAAAGAAGGTAGTTAAAGCCACAGTGTTCAACAGGAATCTGTGTGTGGCCTCACCTGGTGTCCACACCACACTAAGTGGCTGCAGAGTACTTTATGCTGAAAAACATGAACGGACACATGAGGACAAACAATATAGTGTAGTTATATAGTGTCTTACTATTCTCCATGGTTGGCCCTCTTGCCTATTCGTTGAAGGTGGAAGGAGTCACAGTTATACACCTGAACCTGTTTACTGCACAACACAATCCATCAATCAGATTGATACATGAGTGTGTAGGTGTGTGTTATATCGTGTCCAATTGTTCTACATTTTTTCAATATTAGTGATTTAAGATAGCCTGTTTTGTTTTTGCACAGACATCACACCCTTACCTAAACAGCACCCTCACCTGAGAAGTAGAAATCAAAGGGAGAGAAACTGTGAATTGAATAACTGCAGTTGACATAGCTAAGTAAATGGAAGAATACTCTTATTGCAATGTGAATGGCTCTTAAAAGAGCCTTTGGTTGTGCATAGTGTAGTCTATGGTGTTGCCAGGGAACAGCACCCTCTTAAAAGAGCCTTTGGTTGTGCATAGTGTAGTCTATGGTGTTGCCAGGGAACAGCACCCTCTTTGAAGAAGTAGGAGGTGAAGATCTCCTGCACAAGGATTGCCTCTCTTGCTGCGTTGTTGGACCCCATCCTTGAAACATCCTGCAGAGCAGCAAACTCCTCCTCTGGGACACGGCGGCGAGCTGCAGATCCCCTCCTGGTCCTCGTGTCCATCTTCATGAAGTTACGCAGGACACAGGTAGCCTTCACACACCTGAATTCCTCCAGGAGGCAATCTCAGATGATCCTGGTCACCCAACCTTGCAGTGTCCTACACGGCAACTGTAGGCAATCGTTTTGAAGAAACCTCCAGTTACAAGGTATCTGTAGGAATATGGAAGACAATGTAATCATTAGACTGTTACATCACCAGGTCATTGTGGATTACTAAAGTATAATTTCCCTGATAACAAATCATGATAACATTGGATTGATAGATGCATGGGCACACATATGTGCATGTGTAGCATGTGACAATAACAGGATCATATCAAGGATGGCATCACAAATGAATACATAAATACCTCTTGAAGCTTGATGATGAGTTGATCATTTGAATCAGCTGTGCAGTGCTTAGGCAAAAATAACAATGTGCCTCTTTGAGTCCCCAGGACTGAGAACCACTGCTCTGCATTGGGACCTCTTCATATGTAGACTGGCTTTCATAGCGCTCTTTATCTGAGGACAGAAAACCTCACAAGAAACACACTTCATTATAGTCAAATTACACCACACTGAATATTATGTTACTATTATCTCCGTCCTCACTTCTAGGGACAGGAACAACACAAAGGTACCTGCCCTATCCAGAATAGCCTCCTCCCTCACTGACAGTTGGGGCTGCTATCCTTTCACCCTCCATGGCTGTTAGCTAGCTACCTACAAATGCATTTGGAGTTTGTTTTTTACAGTGATAAATAGATAGCTAGCTAATATGAAGTTAGGTAGCTGTTGATATTTCATTCACTTATCTATCTATACAGTATTAGCTAGCCAACTAGCTAGCTCATTTAGCAGCTCATTTGAGTTAGCCTGCACTGTAGCTAGTTAGCTAATAATACATCGTTGTTTCTTTACATTTCCAAAATCTATTTCCTTACTTGAAGAGGTTCTCCGAGCCATGTGGACAACTGGAAACAGGGCAACAAAGTCTGTCCCCAGAGCGTTTTAGAGGATATTACTATTGAACTATGAACCCATTTAATAACCAGACCTTCATACAAACTTGCTCTGCTGAATTCTTGACGGAGTCACAACGGGCAGCCTAAGCGGCATCTAGTCCATCTGCTGACTGGACGCAGTTGACGAAAATTTACATTTTATTTTCAGACAACAAGTTAAAGTGTAGGAAGCATGAGTTTTTACTCACCAGTGTAACAACACAGTGTGGTTAAAGACTTAGTAACTTGTGTAGGGTGGAAGCTGTCTCTGCGTAACAGGGAATTCCTGTCCGTCTGCTTCCTGTATAGGTCTGTGCTAAAACCACACCCCTCCCTCTTAATCAAAATGTCCAGATAACTTGTTTCATGCGCCTCAAAGGTGAGGGTGAATTTCAGATGTTCACTGCTTGTATTGATGAAGGAGTGGAATTGATGAAGTTCCTCTGCTGTCCCCTGGAATAGAAGGAACACGTCATCAATGAAGACTTTTACAGAGCCTGATGAGGTGCTAGAATGGATTGTTAGGGCTGTCAATCACATTCTTCTCTAACAACCCCACAAACAGATTGGCATAATTAGATGCTATTATTTAAAATACAATGACCATAATGCACTGCGTGTCTACTTGTCTTGTCTGTTTATTTTACACCTGCTATGTAACAGAGACAGAAGAATGCACAATGGTCAATGCTATCTGGAATCCTTGGGACATCCCTACCCTAAACCCTAACCTTAACCCTTTTAAATGTCAACTTCAACGGGACGTCCCTAGCCCGTTGAAAATACATGATCTAAGTGATTGATAGTTTGTATTCAGCAGTCATTAAGCCTTATTTACTTTAATGAACTACCAAAATAGTGATTTTGTCAGACAGCAGCTCTACACTTTATTGACTGACTGATCCATTCATCCTTCCATCCCTCCTCAGCCTTCCTCTCCTCTGAAGACCCAGTGAGAGCTCAGTCAGAGAGCTATTGAGGGACTGGTTAGGAAGAACACTTCTACAGCCAGAGAGGTGAGAGGTCACACATGGTTTAGATGGTAAATATTTATGTCCCCTTAGCGGTTCATCACGTCAGCAAAAGGGAATATGTTCCATAATCCATGTATATTTACATTAGTGCAAATTGTCCACTGATATTGGTGTAATTTCTCACTCCTTTTGGCTGTATGAAAGTTAATTCCCCCTCAGGCACACACATTTGTTCTTTGCTATTATGAAGGTCATTTGTGTAGAATGTACTTTTCCCCACTCATTCACCCCATCTCTTTACATTGCTTATTTATATTCAGTGGCCTGACTGCATCCAGACTATGTCAAAGGACCATCCTGGTAGATCTGAACCTAATGCAGCTTGGAGTGATCAGATAACAGAAGTCACATTTAGGTGCCAGGTGTAACTGAGGCCATAGATGCTCCATATCCATTACTTTGAGTGTTTTATATAATATGTCTAAATGTGTTTCTTTCTGTGTTGCAGGGGCAGTCAAGAAATGGAACGGCAAGGCCACAGAACATGACATAATCAGAGTTGTGGGAGACCACCTCAAGCCCCTGGTAGAGCCGGGGGTGGTGTTTACCACTCCACCAGGCCTTCAGCAGGCTGGAAAAGTGATACTGTTTTTCATACTAAGAGGGACCAAGAGTCTGTTGATTGGTCATTGATTGGTCATTGGGTTAATTTGTTGAAATCAAATCAAGCTTTATTTATACAGCACAATATTATTTAGTACACAACAAACAGAAGACTAACAACTGAAAGACTAATGAACATTCTAAGGAAATACCATTGATTAAAATATTAATTGGATGCAATATCCAACCCAAAATATAAGCTTGTTTTTTAGGAGGGGTTCTGAAAGACACTATGGGGGTGTCCACTGAAAGTTGACTAGTAACAACAACTGGGACCTAAAAGACACCACCCATGAGTCCCACTAAATCTGCCCAAGAAGAGAAAAACTAAAGAAAAACCCACATCAAACTTAAAGACAGGAAGTCCCAGTCCCCAATGTCATGCTCTAGTACATTTGGGTTGGCACATCTGAGAATGAACCCTGATATTCTAAAAGAGGGGCAACAACGTCAATATAATTATACCCGAAAATTGTCAGTTGATTACTTAAATAATTATAATTACTAAATGTTACATGAATTGGAAATATGAAATATCAAAACCAAATGTTTGTTAATATGTATAATATAGAACATAAAGTAATATGTATAAATCACTGATATCGATTAGGGGGGAAATCAGGATGTATGTGCTGTTGAAACGAACACAACTAAAAAAACACATGGAAATGGGAGATATATTTTAGCTCACTGGTTAGAGGACAACCTGCAGAAGACAGTCAGCTACATTTGGGAGTGATGCATTTAAATTTAGGGGTCACTAAACAAAGGAACACAACACATATTTGTCATCACTCATCGATATCACGTTGAAATCAATTGTGTGACAGAAGGGATATGAGGTTGCACGTCCTGTTAAAACTAACAGCTCAAAAACCACACGGAATCTGGGAATAATGTGTACATCCCTGGTTAGAGGACAATTTGTAGAAAACAGCTCGCTACATTTTGAAGTGTTGCATTTTGATTCAAGTGGGTCACCAACATGGTAAGTGTAACAAAAGCTCTTTTTGTGTTAGTAACTTTTTGTTAAATCACATAAATAGTACTCTTTTCATTCAGAGCCTGGATTTTTCCCAAGGCTAATATCCATATCACGCTGAAACCAATTGAATTAGGGTTCTACATTGAGAAACTCCTTAAAATACTCATACTACAATGTTAAAACATTCTACATTGTGACAATAATTCATTGATATCACAAAATAACTCCTTCATGTATGTATTTTGTCACACTGAACACAGCTATAAGGTTTCTCTCCTGTGTGTGTTCTCTGGTGTACAGTCAGATTGCTAGATGTAGTAAAACTCTTCCCACATTGACCACAGCTATACGGTTTCTCTCCTGTGTGTGTTCTCTGGTGTAATGTCAGCTTGTCAGATGTAGTAAAACTCTTCCCACATTGATCACAGCTATAAGGTTTCTCTCCAGTGTGTGTTCTCTGGTGTGATGTCAGGTGGCCAGATCGACCAAAACTCTTCCCACATTGACCACAGCTATAAGGTTTCTCTCCTGTGTGTGTTCTCTGGTGTAGAGTCAGAATGCTAGATGTAGTAAAACTCTTCCCACATTGACCACAGCTATAAGGTTTCTCTCCTGTGTGTATTCTCTGGTGTAGAGTCAGAGTGCTAGATTGATTAAAACTCTTCCCACATTGACCACAGCTATAAGGTTTCTCTCCTGTGTGTGTTCTCTGGTGTGATGTCAGGTGGCCAGATCGACCAAAACTCTTCCCACATTGACCACAGCTATAAGGTTTCTCTCCTGTGTGTATTCTCTGGTGCACTGTCAGATCTCTAGATGCACCAAAACTTTTCCCACATTGACCACAGCTATACGATTTCTCTCCTGTGTGTATTCTCTGGTGTTGAGTCAGCTGGCCAAATGTAGTACATCTCTTCCCACATTGACCACAGCTATAAGGTTTCTCTCCTGTGTGTGTTCCCTGATGAATTTTAATGCCTGATGAGGTGATTCTCTTCCCACAGTCAGAGCAGCAGTGAGGTTTCTTCCCTGTGGATCTCTGCTGGTGTTTCTTGAGGTGTTCTGGCCTGGAGAGACTCTTCTCTGCCTCGTCAGCATCATGAGGTTGTTGAGGCTCCGCAAAGGAACCACAATAGTCGCGTCTCTCTCCTGTGTGAACGACAAAGTGTGACCGATGGTTAAAGGCCAACAACAGCAGAAATTCACTGTAAAAGGTGATGCCAACAGAGTAGCCATGATGTTGTACAACAATTGACGTCTGTAATAAATGTTCAAATTATTTGACAATTGTCTTAAAATGAGCAACAATAGTCATATTTTGTCTTGTTTTCACATTAGTAGTAACATCGATGATTGTAGGCTAGAAATAAGTTATTCATGTTGTTGAAACTCTAAGCAGTGTGCCAGACGACTTTTGGTCTCCAATATAGGCCCCTTTCTGTGTTTAATAAAATTGAGGCACGAGGGCGATGGACACATAATTTCAATGCAGAAACTCCTCCCTGCTAATGAGGACACCGATAGCCACTAGCACAGTCAGTGTAGTCAGCTGAGCTATCCCCATTGAGACCGTGTCTGTGCCTCGACCTAGGTTGGGCAAAACTAAACATGGCGGTGTTCGCCTTCGCAATCTCACTAGAATAAAGACCTCCTCCATGCCTGCCATTATTGAAAGAGATTGTGATACCTCACATCTCAAAATAGGGCTACTCAATATTAGATCCCTCACTTCAAAGGCAGTTATAGTCAATGAACTAATCACTGATCATAATCTTGATGTGATTGGCCTGATTGAAACATGGCCAATCACATCTGTGTTAAATGAGGCCTCACCTCCTGGTTACACTAGTGACCATATCCCCCGTGCATCCCGCAAAGGCGGAGGTGTTGCTAACATATATGATAGCAAATTTCAATTTACAAAAAAAATAATGACGTTTTCGTCTTTTGAGCTTCTAGTCATGAAATCTATGCAGCCTACTCAATCACTTTTTATAGCTACTGTTTACAGGCCTCCTGGGCCATATACAGCGTTCCTCTCTGAGTTCCCTGAATTCCTATCGGACCTTGTAGTCATAGCAGATCATATTCTAATTTTTGGTGATTTTAATATTCATATGGAGAAGTCCACAGACCCACTCCAAAAGGCTTTCGGAGCCATCATCGACTCAGTGGGTTTTGTCCAACATGTCTCTGGACCTACTCACTGCCACAGTCATACTCTGGACCTAGTTTTGTCTCATGGAATAAATGTTGTAGATCTTAATGTTTTTCCTCATAATCCTGGACTATCGGACCACCATTTTATTACGTTTGCAATCGCAACAAATAATCTGCTCAGACCAAGGATCATCAAAAGTCATGCTATACATTCTCAGACAACCCAAAGATTCCTCGATGCCCTTCCAGACTCCCTCTGCTTACCCAAGGACGTCAGAGGACAAAAATCAGGTAACCACCTAACTGAGGAACTCAATTTAACCTTGCGCAATACCCTAGATGAAGTCGCACCCCTAAAAACTAAAAACATTTGTCATAAGAAACTAGCTCCCTGGTATACAGAAAATACCCGAGCTCTGAAGCAAGCTTCCAGAAAATTGGAACGGAAATGGCACCACAACAAACTGGAAGTCTTCCGACTAGCTTGGAAAGACAGTACCGTGCAGTATCGAAGAGCCCTCACTGCTGCTCGATCATCCTACTTTTCCAAGAAGTTAATTGAGGAAAATAAGAACAATCCTAAATGTATTTTTGGTAGTAATAAATTCATGAACTTCTTTGAGGAAAAGATCATGATCATTAGAAAGCAAATTACGGACTCCTCTTTAAATCTGCGTATTACTCCAAAGCAGTAGTCCTGAGTCTGCACAGCTCTGCCAGGGCCTAGGATCAAGGGAGACACTCAAGTGTTTTAGTATTATGTCTCTTGACACAATGATGAAAATATTCATGGCCTCTAAACCTTCAAGCTGCATACTGGACCCTTTTCCAACTTAACAACTGAAAGAGCTGCTTCCTGTGCTTGGCCCTCCTATGTTGAACATAATAAATGGCTCTCTATCCAACGGATGTGTACCAAACACAAAAAATGGCAGTAATAAAGCCTCTCTTGAAAAAGCCAAACCTTGACCCAGAAAATGTAAAAAAAAATATCGGTCTATATCGAATCTCCCATTCCTCTCAAACATTTTTAGAAAAAGCCCGTTGCACAGCCTTCCTGAAGACAAACAATGTATACAAAATGCTTCAGTCTGGTTTTAGACCCCATCATAGCACTGAGACTGCACTTGTGAAGGTGGTAAATTACCTTTTAATGGCGTCAGACTGAGGCTCTGCATCTGTCCTCGTGCTCCTAGACCTTAGTGCTGCTTTTGATACCATCGATCACCACATTCTTTTGGAGAGATTGGAAACCCAAATTGGTCTACACGGACAAGTTCTGGCCTTGTCTTATCTGTTGGAAAGATATCAGTTTGTCTCTGTGGATGGTTTGTCCTCTGACAAATCAACTGTAAATTTTGGTGTTCCTCACGGTTCCGTTTTAGGACCACTAGTTTTCACTATATATTCTACCTCTTGGTGATGTCATTCGAAAACATAATGTTAACTTAATGTTCACTGCTATGCGGATGACACAGCTGTACATTTCGATGAAACATGGTGAAGCCCCAAAATTGCCCTCGCTGGAAGCCTGTGTTTCAGACATAAGGAAGTGGATGGCTGAAAACTTTCTACTTTTAAACTCGGACAAAACAGAGATGCTTGTTCTAGGTCCCAAGAAACAAAGAGATCTTCTGTTGAATCTGACAATTAATCTTGATGTTTGCACAGTCGTCTCAAATAAAACTGTGAAGGACCTCGGCGTTACTCTCGACCCTGATCTCTCTTTTGACGAACATATCAAGACTGTTTCAAGGACAGCTTTTTTCTATCTACGTAACATTGCAATAATCAGACATTTTCTGTAGAAAAATGATGCAGAAAAATTCATCCATGCTTTTGTCCTTTCTAGGTTAGACTACTGCAATGCTCTACTTTCCGGCTATCCGGATAAAGCACTAAATAAACTTCAGTTCGTGCTAAATACGGCTGCTAGAATCTTGACTAGAACCCAAAAATGTGATCATATTACTCCAGTGCTAGCCACTCTACACTGGCTTCCTGTTAAGGCAAGGGCTGATTTCAAGGTTTTACTGCTAACCTCAAAAGCATTACATGGGCTTGCTCCTACCTATCTTTACGCTACGGTCACAAGATGCAGGCCTCCTAATTGTCCCTAGAATTTCTAAGCAAACAGCTGGAGGCAGGGCTTTCTCCTATAGATCTCCAATTTTATGGAATGGTCTGCCTACCCAAGTGAGAGACGCAGACTCAGTCTCAACCTTTAAGTCTTTATTGAAGAATAATCTCTTCAGTAGGTCCTATGATTGAGTGTAGTCCAGCCCAGGAGTGTGAAGGTGAATGGAAAGGCACTGGAGCAACGAACCGCCCTTGCTGTCACAGCCTGGCCGGTTCCACTCTCCACTGGGATTCTCTGCCTCTAACCCTATTACAGGGGCTGAGTCACTGGCTTACTGGTGCTATTCCATGCCGTGCCTAGGAGGGGTCCTTCACTTGAGTGGGTTGAGTCACTGACGTGATCTTCCTGTCTGGGTTGGCGCCCCCCCTTGGGTTGTGCCGTGGCGGAGATCTTTGTGGGCTATACTCGGCCTTGTCTCAGGATGGTAAGTTGGTGGTTGAAGGTATCCCTCTAGTGGTGTGGGGGCTGTGCTTTGGCAAAGTGGGTGGGGTTATATCCTTCCTGTTTGGCCCTGTCCGGGGGTATCATCGGATGGGGCCACAGTGTCTCCTGACCCCTCCTGTCTCAGCCTCCAGTATTTATGCAGTAGTAGTTTATGTGTCGGGGGGCTAGGGTCAGTCTTTTATATCTGGAATATTTCTCCTGTCTTATCCGGATTCCTGTGTGAATTTAAGTATGCTCTCTCTAATTCTCTTTTTCTCTCTTTCTTTCTTTCTCTCGGAGGACCTGAGCCCTAGGACCATGCCTCAGGACTACCTGGCATGATGACTCCTTGCTGTCCCCAGTCCACCTGGCCGTGCTGCTGCTCCAGTTTCAACTGTTCTGCCTGCGGCTATGGAACCCTGACCTGTTCACTGGACGTGCTACCTGTCCCAGACCTGCTGTTTTCAACTCTCTAGAGACAGCAGGAGCGGTAGAGATACTCTCAATGATCGGCTATGAAAAGCCAACTGACATTTACTCCTGAGGTGCTGACTTGTTGCACCCTCGACAACTACTGTGATTATTATTATTTGACCATGCTGGTCATTTATGAACATTTGAACATCTTGGCCATGTTCTGTTATAATCTCCACCCGGCACAGCCATAAAAGGACTGGCCACCCCTCATAGCCTGGTTCCTCTCTAGGTTTCGGCCTTTCTAGGGAGTTTTTCCTAGCCACCGTGCTTCTACACCTGCATTGCTTGCTGTTTGGGCTTTTAGTCTGGGTTTCTGTATAAGCACTTTGAGATATCAGTTGATGTAAGAAGGGCTATATAAATACATTTGATTTGATAGTTATGGATGTAGTATATCTGCCTGGAGCAAAAATGGTGAGCAAAGATTTTAGTTTTTCACAATGTATTCTGAATGGGAACGGGGGAAAACTCAGGGGAGTACCCTCCATTTCCAGGTTGCTTATGAGTGCATTTCACACTACTTTGGATTATAATTGTAATGCTCGTTTGAATGTCCTGCTTAATATAATGTTTGTGTCATCATCGCAAATCAACCGCTTTGTACTTAAAACACTTCAACCTGTAAAATGCTCTTTGGCTTTTCCATCAACCTGACAATAAGGGTTTGTAAACTAAGTGTTTGCCAAATTGTCCATTTGGGTGTAGACAATAAAGATAAGATTATTTTGTATTTCATTTTCTTATTTCACCTTTACGCAGTTTAGAGTGTTGATTGAGGATGTAACTGTTGTTTATATTTAAATTGTATTTATTTAACTATTGAATTTAAATGATGTCACAATGTAGAATGTTTTTTTAATTTAACCTTTATTTAACCAGGTAGGCAAGTTGAGAACAAGTTCTCATTTACAATTGCGACCTGGCCAAGATAAAGCAAAGCAGACACATACAACAACACAGAGTTACACATGGAGTAAAACAAACATACAGTCAATAATACAGTAGAAAAATAAGTCTATATACAATGTGAGCAAGTGAGGTGAGATAAGGGCGGTAAAGGCAAAAAAAAGGCAATGGTGGCAAAGTAAATACAATATAGCAAGTCAAACACTGGAATGGTAGATTTGCAGTGGAAGAATGTGCAAAGTAGAGATAGAAATAATGGGGTGCAAAGGAGCAAAAATAAATAAAGAAATACAGTAGGGGAAGAGGTAGTTGTTTGGGCTAAATTATAGATGGGCTATGTACAGGTGCAGTAATCTGTGAGCTGCTCTGACAGCTGGTGCTTAAAGCTAGTGAGGGAGATATACATTTACATTTAAGTCATTTAGCAGACGCTCTTATCCAGAGCAACTTACAAATTGGAAAGTTCATACATATTCATCCTGGTCCCCCCCGTGGGGAATGAACCCACAACCCTGGCATTGCAAGCGCCATGCTCTACCAACTGAGACCAACTGAGTCTCCAACTTCAGCGATTTTTGCAATTCGTTCCAGTCATTGGCAGCAGAGTACTGGAAGGAAAGGTGGCCAAAGTAGGTGTTGGCTTTGGGGGTGACCAGTGAGATACACCTGCTGGAACGTGTGCTATGGGTGGGTGTTGCTATGGTGACCAGTGAGCTGAGTTAAGGTGGAGCTTTACCTAGCAAAGACTTATAGATGACCTGGAGCCAGTGGGTTTGGCGACGAATAAGTAGCGAGGGCCAGCCGACGAGAGCATACAGGTCGCAGTGGTGGGTGGTATATGGGGCTTTGGTGACAAAACGGGATGGCACTGTGATAGACTGCATCCAGCTTGCTGAGTAAAGCTCTGAAGGCTATTTTGTAAATGACATCGCTGAAGTCAAAAATTGGTAGAATAGTCAGTTTTACGAGGGTATGTTTGGCAGCGTGAGTGAAGGAGGCTTTGTTGCGAAATAGGAAGACGATTCTAGATTTAATTTGGGATTGGAGATGCTTAATATGAGTCTGGAAGGAGCGTTTACAGTCTAACCAGACACCTAGGTATTTGTAGTTGTCCACATATTCTCCACAAGTCAGAACCGTCCAGAGTAGTGATGCTAGTCGGGCGGGCAGGTGCGGGCAGCGATCGGTTGAAGAGCATGCATTTAGTTTTACTAGCGCTTAAGAGCAGCTGGTGGCCACAGAAGAAGTTTGGAATTGCATTGAATGGCATTGAAGCTCGTTTGGAGGTTTGTTAACACAGTGTCCAAAGAAGGGCCAGATGTATACAGAATGGTGTCGTCTGCGGAGAGGTGGATCAAGGAATCACCCACAGAAAGAGCAACATCGTTGCTATATACAGAGAAAAGAGTTGGTCCGAGAATTGAACCCTGTGGTACCCCCATAGAGACTGCCAGAGGTCCGGACAACAGGTGAACCAGACGAGTCAGTCATTTGAGAAACCAAGGTTGTTGAGTCTGCCGATAAGAATACGGTGATTGACAGAGTCGAAAGCCTTGGCCAGGTCGATGAAGACGGCTGCACAGTACTGTCTTTTATCGATGGCGATTAAGATATCGTTTAATACCTTGAGTGTGGCTGAGGTGCACCTGTGACCAGCTCGGAAACCGGATTGCACAGCGGAGAAGGTACGGTGAGATTCAAAATGGTCAGTGATCTGTTTGTTAACTTGGCTTTCGAAGACTTTAGAAAGGCAGGGCATGATGGATATAGGTCTGTAAGAGTTTGGGTCTTGAGTGTCACCGAAGAGGGGGATGACCGTGGAAGCGTTCCAATCTTTAGGAATCTCGGACGATACGAAAGAGAGGTTGAACAGACTAGTAATAGGGGTTGCCACAATGGCGGCGGATAATTTTAGAAAGAGAGAGTCCAGATTGTCTAGCCCAGCTGATTTGTACGGGTCCAGGTTTTGCAACTCTTCCAGAACATCAGCTATCTGGATTTGGGTGAAGGAGAACCTTTTTGGAGTTAGAGCTACAGGATGCAGATTTCTGTTTGAAAAAGCTAGCCTTTGCTTTCCTAACTGACTGTGTGTATTGGTTCCTGACTTCTCTGAAAAGTTGCATATCGCGGGGACTATTCGATGCAAGTGCACAGTACGCCACATGATTTTTTGTGCTGGTCGAGGGTAGAGGTCGACCGATTATGATTTTTCAACGCCGAAACCGATTATTGGAGGACCAAAAAAGCCGATACCGATTAAATCGGGCATTTGAAAAAATATATATTGTAATAATGACAATTACAACAATACTGAATGAACACTTATTTTAAGGATGAATATGTATGAATATGTATGTATGAACTTTCCAATTTGTAAGTCGCTCTGGATAAGAGCGTCTGCTAAATGACTTAAATGTAAATGTAAACTTAATATAATACATCAATAAAATCAATTTAGCCTCAATTAAATAATGAAACATGTTCAATTTGGTTTAAATAATGCAAAAACAAAGTGTTGGAGAAGAAAGTAAAAGTGCAATATGTGCCATGTAAGAAAGCTAACGTTTAAGTTCCTTGCTCAGAACATGAGAACATATGCAAGCTGGTGGTTCCTTTTAACATGAGTCTTCAATATTCCCAGGTAAGAAGTTTTAGGTTGTAGTTATTATAGGAATTATAGGACTATTTCTCTCTATACGATTTGTATTTCATATACCTTTGACTATTGGATGTTCTTATAGGCACTTTAGTATTGCCAGTGTAACAGTATAGCTTCCGTCCCTCTCCTCGCTCCTCCCTGGGCTCGAACCAGCAACACAACGACAACAGCCACCATCGAAGCAGCGCTACCCATGCAGAGCAAGGGCAACAACTACTAGAAGGCTCAGAGCGAGTGATGTTTGAAACGCTATTAGCGCGCATCCCGCTAACTAGCTAGCCATTTCACTTCGGTTACACCAGCCTCATCTCGGGAGTTTATAGGCTTGAAGTCATAAACAGCGCAATGCTTGACGCACAACGAAGAACTGCTGGCAAAACGCACGGAAGTGCTGGTTGAATGAATTTTTACGCGCCTGCTTCTGCCTACCACCGCTCAGTCAGATACTTAGATACTTGTATGCTCAGTCAGATTATATGCAACGCAGGACACGCTAGATAAACTAGTAATATCATCAACCATGTGTAGTTAACTAGTGATTATGATTCATTGTTTTTTATAAGATAAATGTAATGCTAGCTAGCAACTTACCTTGGCTTACTGCATTCGCGTAACAGGCAGTCTCCTTGTGGAGTGCAACGAGAGGCAGGTGGTTATAGCGTTGGACTAGTTAACTGTAAGGTTGCAAGATTGGATCCCCCGAGCGGACAAGGTGAAAATCTGTCGTTCTGCCCCTGAACATGGCAGTTAACCCACCATTCCTAGGCCGTCATTGAAAATAAGAATGTGTTCTTAACCGACTTGCCTAGTTAAATAAAGGTATAAAAAAATTACATTTTTAAATTAAAAAATACAATAAATAAATAAATACAAATCGGCAAATCGGCGCCCAAAAAAAACGATTTCTGATTGTTATGAAAACTTGAAATCGGCCATTCCGATTAATCGGTCGACCTCTAGTCGAGGGCAGTCAGGTCTGGAGTCAACCAAAGGCTATATCTGTTCTTAGTTCTACATTTTTTGAAAGGGGCATGCTTATTTAAGGTGGTGAGGAAATTACTTTTAAAGAACAACCAGGCATCCTCTACTGATGGGATGAGGTCAATATCCTTCCAGGATACCCAGGCCAGGTCGATTAGAAAGGCCTGCTCGCAGAAGTGTTTTCGGGAGCGTTTGACAGTGATGAGGAGTGGTCGTTTGACCGCGGACCCATAACGGATGCAGGCAATGATCGCTGAGATTCTGATTGAAAACAGCAGAGGTGTATTTGGAGGGCAAGTTGGTCAGGATAATATCTACGAGGGTGCCCATGTTTACGGATTTAGGGTTGTACCTGGTGGGTTCCTTGATAATTTGTGTGAGATTGAGGGCATCTAGCTTGGATTGTAGGACGGCCGGGGTGTTAAGCATATCCCAGTTTAGGTCACCTAATCGAACTGACTCTGAAGATAGATGGGGGGCAATCAATTCACATATGGTGTCCAGGGCACAGCTGGGAGCGGAGGGGGGTCTATAACAGGAGAGACTTATTTCTGGAGAGATTTATTTTTAAAATTAGAAGCTCGAACTGTTTGGGCTTAGACCTGGAAAGTATGATACAACTTTGCAGGCCATCTCTGCAGTAGATTGCAACTCCTCCCCCTTTGGCAGTTCTATCTTGACGGAAAATGTTGTAGTTGGGGATGGAAATTTCAGAATTTTTGGTGGCCTTCCAAAGCCAGGATTCAGACACGGCAAAGACATCAAGGTTGGCAGAGTGTGTTGAAGTAGTGAGTAAAACAAACTTAGGGAGGAGGCTTCTGATGTTAACCTGATGAGGACAGGGGGTGCTGTTTTCACTTTTGGGGAAAATCGTATCCAATTTAAACGGCCTCGTACTCAATTCTTGCTCGTACAATATGCATATTATTATTACTATTGGATAGAAAACACTCTCTAGTTTCTAAAACCGTTTGAATTTTGTCTGTGGGTAAAACAGAACTCTTTTGGCAGCACACTTTGTGACCAGGAAGTGGAAAGTCTGAAATCTATCTTCTGTTCAAGTGACTGCCTATAAATGGGCATGATACGTATGACTATACGTGCACGTCATACGCCTTCACCCGGATGTCAAGAGGAAGTGAGAGGAAAAATGAGTTGATTATCTCTGTCTGACGTTGAATAAACCATCTTGGAACAACGTGTCCCCCATTTTCTGTTGTCTGCAAGGCGCGTGGGGGGACCTGTTATTGCCTACTGGAAACCTGTCGTTATGGTCGAATATGAGCTCCGGCTTTGAATTTATTTGATACATGTTACAATATCATCCTAAAGTATGTTTTTTCAATATAGTTTCATTAGATTATTTAACTTTATTCGGGACGTTCGGCGTGTTGCGTTGTTCGACTTTGTTGACGTTGGAGAGCTTAGCGCTGCATGGCCAGTGTGCTTGCTAATTCAAGAGGGAAAGAGTTCGTTCTGAATCCAAGCAACGATTGTTCTGGACAAAGGACCCCTTGTACAACATTCTGATAGAAGATCAGCAAAAGTAGGAACCATTTTGTGATGCTATTTCATATATCTGTCGAACTGTGTACTAGTAGCTTTGCGCTCAGGTTTTGGTTATGCCCTTACCATAACTAAGTCTTATGTCGTAATGAAGATATTTTTAGAATTCTAACACTGCGATTGCATTAAGAACTAATGGATCTATCGTTTCCTATACAACATGTATTTTTTGTAATGTTTATGAATAGCTATTTGGTCAGAATAGGTAAGAGTCTAATAGAAATATCTGCACATTCTGGGAAAAAGATGCTACGTTAGCACGTTATGCTACGTTATGCTACGTTGTATAACCACGGATTTCAGCTCTAAATATGCACATTTTCGAACAAAACATAAGTGTATGTATAACCTGATGTTACAGGACTGTCATCTGAGGAAGGTTTATGAAGGTTAGTGAAATTTAATATCTTTTGCTGGTTTATTCGCTAACGCTAACGTGCCTTGATGAATGAATGCGGTAGTGTGGTAGGCCATTGTAGTAAGCTAATATAATGCTATATTGTGTTTTCGCTGTAAATCTTTGATCTTTGTCTTTAATTTGCTATACACCATGTATTTTTCAGAAATGTTTTATGATGAGTATTTCGGTATGTCACGTTGGTGTCTGTAATTATTCTGGCTGCTTTCGGTGCAATTTCTGATTGTAGCCGCAATGTAAACTATGATTTATACCTGAAATATGCACATTTTTCAAACAAAACATAGATTTATTGTATAACATGTTATAAGACTGTCATCTGATTAAGTTGTTTCTTGGTTTCTTTGGTTTGTTCTAGGTTAGTTTGGTTGATTTTGATTTTGCTACCTGTGCTGTGAAAAATGTCTGTGCTTTTTTCTATTTGTTGGTGAGCTAACAAATATATATTGTGTTTTCCCTGTAAAACATCTAAAAAATCGGACATGTTGGCTGGATTCACAAGATGTGTATCTTTCATTAGCTGTATTGGACTTGTTAATGTGTGAAAGTTAAATATTTCTAAAAAAAAAATTTTTGAATTTCGCCTTTTCAGTGGAATGTGGGAGGAGTTCCGCTAGCGGAACGGGGGGGCGAGACAGATTAACATGCATGAAACCAAGGCTTTTACGGTTACAGAAGTCAACAAATGAGAGCGCCTGGGGACACACAGGGCCTGGGTTAACCTCTACATCACCCGAGGAACAGAGGAGTAGGATGAGGGTACGGCTAAAGGCTATCAGAAGTGGTCGTCTAGTGCGGTGTGAACAGAGAATAAAAGGAGCATAATGTAATGTACAGACAGGGTTTGGTAGGGTGCGGGTACAGTGGAGGTAAACCTAGGCATTGAGTGACGATAAGAGAGGTTGCATCTCTGGAGGCACCAGTTATGCTAGGTGAGGTCACCGCATGTGTGGGAGGTGGGACAAAAGAGTTCTCTGAGGCATGTTGAGTGGGACTAGTGCCTCCGCAGTAAAATAAAACAATGATAACTAAACAACAGTATACAAGGCATATTGACATTAGAGAGACATAAAGCAATCACAGGTATTGATTGGGAGAGCTAGCTAAGACAACAGGTAAGACAACAGTTAATCAGCTAAAACAACAAAAACACGTAAAATGGCGATGAATGGGCAGAGAGGGTCAGTTAACTACACACTGGGCCTGAGTTTGAGGCTGGGGCCGACAGATAAACAAAATGGAGAACCGTGACTAATGAACAGTCCAACAGGCATCAGCTATGAAGCCAAGTGATCATAGGGTCCAGTGAACAGCAATATATGAACCAGGGAAGCCGTTAGGTAGTCGTTACTATGCTAGCCGGGAGCCGCGCCTGGGTCGAGGCTAACTAGTGCTAGCTTCGGGACAAGGGCGTCACCGACGTCTGGCAAATGCCGGTTGAGGGCAAAGGGTCCAGGCCAATTGGCAAAATAGGTATTGTAGCTGGAGTTATTTGTTTGCTAGATGCACCTGGATCGAGGCTAACTGGTGTAATGCAGAGATGGGCCTGGCTCAAGGCTAGCGTCGAGGCTGGGCCACTCGGTAGCGGCTAGCCAGCTGTGATTATCTGGTGTAATGGTCCAGAGCTTACGGCAGGAATACGGTGATGTAGTGGAGAAAAACAGTCCGATATGCTCAGGGTTGATATCGCGCTGTGCAGACTGGCAGGTATTACCCAGGCGAAAAGCGGCTGGTGTCTGAGCTAAAAAGGTAAAGGCCGCTAGCAGTGGCTAACAATGACTAAATAGCTAGTAGCTCATTAGCTGGTTAGCTTCTGATGGCTAGCTTCTGATGGAGGTTCTAGCTATAAGGTCAACAACAACAAAAAATTAGCAGATCCGTATCATATTGGGTGAGGCGGGTTGCCGGAAGGTATATTTAATTTAAAAATGGAGAAAGATTTAAATATATTGCAATATATACAAAAAAAGACAAAAAATACATACCATTTACAACAAACAGGTCTTAATGCTACACCATCTTGGATTACAAGATGACTCAGTTAAAAACCATTGGATTTAGCAAACTCTGAAATGATTTAGTAGTTCTGTGCCCACGAAAACTGTTTTCCCAGCATAACATAAGGAGCCACTAAATGATACATAGTTCGAGTGCATTTCAGAATACAAAAAAACTATCCGACAGCAAGATCCCTTATTTAAGTTCATCATATGACAAGCGTAACGTTATGACTATAACTACTGTTCCCCTGAAGGAGGGAAACTAGGTACAACATACTATTAAATCCACGCCTCGCTGGAAGCACCACCGTCCACAGGTGATGAGTGAGGCTTGGATTTATTCCTTAAAATGTAATGCCGCTCTTCACCAACCCAGGAAAGGGCGGGGACAAACAGGTGTTGAACCTCGATTCCCTCCTTAAGGGAAGAGTAATTATAATCAAAGTTACACTCCCTTTCAGTCGGTCAACTTCGGTACAACATACTATGGGGAAATACAATCATTCCCCAGCCGACCCAAACGGATACTAAATGAAACGTTCCCTGGCAGACCACCCAGACCTGACCCCGCAAGATGCGTCAGTTTTGTCAATTTATTAATTGTCTTTTGTTTGAAACACTCCTGTCAATGTTGAGTAAGGACGCACACCTGATTACACATATAGAGGTAGGACTAGTCTACCTGGCCTGCACACAAATGTAGGCCTATAAATGTGCCCATTTGGGGATGTCTGATAGTATTTCTCATTGTCTTAACGCTGCACCACTAATGAGTTGTGGAGCTTCTCAAAGTAACTTTTTCTTCACCTCCAAACAGCAAGTAAACAAAGTCTACTCAAAATCAATTGCGAATGACAATAGTTCCTCAAATTATTTTCGTAAAATATTTCCACTCGGCATGAAAAGGAAAAAATGTAATTCTCTGATCCAGTGGAAATGTCATAAAATACCTGATAACTTCTTATCCTTTGCACAAATAGCCGACAGCTGTGTCTGTCCTGAACTCACTGGCGCGGGAAACTGAGGGCCCAGAATATTTTAGACAATGTCGCAAGCTTGCCATCACAAGTTTCGGAGGACCCAGTTGATAGTTGATACAATGTTTCAAGTTTGTTGTAGACAGGCCATGAGCAGCCAATGTGATTTCTAGGATATTTATTTTTATCAGGATATTTTCTACCTGCAGAATGCAATGTTTTTATTTGTTATGTTGGCTATTTTTTTTTACATAGTTGGCAATAAAAGTTACTTTTAGATTTGTAAAATTTTCATTTAGATTTAGATAGAATGTAGATTAATCACAGACAATGATTTTCAGATACTATTATAAATTAAATGAAACTGTTCCACAAAAATGTGCATATGAAAATCATAACTGACACGCAGATCGGTAGAAATGGTCAGATACATTGTCACTCTAAATGGAAAAGTTTGACGACCGCTTTTGTAGTTAATTACTGAAAACTTCAGGGGCATAACGACAGTATTTACAAAGTCCAGCAGCAGCGGGAGGGAAGAGTTTTTCTCGGTTATATTGATGACTGGCTCCCTCGAGTAACTTGTGTATCTGTAATTATTTAATCAAACAGCATGCTCAAAGCATCAGACAACTTAAAGCAACAACTTTGAGAAGGGTTTAAAACAAAGGTTTCAAACCAATTCATGAATGTAATTGCATCTAGGTATGTTTTGCCTTTAAAGCAAGGGCGTGAAAAAAATTGGCTGAATATTATACAATGACTTATCAACAGCTCTAATAATTTGACCCCCACAGGAAAGCTACACTGACAATACTAGAATATACTATATAGCCTAGAAACCTGGTTAAACTATCATTATGACATCATGGATGAATTCTAGAATATACTATATATCCTAGAATTCTCTTTAAAACTATAATTTTGACCTCATGGATGGCTAGTCTTTGTATTCATAGTGTAGTGAATTCAGGGGATAGCCTGAAGGTTGCTACAATAGGTTTCTCAGCTGATTACCAAACCAAGTTTCTGAGCAGCCATTTTGTTGCGTTTTTAAAAAATCACTCCACCACTGTTTTTGGTAATAAGAGAAATGAAACTACTTTCAAATTCATAGAGAGACCATCCATGATATCAACATTATAGTTTTAACCATGTTGAGGCGATACAGTGTTGATTTACATTGTTTCTAAACATTGGAGTAAAAAAAGCTTATTTGGGGTTCTGATGGGGTACAACAGTTTAACTAAGCTCATGAGGCATGTGTTATATTCTTCAAGAATCAATGGCTATATATAAATAAATTAAAAGTCCAAAAATTGATGTAGCAATTGCATATTTCCCCTTTAACGCCACACATCAGTTCAACAACTGCAGAGTTTGGTATTTAAGACAGTACTTACTAGTATTAATCAGGACGCTGTTTCTCAAAACCATCTTACGGCTAATTTCATCGTTGGATGCCTTAAGATGCGTTTGGGAAACCGGCCTCAGACATCCAGTTTCCTCCTCGTTCTCTTTTTTCGATGTAACAGTCATCTCCCCTTCCTCCTCTTTCATTCCAAATACTGCATCCTCCCCTTTCTCTTCCTTCACTGAAACGTATTTATCTTATTTCACTGTAACAGCCTCATTCTCTACTTCTTGTTTTACTGTGATATCCTCCTCTTCCACCAGAAAGATCAGAGCTTCTTTCTCCGTCCAGCAGATATTATCTTTAGCAGGAGAAGAGTAGCTTAGTGACCGCATGGTCGGGGATGTTAGCTAGCTAGGCTAATGCTAACTTAACCAGCCCGCCAGCTGACTAATAACAACAACACCGTAAATATGAAATTAAATCGGATAACTAACTAGACGACAGAAGTGGTTTTAAAACACAGTGGCTAATAAAAAAACGAAAGCATCTAAAGAGCTTTATTGGTTCGGCTATTGTGTCCAGCAAGCTACCGAGGTGTCTGACTAACTATTGCTGCTGCTGAAAGAAGCGTCCACTAGATTATACGTCACACCAACAGCGTCGCCTTAAATTCCCACACCGCCAACTGCTGACTGGATTGGGTAGTTGAATAAAATGTATATTTAATTTTCAGACAAAAAGTTAAAGGGTAGGAACCAGAGACGTCGCTAGAACTAAAATATTAATTAGCCCCCCCCTAAATATATCAATATCAGTCTATATATTTTGACTGTGACTTTTTTTTTTTTTTCGTCAACCATTCCATCGCATCTTAAACTTCTTATAGGGCCAGCACTAGGACCGGGGGAGGCTGCTGCTGCTGCACTAGTGATTGTTAGACTTTCTTCAGCAAAGATGGCTGAAATAAATACTTCGAGAGAGGGGTACCACTACACAGAACTGAACTGGATCAAATATGGTGGACAGAAATACTAGGAGAGAGGGGTACGCCTACACAGAACTGAACTAGAGCAAAGAATGCGGACAGAAATACTAGGAGATAGGGGTACTCCTACACAGAACTGAACTGGATCAAAGATGGCGGACAGAAATACTAGGATGGAAGCAAATGTAAGGGATTATAACGTCAAAATGAATCATGCAAAAACATGCACAGTTGACAGGAATGTTAGTTCATGTAGAGAAAAACGATTCTGCATTTTTTTATCATGAAGTTCATTTCCAAAAATCGTGATTTAGCAAGCTAGCTGACTAGCTAACATTAGCCAGCTAGCTGACTAGCTAACATTAGCCAGCTAGCTGACTAGCTAACATTAGCCAGCTAGCTGACCCAGCTAACATTAGCCAGCTAGCAGACTAGCTAACATTAGCCAGCTAGCTGACTAGCTTTATGGGTATTGTGTAGACTGGCTAAAAGCGGCTGGTGTCTGAGCTAAAAAGGTAAAGGACACTAGCAGTGGCTAACAATATCCAGGCTAAATATTTTCTATTGTTGTCTTTATGTAGGCTATTTTTTTTTACATAGTTGGCAATGGCAATAAAAGTTACTCTTAGATTTGTATCATTTTCATTTAGATTTAGATAGAATGTAGATTAATCACAGACAATAATTTTGAGATACTATTATAAATTAAATGAAACTGTTCCACGAATATGTGCATATGAAAATCATAACTGGCACACAGATTGGTAGAAATCACACAGCAGAGGGGGGAGGGGGGCTCCCTCTGGTCGGGTGGTGTTGACGACCGGCTCCCTCTGGTCGGGTGGTGTTGACGACCGGCTCCCTCTGGTCGGGTGGTGTTGACGACCGGCTCCCTCTGGTCGGGTGGTGTTGACGACCGGCTCCCTCTGGTCGGGTTGTGTTGACGACCGGCTCCCTCTGGTCGGGTTGTGTTGACGACCGGCTCCCTCTGGTCGGGTTGTGTTGACGACCGGCTCCCTCTGGTCGGGTTGTGTTGACGACCGGCTCCCTCTGGTCGGGTTGTGTTGACGACCGGCTCCCTCTGGTCGGGTTGTGTTGACGACCGGCTCCCTCTGGTCGGGTTGTGTTGACGACCGGCTCCCTCTGGTCGGGTTGTGTTGACGACCGGCTCCCGCTGGTCAGGTTATGTTGACGACTGGCTCACTCTAGTCATTTGTGTGTCTTATTTATTTAATCAAACAGCATGCTTAGAGCATCAGACAAGTTCAGTACATACAGATTTTATATAAACACATGGGGCGCTTGGTAGAAAGAACAGATGACTCTTGGTTGACCAAGATGTATTTTAGTTGGGGACAGCACTAGAAACATGATTTTTTGGCTCCCGAGTGGCGCAGCGGACACTGCATCTCAGTGCTTGAGGCGTCACTACAGACACCCTGGATCAAATCCGGGCTGTATCACAACCGGACAAAGGTTACATTTAAATAAATAAAGGTTACATTTAAATAAATAAACAAGTGTTTCATGACAAACCATTTTGGCACCAAATTGAGAAGGGTTTAAGGTTTCAAACCAATTCATGAATGTAATTGAATCTAGGTATGTCTTGCCTTTAATGGTTAAACTATCACTATGACATCATGGATGAATTCTAGAATATACTATATAGCCTAGAAACCTGGTTAAACTATCATTATGACATCATGCATGGCCAGTTCTTGTATTCATAGTGTAGTGAATTCAGGGGGTAGCCCTGAGCTGGACTCAAACCTGGGTCCAGCGACTGTCAAGCCAACACCTAATAACTGTTATGCCAAGATGTCTGAAATTCTTGACTAGGTCCCTAGGTGTTGGGTTACGGTTGCTACAATAGCTTTCTCTATGAATTTGAGAGTGGTTACATTTCTCCAGCCCCATCTCTCAGCTGTTTACCAAACCAAGTCTCTTGGCAGCCATTTTGTTGCTGTTTAAATACTAGGTTGTCCCTTTAAAAAAGCCACACATCAATCAACCAATCTGCAGTTCAACCAATAACAAAGCTGTAATTCCACCACTGTTTTGGTAATAAGATGATGGGGTTGGAGAAATGTAACTAGTCTCAAATTCAGACAGACTATGGATGCAAGGACTGACCATCCATGACGTCAACATTATAGTTTTAACCATGTTGAGGCTGTTGATTTACATTGTTTCTAAACATTGGAGTAAAAAAAAGCTTATTTTGGGATCTGATGGGGTACAACAGTTGAACTAAGCTCATGAGGCATTTGTTATATTCTTCAAGAATCAATGGCTATAAATAAATAATTTAAAAGTCAAAATATGGATGTAGCAATTGTCGATTTCCCCTTTAACACCAAACATCAGTTCAACAACTGCAGAGTTTGTACCTCTGTTTTTAAGACAGTACTTACCAGTGGTATCCACGGCCCGGTTTCTCAAAACCATCTTATGGCTAAGTTCATATTTAGAACCACTGGATGCCTTAAATTGCGTTTGGGAAATCGGGCCCAGATATCCAGTTTCCTCCTCTTCTTCCTCTTCCGATGTGACCGTAATCTCCCCCTCCGCTTTCATTTCAAAAACTGAATCCTCCTCATCTTTTACTGTAACACCCTCCTCCTCTTTCACTCTGAACGAGTCTTCCTCTTCTTCTTTCCCTGTAACAGCCTCACCCTCTACTTGTTTTTGTATTGTAACATCCTTCTCTTCCTCCTCCTCTTTGACGAGAGCTTCTTTCTCCGTCCAGCAGACCGTCTCTTCTTCAGCAGGAGGAGAGTAATTTAGTGAACTCATGGTCGGAGATGTTAGCTAGCTAGGCTAATGCTAACTTAACCAGCCCGCCAGCTGAATAATAACAACAACACCGTAAATATGAAATGAAATAGGATAACTAACTAACTAGACGACAGAAGTGGGTTTAAAACACAGTGGCTAATCTACACTAAAGCGTCTTCAGAGCTTTATTGGTTCGTCTATTTTGTCGAGCAAGCTACCGAGGTGGCTGAATAACTGTTGCTGCTGCTGAAAGAAGTGTTCCGTCCACTAGATTATACGTCACACTAACAGCATTGCGTTCCGTCCACTAGATTATACGTCACACTAACAGCATTGCCTTATAATCGCACACCGATATCTGCTGACTGGAGTGGGTAACGCTCAGTCTGAACCTCTGACTGCGATGGAGATGTGCGACAATGACGCTAGTGTGACGTAAAATATATATTATAATGTTCAGACAAAAAGTTCGTGTAGGAAGCATAAGTTTTTACTCACCAGTGTAACAATACAGTGTGGCTAAAGACTTAGTAACTTAGTTGTGTTCACGATCTGGTTCCCTATAAGCACAACCAGTTATGTTTTTGAATGATCACATATGTATTAATTTATTTCGGGATTCTGGGTAATCCACAGCAGATTTATGGAGAATTGCTGTGGGTGAGTTCAAAATGGAATAGTCCCGGGATAGAAATATATAAATTTGACATTACATCATAAAATCCACCTTTTAAATCATACATTAGCAATTTATGTTTTAGTAACTACTGTTGTTGGTTTGGCGTCAAATAAGCCTCTCTTTATATGTTATTTGCCAAATCTCAGTTTTCCATGTGGGTTTTATGCTAAAGTTCCCTCTTTCAAGTTGGTATCTAACTGGAAAATGCATCTTCTTTAGGAGTGCTATTTTTACCCTGTCGACTACTGATCATTCATCCACACTGTGTGTCTCTTCAATGCAGGTAATTTATGACAAATGTATAAAGTACATGTTTTATAAACTCATGAACACCAGACAGTTTATTTGCCCGGTTTTGTAAGTTTAGGTGTATTATACTTCCTCGCCACCAGAGGGGGAGATTGAGTCATTTTTCAGGTTAATTTGATATATTTTGATACTAAAATGGATGACAGTTTATTCTGATGTAGCTAATATGAGACACATGGAAACAATTGATTCATTTATTCTAGTAAATTAGGAATTAGTAGGAATTGTTAAATCCACTATATGATCACAATAACTTTGATAGACATTTCAATAGTTTTTTGTTAGTATATTATAGGGCAGATTAATGTAGAATTGCTGTGGGAGTGCTATTTATATCCCGTCACTACTGATCATTCATCCAGACTGTGTGTGTCCCATCATTGCAGCTTTGGAAATAAATGAATTATCCATCCATTGCTCCTTCCTGTGTTGACTCACTGACTTGAGAGACCAGGAAGGTCACACTAGCTCGATAGGTTGATATCTAGCTCAAGCTTCACCTCATGCTTTTCATTAACTGTGTGGTTGTGTTTTCTAGAGGGAACCCGTTAGCACGGTGGGCTCTGGTGCCTTCTTGCCGTGGGCTCAAATCAAAAGAGGAAATCAACCTGCTTGCTCCTTTTTGTATTGTCAACTTTTCGATGGGGATGTTATGTTTGATACCGGAGGTACGAGGCCTTGAAAGCATTAAACTTCAAAGCAGTGTGCTGATGCCTTATCAGCAGAACGTCATCAATGACGTCTGAAGCTTCGTTTAATCGAACAACCACCTGATTGGTTTGGTATTGGGCTTGTTCGACACTGCTGGCCAACTGACTGCTCTACAAATCACCTTATATCATAAATAACTACTCATTATTATTTAAGCTTCTGAAGATTCATTTTCTCCCATCATTCTGTATGTCTCTGATCTTTTGATCTGCAAACAAGTTTAGGTTTTGTTAGTTTGGTTCTAAATGGTCTCGGTGCTGATTGGCTATGCTGGTTAGGCTAATAGCTAGTTAGCTAAATAGCTAACGTTATCTGGCCGGCTAAGATAACTGCATATAGCTAACGTTAGCTGGCCGGCAAAGATAACTGCATATAGCTAATGTTTGCTGGCTGGCTAAGATAACTGCATATAGCTATTGTTAGCTGGCTGGCGTAGATAACTGCATATAGCTAATGTTAGCTGGCTGGCTAAGATAACTGTATATAGCTAATGTTAGCTGGCTGGCTAAGATAACTGCATATAGCTAACATTCTTTGATATTTGGTTAGATGGCGTTATGTATTTCCAAAACGTTGGTTTACTTTAATCACTCAAGTCATGAGAGCAAACGATTGTTTAATTTGAAGTTCTACATTTGAAGTTATTTCTGTTGTAGTTAACATCATAGGTAATAGGCTGGTCCTCCATATTACTTCACACGTAACTTTATCATTCTTCTGAATTCTGATTGGTTTAATGTAATAACTCCAAAAATAGAACAGTGAGGTGTAACTTTGCATTGGGAAAAATATTTTATATTATCTTTTTATAAACAATACAAAACATACAAACGACAACATCATACAAACATTAACTACATCACACCTGCCCAGGCCCACTAGAACACACCTCCATCTCCATTAACTACATCACACCTGCCCAGACCCACTAGAACACACCTCCATCTCCATTAACTACATCGCACCTGCCCAGACCCACTAGAACACACCTCAATCTCCATTAACTACATCACACCTGCCCAGACCCACTAGAACACACCTCCATCTCCATTAACTACATCACACCTGCCCAGACCCACTAGAACACACCTCCATCTCCATTAACTACATCACACCTGCCCAGACCCACTAGAACACACCTCCATCTCCATTAACAACATCGCACCTGCCCAGACCCACTAGAACACACCTCCATCTCCATTAACTACATCACACCTGCCCAGACCCACTAGAACACACCTCCATCTCCATTAACAACATCGCACCTGCCCAGACCCACTAGAACACACCTCCATCTCCATTAACTACATCACACCTTCCCAGACCCACTAGAACACACCTCCATCTCCATTAACAACATCGCACCTGCCCAGACCCACTAGAACACACCTCCATCTCCATTAACTACATCACACCTACCCAGACCCACTAGAACACACCTCCATCTCCATTAACTACATCACACCTGCCCAGACCCACTAGAAGACAGCCAGCGCCCGCATCAGCACCATTTTATTTCTCTCCGTCACTTTCAACTTTTAGATAATAAAGCATTTGACCTTTCTTTTGAATTAACAACAGTGGATTGGTTGATTTCCAGGTTTTAATTAAGTATAATTTTTAAGATGATTGATGAGAAAAGTATCTGGGGTATCTCACTGCACCCTCAAATGTCATGTTTTGAAATATACATACAGACAGATTAAAAGTAATTTTACATTGTATAACTGTACTTCTGACAGCCAACTTTCTAACTCCTCCCTAACTTTATGACATCATAACATTCCCAGAAGGGTTATTGAGTCATTGTTAGTTTTCCACTGAAGACATGACTCTGCCGTTGTGCTGTAGAATTTGTGGATTTTGTCTCTTGTATAATAAGGGACTATCAAAAAAGACTCTCTGGATTGATCACTGGAGTCAGATGTGAAGGAGGAGGTTGATCATCAGGAGTCAGATGTGAAGGAGGAGGTTGATCATCAGGAGTCAGATGTGAAGGAGGAGGTTGATCATCAGGAGTCAGATGTGAAGGAGGAGGTTGATCATCAGGAGTCAGATGTGAA
This sequence comes from Salvelinus alpinus, assembly GCF_045679555.1. NCBI lineage: Eukaryota > Metazoa > Chordata > Actinopteri > Salmoniformes > Salmonidae > Salvelinus > Salvelinus alpinus. The sequence goes on from NC_092087.1 coordinate 108,395,576, forward strand.
GGAGGAGGTTGATCATCAGGAGTCAGATGTGAAGGAGGAGGTTGATCATCAGGAGTCAGATGTGAAAGAGGAGGTTGATCATCAGGAGTCAGATGTGAAGGAGGAGGTTGATCATCAGTGAACCTCTAGGATTGTGGCTGGGCTGGTGTTTCCACTTGGTCATATATTTTATTGCATTGAATGTTGATATTGTGAACCTAAGTTATATATTTGTACCTCCTGTTTCATGAAGTGATGTCACTAACTACTGCCCCTATATATACAGCGCATTTGGAAAGTATTCAGACCTCTTCACTTTTTCCACATTTTGTTACGTTACAGCCTTATCCTGAAATGGATTAAATCAATAATTTACCCTCATCATTCTACACACAATACCACATAATGACATCACAATACCCCATAATGACATCACAATACCCCATAATGACATCACAATACCCCATAATGACAAAGCAAAAACAGGTTTTTATAAATGTTTCAAATGTATCAAAAACAACAACTGAAATATCACATTTACATACAGTACGAGTCAAAAGTTTGGACACACCTACTCATTCAAGGGTTTTTCTTTATTTTTACTATTTTCTACATTGGAGAATAATAATGAAAACATCAAAACTATGAAATAACACAAATGGAATCATGAAGTAACCAAAAAAGGGTTAATCAAATCAAAATATATTTATATTTGAGACTCTTCAAAGCAGTCACCCTTGGCATTATCTCAACCAGCTTCATGAGGTAGTCACCTGGAATTAATTTCAATTAACAGGTGTGCCTTGTTAAATGTTAATTTGTGGAATTTCTCTCCTTCTTTCCTTCTTTCCTTCATGTAGATGTATTGTTACACCATGTAGGAGCAGTATAGACCTAGTCTGTTCATTATATACATCTACATGATGTATTGTTACACCATGTAGGAGCAGTATAGACCTAGTCTGTTCATTATATACATCTACATGATGTATTGTTACACCATGTAGGAGCAGTATAGACCTAGTCTGTTCATTATATACATCTACATGATGTATTGTTACACCATGTAGGAGCAGTATAGACTTAGTCTGTTCATTATATACATCTACATGATGTATTGTTACACCATGTAGGAGCAGTATAGACCTAGTCTGTTCATTATATACATCTACATGATGTATTGTTACACCATGTAGGAGCAGTATAGACCTAGTCTGTTCATTATATACATCTACATGATGTATTGTTACACCATGTAGGAGCAGTATAGACCTAGTCTGTTCATTATATACATCTATATGATGTATTGATACACCATGTAGGAGCAGTATAGACCTAGTCTGTTCATTATATACATCTACATGATGTATTGTTACACCATGTAGGAGCAGTATAGACCTAGGCTGTTCATTATGTACATCTACATGATGTATTGTTACACCATGTAGGAGCAGTATGGACCTAGTCTGTTCATTATATACATCTACATGATGTATTGTTACACCATGTAAGAGCAGTATAGACCTAGTCTGTTCATTATATACATCTACATGATGTATTGTTACACCATGTAGGAGCAGTATAGACCTAGTCTGTTCATTATATACATCTACATGATGTATTGTTACACCAGTAGCTAGCTGCTAATTTTTTATTCGCACTAATCAATCAACACATTCCTGTCTTTGTATGTCTTAATATAATAGTATTATTTAATTAAATCAATTTAAAATAATCTTTGTCTGAAAATAAAATATGATCCTCAACTGCGTTTCCCCTCCAGTCAGCAGACGGCGATGTGCGTCTTTCAGGCGATGATGCCAGCGTGACGTATAATCTAGTGGACGGTTCTTCATAAACAGCTCGTCAACCACCCCGGTAGCTTGCTAGCCAACATAGCCGAAAGATTCAATCTATTTATACTCTTTCGGTGTATATTACCTGCTGTGTTTTAGACACACTTTTGTCGTATCTAATATCATTTAATATTACGTTATTTTGTATTAGTCAGCTATAGTAGCTGACTGGTTAAATTAGCACTAGCCTAGTCGCTAATGATAGCTAGCTAGCTAACATCCCCGACCATGAGCTCCCTAAACATCTGCCCTCTCGTTAAAGAAGAGGGGGTCTGCTGGACGGAGAAAGAGGGTCTGTGGCTGAACATTGTCGTGAAAGAGGAGAAGGAAGAAGAGGATGTCACGGTAAAACAAGAAGTAGAGGGTGAGGCTGTTACGGTGAAAGAAGAAGAGAAAGACGTTTCAGTGAAGGAAGAGGAAGACGCGTTCAGAGTGAAAGAGGAGGAGGATTTTACAGTAAAAGAAGAGGAGGAAGAGAAAGAGGAGGATGCAGTTTTTGGAGTGAAGAAGGAAGGAGAGATTACTGTCACATTGGAAGATGAAGAGGTGGAGATAGGAGATCTGATTAACACCAGTAAGTACTGCCTTAAATGTGTTTTTAACTTTGAATATTCCGAGTTGGCTCGTCAATACCTCTTCAACGGAGGGCCCTGGGATGATGACTGATATGTCTAGAATCAGACGACGTAGAGAGCAAGCTACCCCTTGTTTTCTCCGTTCCGTTTCCAAAAAGTGACTTGACATATATATTTGAGAAGGGTCTATCTGCTGACCGCAGACTGGGGGGCACGGTAGCGATTTTAATGTAGTGATGTTTTACTACACACCGTGCCCCCAATAGTGCCATGTGAGAGTTGGGTTGGCTACAACAAAGATTATGGATGTACTGACAAGATGTCTCTCCGCCCTAACAAGGGGAGTCGTTGTCCACAAAGCGGCACTGCGGGTTGTCTAGCTCCCGCCTACCCTTTCTTTGGATTGGTGGATACATCTTATTATTGTAATCTATTGTTTATATTCTATGAGGGTTTTTGTCGTCAACCGCCTGTATTCAATGGAGAGAGATGCTAAGCTACTAGCATGAATATGCACCGCCTGTATTCAATGGAGAGAGATGCTAAGCTACTAGCATGAATATGCATAGCGATCTGGAGACAACTCCTATAGTGTTTTTATCAAAGTTGTCGGTATGTCACGTGTCCACATAACAACTTAAGCATTACGAAACTTCTGTTGGATCAAGTAAACCTCAAGTAGCAAATAAGCCCTTCATTTTGTTGTTGACCAAATTTGACACTTTCCACATTGGGTTGATAATTGTTTCCACTTGGATACAACCAACTGTAACCAACTGGCATGACCTAGAGAGATACAACCTACTGTAACCTACTGGCATGACCTAGAGAGATACAACTTACTGTAGCCTACTGGCATGACCTAGAGAGATACCACCTACTGTAGCCTACTGGCATGACCTAGAGAGTTACAACCTACTGTAGCCTACTGGCATGACCTAGAGAGATACAACATACTGTAGCCTACTGGCATGACCTAGAGAGATACAACCTACTGTAGCCTACTGGCATGACCTAGAGAGATACAACCTACTGTAGCCTACTGGCATGACCTAGAGAGATACAACCTACTGTAGCCTACTGGCATGACCTAGAGAGTTACAACCTACTGTAGCCTACTGGCATGACCTAGAGAGTTACAAACTACTGTAGCCTACTGGCATGACCTAGAGAGTTACAACCTACTGTAGCATACTGGCATGACCTAGAGAGATACAACCTACTGTAACCTACTGGCATGACCTAGAGATACAACCTACTGTAGCCTACTGGCATGACCTAGAGAGATACAACCTACTGTAGCCTACTAGCATGATCTAGGGAGATACAACCTACTGTAGCCTACTGGCATGACCTAGGGAGATACAACCTACTGTAGCCTACTGGCATGACCTAGAGAGATACAACCTACTGTAACCTACTGGCATGACCTAGAGAGTTACAACCTACTGTAGCCTACTGGCATGACCTAGAGAGTTACAACCTACTGTAACCTACTGGCATGACCTAGAGAGTTACAACCTACTGTAACCTACTGGCATGACCTAGAGAGATACAACCTACTGTAGCCTACTGGCATGACCTAGAGAGATACCACCTACTGTAGCCTACTGGCATGACCTAGAGAGTTACAACCTACTGTAGCCTACTGGCATGACCTAGAGAGATACAACCTACTGTAGCCTACTGGCATGACCTAGAGAGATACAACCTACTGTAGCCTACTGGCATGACCTAGAGAGATACAACCTACTGTAGCCTACTGGCATGACCTAGAGAGTTACAACCTACTGTAGCCTACTGGCATGACCTAGAGAGATACAACCTACTGTAGCCTACTGGCATGACCTAGAGAGTTACAGCCTACTGTAACCTACTGGCATGACCTAGAGAGTTACAACCTACTGTAACCTACTGGCATGACCTAGAGAGATACAACCTACTGTAACCTACTGGCATGACCTAGAGAGTTACAACCTACTGTAGCCTACTGGCATGACCTAGAGAGTTACAACCTACTGTAGCCTACTGGCATGACCTAGAGAGTTACAAACTACTGTAGCCTACTGGCATGACCTAGAGAGTTACAACCTACTGTAGCATACTGGCATGACCTAGAGAGATACAACCTACTGTAACCTACTGGCATGACCTAGAGATACAACCTACTGTAGCCTACTGGCATGACCTAGAGAGATACAACCTACTGTAGCCTACTAGCATGATCTAGGGAGATACAACCTACTGTAGCCTACTGGCATGACCTAGGGAGATACAACCTACTGTAGCCTACTGGCATGACCTAGAGAGATACAACCTACTGTAACCTACTGGCATGACCTAGAGAGTTACAACCTACTGTAGCCTACTGGCATGACCAAGAGAGATACAACCTACTGTAGCCTACTGGCATGACCTAGAGAGTTACAACCTACTGTAACCTACTGGCATGACCTAGAAAAATACAACCTACTGTAGCATACTGGCATGACCTAGAGAGTTACAACCAACTGTAGCCTACTGGCATGACCAAGAGAGATACAACCTACTGTAACCTACTGGCTTGACCTAGAGAGCTAAAGTTGTTCAATTGCTGGATTTTAAATGAAATTTTTACAGTAATAATGATAATTTGTGTCTTCCTATCCACATGTGGTATCCCTCTCGTTTGTGTTCCGCTCTACACCAATAACAGACAACTACTGTGGGTCTCCCAATCACGGCCGGATGTGATACAGCCTGGATTCGAACCAGGGACTGTAGTGACGCCTCTTGCACTGAGATGCAGTGGCTTAGACCGCTGCGTCCGTGTGTGTGTGTGTGTTTAACTTTTTAACTGTACTAGAATGTTAAAAGGCCGCTAAAATTTTAAATATCGGTTATCGGTATCGTTTTTTGGGGCAAGGAGAATATTGGCCAAAAATGTGATTTCGGTGCACCCCATTATTCTAAAATTGATGATTATTTTTTAAATCCTCATCAATCTACACACAATACCCCATAATGCCAAATCAAAAACAGGTTTAGATTTTTTGCAAATGTATTAAAACTATTCCCCAGGATAACTAGTCTGAGTAATGTAAGATGTAAGATCCCAGGATAACTAGTCTCAGAGTAATGTTAGATCCCAGGATAACTAGTCTCAGAGTAATGTAAGTCTCAGATAGTTTTAACCCATTACAGTCTTAGACCTGTCTGAGGGGGAGGTTCTTCTAAGCTATATGGAATTGTTTTAAGAAGATTTAAACAACATGCAGGGCTTCCCCTGTATTGTACTGTTTTAAGAAGGTTATACCAATGATAATTTTGCTATTTGATTTTGAACTGTAAGACCCATGGAAGTATCAACAAAAAATATTTATCCATACTGCTATAACCCATAGTAACACATTGGATAACATTCACAACATGGAACAACAGTAACCATAGTAACACATTGGATAACATTCACAACATGGAACAACAGTAACCATAGTAACGTATTGGTTAACATTCACAACATGGAGCAACAGTCCATTCTGCTATAACCCATAGTAACACATTGGATAACATTCACAACATGGAACAACAGTAACCATAGTAACACATTGGATAACATTCACAACATGGAACAACAGTAACCATGGTAACGCATTGGATAACATTCACAACATGGAACAACAGTAACCATAGTAACACATTGGATAACATTCACATCATGGAACAACAGTCCATACTGCTATAACCCATAGTAACACATTGGATAACATTCACAACATGGAACAACAGTAACCATGGTAACGCATTGGATAACATTCACAACATGGAACAACAGTAACCATAGTAACACATTGGATAACATTCACAACATGGAACAACCGTAACCATGGTAACGTATTTGTTAACATTCACAACATGGAACAACAGTAACCATAGTAACACATTGGATAACATTCAAAACATGGAACAACAGTAACCATAGTAACACATTGGATAACATTCACAACATGGAACAACAGTAACCATAGTAACACATTGGATAACATTCACAACATGGAACAACAGTAACCATAGTAACACATTGGATAACATTCACAGCATGGAACAACAGTAACCATAGTAACACATTGGATAACATTCACAACATGGAACAACAGTAACCATAGTAACACATTGGATAACATTCACAACATGGAACAACAGTAACCATAGTAACACATTGGATAACATTCACAACATGGAACAACAGTAACCATAGTAACACATTGGATAACATTCACAACATGGAACAACAGTAACCATAGTAACATTGTTTCTCCCAGAACATCTAAAGGAAGTTTGTTCTGAAGTGTCTGTCTGATATCTAAGAGATGTGAAAAATTATATCTATATTTTTACATGTCTTTAACCCCCTTTTTTGTCACTTAAATCTTTTGTTACGTTACAGCCTTATTCTACAATGGATTAAATAAATAAAAATCCTCATCAGTCTACACACAATACCCCGTAATGACAAAGAGAAAATAGGTTTGGAGAATTTTTTTTACTTTTATTAAAAATAAAAAACAGAAATACCTTATTTACATAAGTATTCAGACCCTTTGCTGTGAGACTTGAAATTGACCTCAGGGGCATCCTGTTTCCATTGATCATTGTTGAGATGTTTCTACAACTTGTTTGGAGTCCACCTGTGGTAAATTCAATTGATTGGACATGATTTGGAAAGGCACACACCTGTCTGGCTACCACAGCGTTCTGAAGCGATACGCCATCCCATCTGGTTTGCGCTTAGTGGGACTATCATTTGTTTTTCAACAGGACAATGACCCAACACACCTCCAGGCTGTGTAAGAGTTATTTGACCAAAAAGGAGAGTGATGGAGTGCTGCACCAGATTACCTGGCCTTCACAATCACCTGACCTCAACCCAATTAAGATTGTTTGGGATGAGTTGGACCACAGAGTGAAGGAAATCAGCCAAAAAGTGCTCAGCATATGTGGGAACTCATTCAAGACTGTTGGAAAAGCATTCCAGGTTGAAGCTGGTTAAGAGAATGCCAAGAGTGTGCAAAGCTGTCATCAAGGCAAAGGGTGGCTACTTTGAAAAATCTAAAATATATTTAGAATTGTTTACCACTTTTTTGGGTTACTACATGATTCCATGTGTTTTTTCATAGTTTTCATGTCTTCACTATTATTCTACGATGCAGAAAATGGTAAAACAAATAATTATAACCCTTGAATGACTAGGTGTGTCCACTCGTTTGACTGGTACTGTATATCTCATGAATATTTTTACATTCAGTTACATGAAGTCACTTTCTTACCACTTCTTCCATAGTCAAACATGTAAGGAAAGATTTTTTTTAATCAAAAGGGATGCTGTCAAAAATGTATTGAATTCAAATGGATTTACCCAGCCTACAAAGCACTACAGCCACTCTGTGATGATCAGTTCTGCTCTTTTATTGAGGGATCTAGTCTAGATTAAACTTCATAGGAAGACCGTTTTATCATGTGGAGGTTTCATTTAGGTCTCTGTTTAACGACATACTCTGTGTGTCTTTGCAAGGAGAGAAACCAGACTCTCACTCTGACAGCGGGAAGAGTCCTTCAGGGGAACCAGACCCAGAGACGCCCAAACCAGCGAGACAACACCAATGCTCCCAGTGTAGAAAGAGTTTTACTATGTTAACTAACCTGAAAAGGCATGAGAGAATACACACAGGAGAAAAGTATTTTCTGCTCCCAATGTAAAAACAGATATTCACGAATGGCGTACCTTAAAGCTCATGAGAGGATACAGAGGAGAAAAGCCTTTCCAATGCTCCCAGTCTGGAAAGGGTTTTACCTGGTCAAGTAGCCTGAAGGAGCATTAGAGGATAAACACGGTAAAAGTCCTACCACTGCTCTCTGTGTGGAAGAACATTCAGAGATCCTGAAATCAAATGAGAGAATAGAAAGGCTGTATTCTGACTTATATTTTTGACTGAGAATTTGTGTTTTTGTTTGTGCCACATGAAATCATATTGTGTGTGATTACACCTGTCTATATAATGTCCCACAGTTGACAATGCATGTCAGAGCAAACACCAAGCAATGAGGTCGAATAAATTGTCCTTAGAGCTCCGAGACAGGATTGTGTCGAGGCACAGATCTGGGGAATGGTACCAAAAAATGTCTGCAACATTGAAAGTCCCCAAGAACACAGTGGCCACCATCATTTTTTAATGGAAGAAGTTTGGAAGACTCTTCCTAGAGCTGGCCACCCGACCAAACTACGCAATCGGGGGAGAAGGGCCTTTGTCAGGGAGGTGACCAAGAACCCGATGGTCACTCTGACAGAGCTCCAGAGTTCCTCTGTGGAGATGGGAGAACCTTCCGGAAGGACAACCATCTCTGCAGCACTCCACCAATCAGGCATTTGTGGTAGAGTGGCCAGACGGAAGCCACTCCTCAGTAAAAGGCACCTGACAGCCCGCTTGGAGTTTGCCAAAAAGGCACCTAAAGGACTCTCAGACCATGAGAAACAAGATTCTCTGGTCTGATGAAACCAAGATTAAACTCTTTGGCCTGAATGCCTTTTGGAAACCTCCAAGCTGGCTATCATGTGCCTTTTATTAAGGTATATATCTATATATATAGATATATATACATATATATATAGTCTGTTCAACCTCTCTTTCGTATCGTCCGAGATTCCTAAAGATTGTAAAGCTGCCGTGGTCATCCCCCTCTTCAAAGGGTGTGACACTCTAGACCCAAACTGTTACAGACCTATATCCATCCTGCCCTACCTTTCTAAAGTCTTCGAAAGCCAAGTTAACAAACAGATCACTGACCATTTCGAATCCCACCGTACCTTCTCCGCTGTGCAATCCGGTTTCCGAGCTGGACACGGGTGCACCTCATCCACGCTCAAATTACTAAACAATATCATAACCGCCATCAATAAAAGACAGTACTGTGCAGCCGTCTTCATCGACCTGGCCAAGGCTTTTGACTCTTTCAATCACCGTATTCTTATCAGCAGACTCAACAGCCGATAAGAACAACCGATCAATCAACAACCGATCGCTGCCCACACCCGCCCGACTAGCATCACTACTCTGGACGGTTCTGACTTAGAATATGTGGACAACTATAAATATCTAGGTGTCTGGCTAGACTGTAAACTCTCCTTCCAGACTAATATTAAGCATTTCCAATCCAAAATTAAATCTAGAATTGGCTTCCTATTTCGCAAACAAAGCCTCCTTCACTCACACTGCCAAACATACCCTCGTAAAACTGACTATCCTACCGATCCTTGACTTCGGCGATTTCATTTTCAAAATAGCCTCCAACACTCTACACAGCAAACTGGATGCAGTCTATCACAGTGCCACCCGTTTTGTCACCAAAGCCCCATATACCACTGCTCTCGTCGGCTGACCCTCGCTACATATTCGTCGCCAAACCCACTGTCTCCAGGTCATTTATAAGTCTTTGCTAGGCCGCCTTAACTCAAATCACTGGTCACCATAGCAACGCCCACCCATAGCACGCGCTACAGGAAGTATATCTCACTGGTTATCCCCAAAGCCAACACCTTCTTTGGCTGCCTTTCCTTCCAGTTCTCTGCTGCAAATGACTGGAACGAAATGCAAAAATTGCTGAAGTTGGAGACTTATATCTCCCTCACTAACTTTAAGCATCAGCTATCTGAGCAGCTTACCGATCGCTGCAGCTGTACACAGCCCATCTGTAAATAGCCCATCCAACTACCTACCTCATCCCCATTTTTTTTAATTTACTTTTTTTGCTCTTTTGCACATCAGTATTTCTACTTCCACATCATCATCTGCACATCTGTCACTCCAGTGTTAATTTCAAAATGTGTAATTACTTCGCTACTATGGCCTATTTATTGCCTTACCTCCTTACTCCATTTGCACACACTGTATATAGATTTTTCTATTGTGTTATTGACTGTACGTTTGTTTATCCCACGTGTAACTCTGTTGTTTTTTTGTCGCACTGCTTTGCTTTATCTTGGCCAGATTGCAGTTGTAAATGAGAACTTGTTCTCAACTGGCCTACCTGTTTAAATAAAGGTGAAAAACGAAATTTAATTAAAAATACTTTAAAAAAATCATAACTTTATTGACACCACCCAAATGGATACTGTCATTAACGCAGTTCTTAATACTGTAGCAAACATTATATTAAGCAGGACATTCAAGCGAGCCTTACAATTATAATCCAAAGTAGTGTGAAATGTACTAATAAGCAACCTGGAAATGGAGGTTACTCCTGAGTTTTCCCCCATTCACATTCAGAATACATTGTGAAAAACTAAAATCTTTGCTCACCATTTTTGCTCCAGGCAGATATAGTACATCCATAACTATCGGTTTCCTCATACAATTTTATTAAACACAGAAAGGGGCCTATACTATATTGGAGACCAAAAGTCGTCTGGCACACTGCTTAGAGTTTCAACAACATGAATAAATTATTTCTAGTCTACAATCTTAGATGTTACTACTAATGTGAAAACATGACAATATATGACTATTCTTGCTCATTTTAAGACAATTGTCAAATAATTTTAACATTCATTACAGACGTCAATTGTTGTACAACATCATGGCTACGCTGTTGGCATCACCTTTTACAGTGGATTTCCACTGTTGTGGGCCTTTAATCATCTGACTTTGTTGTTCACACAGGAGAGAGACGGGACTATCGTGGATCCTCTGGGGAGCCTCAACAACTTCATGATGCTGAAGAGGCAGAGAAGAGTCTCTCCAGATCAGAACACCTCAATAAACACCTGCAGAGATCCACAGGGAAGAGAACTCACTGCTGCTCTGACTGTGGGAAGAGATTCACCTCATCGGGCATTAAAATTCATCAGAGAATCCACACAGGAGAGAAACCCTATAGCTGTGATCAATGTGGGAAGAGTTTTCGTCAATCTGGAGATCTGACAGTGCACCAGAGAACACACACAGGAGAGAAACCTTATAGCTGTGGTCAATGTGGGAAGAGTTTTACTACATCTGGCCGTCTGACTCTACACCAGAGAATACACACAGGAGAGAAACCGTATAGCTGTGATCAATGTGGGAAGAGTTTTGGTCAATCTGGAGAGCTGACAGTGCACCAGAGAATACACACAGGAGAGAAACCTTATAGCTGTGGTCGATGTGGGAAGAGTTTTACTACATCTGGCCATCTGACAAAACACCAGAGAATACACACAGGAGAGAAACCTTATAGCTGTGGTCAATGTGGGAAGAGTTTTACTACATCTGGCCATCTGACTCTACACCAGAGAACACACACAGGAGAGAAACCTTATAGCTGTGATCAATGTGGGAAGGGTTTTGGTCGATCTGGAGATCTGACAGTGCACCAGAGAATACACACAGGAGAGAAACCCTATAGCTGTGATCAATGTGGGAAGAGTTTTGGTCAATCTGGCCAGCTGACAGTGCACCAGAGAACACACACAGGAGAGAAACCTTATAGCTGTGGTCAATGTGGGAAGAGTTTTGCTGAATCTAAAACTCTGACTCAACACCAGAGAGCACACACAGGAGAGAAACCTTACAGCTGTGGTCAATGTGGGAAGAGTTTTGGTCAATCTTGGCATCTGACTCAACACCAGAGAACACACACAGGAGAGAAACCTTACAGCTGTGGTCAATGTGGGAATAGTTTTACAACATCTCGCTCTCTTACTCTACACCAGAGAACACACACAGGAGAGAAACCTTATATCTGTTGTCATTGTGGGAAGAGTTTTGGTCAATCTGGAGAGCTGACAGTGCACCAGAGAAAACACACAGGAGAGAAACCTTATAGCTGTGGTCAATGTGGGAAGAGTTTTGGTCAATCTGGAGAGCTGACAGTGCACCAGAGAACACACACAGGAGAGAAACCTTTTAGCTGTGGTCAATGTGGGAAGAGTTTTGGTCAATCTTGCCATCTGTCTCTACACAAGAGAATGCACACAGGAGAGAAACCTTATAGCTGTGATCAGTGTGACAAGAGATACTCTGATAAAAGATGTCTGATCAAACATCAGACAATACATACATGAATGAGTTATTTCGTGATATCAATTAATTAATGTCACAATGTAGTAGGAGTATTTTAAGGAATTTCACAATGTAGAACCCTAAACGTTTGCCCCATACATTTGATTTCAGCGTGATATGGATATTATACTTGGGAAAATTCCAGGCTCTGAATTGAAAGAGTACTATTTATGTTATTTAACAAAAAAGTGACACAAAAAGAGCTGTGTTACACTTACAACGTTGGTGACCCACTTTAATCAAAATGCAACACCTCAAAATGTAGCGAGCTGTTTTCTACAAGTTGTCCACTAACCAGGGATGTACACATTACTCCCAGATTCCGTGTGGTTTTTGAGCTGTTAGTTTTAACAGGACGTGCAACCTCATCTCCCTTCTGTCACACAATTGATTTCAACATGATATCGATGAGTTATGACAAATAAGTGTTGCGTTCCTTTGTTTAGCGACCCCTACATTTAAATGCATTACTCCAAAATGTAGCTGACTGTCTTCTGCATGTTGTCCTCTAACCAGTGAGGTAAAATATATCTCCCATTTCCATGTGTTATTTTAGATGTTAGTTTCAACAGCACGTACAACCTGATTTCCCCCCTAATCGATATCATTGATTTATTGCTACTTGTCAAAACAACAGCGTTTCTGGTGCTTGTGCAGTTTATAAGGAGCTTGTTTAAGTAATCTGATTATTGTGGCAGATGTTTGTGTATATAGTACATTTTACATTTAGGTTTTCAATTTATCACAAACTGTTTCTGCATTTGGACTATTGATTTGGACACGTTTAAACTGTGACATTGGGGATATCCCACCTTGCAAAATGTCGTTGAAAATAAGACTATGCCCGACATACAATATAAGTTTGGTTTTACTTGAAAGTTGAAAAGAAAACTATTTAATTTCAACGTACTTGCAGCTTATACACATGGACGCTGTATAATAAATCGGTCTGTAATCAATTTTATTAACAATCCTTATAAATTGAGTCAAATATATTTTCATTGTTTTTTCCTGTGAAGCCATTGTGTTGCATCCATGTCTGAAATGTGCTGTATAAATAAAGCTTGATTTGATTTCAACTAATGAACCCAATGACCAATCAACAGACTCTTGTTCCCACTTAGTATGAAAAACAGTATCACTTTTCCAGCCTGCTGAAGGAGTGTTGGAGTGGTAAACACCACCCCCGGCTCTACCGGGGGATTGAGGTGGTCTCCCACAGCTCTGCTGGTGGAGTGGTAAACACCACCCCCGGCTCTACCAGGGGCTTGAGGTGGTCTCCCACAGCTCTGCTGGTGGAGTGGTAAACACCACCCCCGGCTCTACCAGGGGCTTGAGGTGGTCTCCCACAGCTCTGCTGGTGGAGTGGTAAACACCACCCCCGGCTCTACCAGGGGCTTGAGGATGTCTCCCACAGCTCTGCTTATGTCATGTTCTGTGGCCTTGCTGTTCCATTTCTTTACTGCCCCTGAAACACAGAAAGAAACACATTTAGTCATATTATACACTGCTCAAAAAATAAAGGGAACACTTAAACAACACAATGTAACTCCAAGTCAATCACACTTCTGTGAAATCAAACTGTCCACTTAGGAAGCAACACTGATTGACAATAAATTTCACATGCTGTTGTGCAAATGGAATAGACAAAAGGTGGAAATTATAGGCAATTAGCAAGACACCCCCAAAAAAGGAGTGATTCTGCAGGTGGTGACCACAGACAACTTCTCAGTTCCTATGCTTCCTGGCTGATGTTTTGGTCACTTTTGAATGCTGGCGGTGCTCTCACTCTAGTGGTAGCATGAGATGGAGTCTACAACCCACACAAGTGGCTCGGGTAGTGCAGCTCATCCAGGATGGCACATCAATGCGAGCTGTGGCAAGAAGGTTTGCTGTGTCTGTCAGCGTAGTGTCCAGAGCATGGAGGCGCTACCAGGAGACAGGCCAGTACATCAGGAGACGTGGAGGAGGCCGTTTGTGTACAAAGATATCTTGAAATGTGATATTAGGCCTGTATGGCAGTACTGTTACTGTATGACAGTACTGTATTGGCTAGTGCTTTCTCCAATATGTCCTTCTATTTTACATTACATTGTATGTCGATGCCATTTATCTTTCAATATTTATTTTATATATATATATATATGTTTTAATGCTTGTAAGACTATTCTTTTACACATTTTCTCTTCCTTTGAAATTCTTATAGGACAGAACATGGACACAATGCAATTGGGATCAAGAAGAAGGTACAGATATGTTGTAGGACAGCTGCATTTGAAGTGTACATTTAACCTACATAGCAGTCAATACAAACTGACATCTATTAGCATACAAATGTGTACAAATGATCTTTTCAGAAATGACAAGGTATGCCTATGCACCAATCATCTGTTTCTTCATAAACATAGGTGTGCATGCTGATATAAAACTACAGCTGAACATTTGTTATGTTCTTTGTTAATTGTATGTGTATTAATCTTTTCTTACTTTTGTTGACACAGATTTCACCGCTCTTCACTCCTTTACTGCACATCGGCGGAAATCCATTTCACCACGAGAGTGAAATCCCGCTGGCCTTTGATGGGGAGAACATCCACGCCCTCGAGGACGTCCCCATGGGACTTGGGGCTCTGCTCGGGCTGTTTTAAAAAAAAAATTCCTTAAATTTCCCCAAAATATCAGAAAAACACTTATAAGTTACTGTGTTCTGGGGATAAGAGAAGTTGGGGTGAAGTTACAAGGGCTGGTCATAAAGATGGCAAACTTCCTAACATAACTAAGTGAATATGATATACACACTAAAGCTGAAAAATCTGTATTTAGCATCAAGTCTACAATATTGTTAGTTTACCTATGATTCATTTTTAATGTATGTTGTTTTTATTGTACATCATTATTTATATATTTTAAATGTCATGAAAAGCACTATACAAAGTAAATGTATTATTTATCATGGTCTGACATGTCTGCAGAAATGTTGCAATGTGTTTTGTTTGGTAAATTGTTTTGTAAATATTAATTCATATTTGTGGTGCCAGTAAATAAACAAGGAATTATTTAAATCAATATTGTCAATACTGCTATTATTATTAAAATATGTTTTTATAATGGAGGGAGGGTGGACAGGGAGTTTAAAAATGAACCCCAAAAGGTTCTTTGAGGAACCATGATAAGGGGTTTGTCAAAGAACTTATAGGGGTTCCCACAAAAGGTTCTTCAAATAACTTTTAGGGGTTCCCCCACAGTTTCAATTTGAAGAACCCCTAAAGGATACTCCAAGAACCTTTACTTTTAAGAGTGTATATTGATAAAACTCACCTTGTCCGAGAGACATTTACATAGTTACACACAGCCAAATTTGTGATTACTATTTTGGGGCGAAATAGCGGCCACTACAGACAGACCTGATATGGCCCATAATTCGACGTCCTTGGACGTCACGTGCTGACTGGGTATGACCAAAGTTATTCTGTTTAGCTGCACTTTGTAGTACATTTTTACACTATAATACATGTTTCTGACGCCACATCGCCCGTTTTCAAAGGGAGTCATTGGTTTTTAGATGCAGTCGCTTTTTAGCTTTTTGTCTGAAAGTATTTTCTCAACTGCGATACCAACTCCAGTCAGCAGATGGCGATGTGCGTCTTTCAGGTGATTCTGCCACTGTGACGTATAATCTAGTGGACGGGACGCTTCTTCAACATCAACAGCTAGTCAGCCACCTTGGTTCACTAACTTTATGGAAAAAGGTTTATTCAATAAATCTAGCAACTCCTCCCATACTGGAAAAATACAGGAATACACACTCAGAGCCTCCTGACTGGGCCCTGTTTACACCTCCAAGGTACCCCCCTCACACAGGAATACACACTACGAGGCTTTTCTAACTACTACACTTTGCGTGTTTCCCTCACCTCTTTAAAAAAAAAGAAAAGGTTTGAGATTTTGTATCGACTCGGCTCACTGCCTCTCAGATCAAAGGTGGGTCCATCTGCTCCGTTCCCGAAGTGTGGTCTCCCTGAGATCCCAAGTTAGAAGGATCCCTCGTGCACCATTTACCCAGGTCGTCACGAGCGGTCACCAAGTGAAGATTAACATCCCCAAATGTGGTTAATTTCTTTCATATCAACTGAGACAAACTTCTTAAACTAAATCTTTATTCACTTAATAAAGGAGCAGGTCAATACAACGTACACATATAAAGTGAATCAATTGAGTGCTCTACGATAATGATGGCTGGTCGACAAATCACCCCCAGATGATTTGTTGAGAGCCACAAGACAAAAGTACAAAGGTCTTTTACAGCCAAGATACACCCCTTTCAACCTACATGACCAACAACAGATGTATAGAATGGGTCACAAGGGTCCTGTCAGTGTTTTCTCCCAGAGGCCCATCTTCAGTAGAACACACAGACACAATAGTTCTAAGAACCCTCTATTCTGTTGCATAAAACAACCATTTGATGCAATAAAAGTATTATAACATAATGTTGCAGTTTTGCTCTCAGTGTCCACTGAAAGTTGACTAGTAACAACAACTGGGACATAAAAGTCCCCCACCATGAGACCCACTAAATCTGCCCAAGAAGAGGCAAACAAAAGAACTGGTGTTACACATACTGACTAACGAGGTGTCACCAATCAGTGAGCCCTACGTGCTAACGAGCTATACGTGCTAACGAGCTATACATGCTAACGAGCTTATACGTGCTAAAGTCCAACCTCAAAACATAAATGGAAAAACGAAAGCCTGGAACACCTTTCCCCTTAAGACAACAAATAAAACCTATAATTTTTGTTGGACAAGTTTGCTCACCACCAACAGAAAACAACTTCCATTTCACATTATAATCAACTACAATGCTTCACCTTCTACAATATAAACATAGTGTCTACTGGCTGTCAACAATTAAAAACAAGAAAAAACACGTATTTCTAAATAATAATATACAATCGTATAATTTTTTTCTCCTTTTTCATTCTATAGAATCCTAAAACTCAATAGCTTCTAGAACTGTCGTCTTCCTAAAACTCAATAGCTTCTAGAACTCTCGTTCCCTTGGAACGAGCCCAAACAAAACTCATCTCCAATACGGAAAACCGTGCAGTCAAAATAAATTGTGATCCATGGCAACGCAATGGCTAAACGCAAAACTATGACTGCCCACCCTTGAAACAATCAGCAAACAAGTTGTCCTTAACACGGACATGTCTGATTTCAAGAGGAAACTCCTGCAATAACCATAGTAACTTTCCAAATCACTGCGGAGCTTCTCTCTCTTTTCAGAGTTCACTCGATAGGCATGTTGTTGGATCGGGGCCCAGCCCCCAATGTCATGCTCTAGTACATTTGGGTTGGCACATCTGAGAATTAAACCTGCTATTCTAAAAGAAGGGCAACAATGTCAATATAATTATACCCGAAAATTGTCAGTTGATTGCATAAATAATGATGATTACTAAAAGTTACATGAATTGTAAATATGAATGATCAAAACCAAATGGACACCCCTTTGTTAATATGTATTGTCAATAATTAACTTAATGGTAAGGCATGGTATAATAAAAAAAAAAATTGTTTTGATTGCATTGTCTTATTTTCAACGACTTTTCAATTACATTGTGCTAGGTGGGATAGCCTCAATGTCAAAACACAGTTTTAACGTGTCCAAATCAATAACCAATATGCAGAAACAGTTTGGGATAAATTGAAAACCTAAACATAACATGTGCTATTTACACAAACATCTGCCACAATAATCATATTACTTGTATTTATATAAACAAGCTCCTTATAATCTGCACAAGCACCAGAAACGCTGTTGTTTTGACAAGTAGCAATAAATCACTGATATCGATTAGGGGGGAAATCAGGTTGTTCGTGCTGTTGAAACTAACACAACTAAACAAAACACATGGAAATGGGAGATATCGTTTACCTCACTGGTTAGAGAACAACCTGCAGAAGACAGTCAGCTACAATTTGGAGTGATGCATTTAAATGTAGGGGTCGCTAAACAAAGGAACACAACCCTTATTTGCCATCACTCATCGATATCATGCTAAAATAATTTGTGTGACAGGATGGAGATGAGGTTGCACGTCCTGTTAAAACTAACAGCTCAAAAACCACACGGAATCTGGGAATAATGTGTACATCCCTGGTTAGAGGACAACTCGTTTTTTGTTAGTCACTTTCTGATAAATCTCATAAATAGTCATCTTCCAATTCAGAGCCTGGATTTTCCCCCTGAGGCTAATATCCATATCATGTTGAAATCAATAGAACAGGGGACAAACGTTTAGGGTTCTACATTGTGACATCATTAAAATACTCCTACTACAATGTTAAAACATTCTACATTGTGACATCATTAAAATACTCCTACTACAATGTTAAAACATTCTACATTGTGACATTATTTCATTGATATCATGAAACAACTCCTTGATGTATTTTATGTTTAATCAGAGATCTTTTATCAGAGTATCCCTTCCCCTGTGTGTGTCCACTTGTGTATATTCAGGCTGTTTTGCTGAGTAAAACTCTTCCCACATCGATCACAGCTATAAGATTTCTCTCCTGTGTGTGTTCTAAGGTGTATAGTTAGATAGTTAGAAGTACTAAAACTCTTCCCACATTGATCACATAACGGATTCTCTCCTGTGTGTGTTCTCTGGTGTACTGTCAGATAGTTAGAAGTACTAAAACTCCTCCCACATTGATCACAGCTATATGGTTTCTCTCCTGTGTGTGTTCTTTGGTGTATTGTTAGAGAGGAAAATGAAGATAAACTCTTCCCACATTGATCACAGCTATATGGTTTCTCTCCTGTGTGTGTTCTCTGGTGTATTGTTAGAGAGCCAAATGTAGAAAAACTCTTCCTACATTGATCACAGCTATATGGTTTCTCTCCTGTGTGTGTTCTATGGTGTATAGTTAGATAGCTAGAAGTAGTAAAACTCTTCCCACATTGATTACAGCTATATGGTTTCTCTCCTGTGTGTGTTCTTTGGTGTACAGTCAGATGGCTAGGTTGAACAAAACACTTCCCACATTGAGCACAGCCATATGGTTTCTCTCTTGTGTGAATTCTCTGATGAATTTTAATGCATGATGAGGAGGTAAATCTCTTCCCACATTGACCACAGCAATAAGGTTTCTCTCCTGTGTGGAATCTCTGATGAATTTTAATGCCTGATGAGGATGTGAATCTCTTCCCACAGTCAGAGCAGCGGTGAGGTTTCTTTCCTTTCGATCTCGGCTGGTGTTTCTTGAGGAGTTCTGACATGGAGAGACTCTTCTCTGCCTCGGCAGCGTCATGATGTAGTTGAGACTCCCCAGAGGATCCACGATAGTCCTGTCTCTCTCCTGTGTGAACAACAAAGTCAGACGGTTAAAGGGCCACAACAGCAGAAATCCACTGTTTATTTGAGGTAAAGGGTGATGCCCAGAGGTCTGTTAAATTATTTTACAATTGTCTTAAGACAGTCAAAACCTAAGCAGTGTGCCAGACGACCTTTGGTCTCCAAAAAAGGCCCCTTTCTGTGTTTGCTAAAGTTGCAGCACGAGGGCGATGCACACACAATTTGATTGCAGAAACACCTCCCTACTAATGAG
Organism: Salvelinus alpinus; assembly: GCF_045679555.1. Classification (NCBI taxonomy): domain Eukaryota; kingdom Metazoa; phylum Chordata; class Actinopteri; order Salmoniformes; family Salmonidae; genus Salvelinus; species Salvelinus alpinus. The sequence goes on from NC_092087.1 coordinate 108,415,679, forward strand.
GAAACCACTAGTTATGGATGTAGTATATCTGGCAATGAGGAAACCGATAGTTATGGATGTAGTATATCTGCCTGGAGCAAAAATGGTGAGCAAAGATTTTAGTTTTCCACAATGTATTCTGAATATTACAGCGCAAGATCAGGAGTGCTACTCAAGGAAACTCACATTAAGTTCTGTGTCTATTCACTAATTCACCACCGTGGGGGAAAACTCAGGGGAGCTCTCATAGGCTGACAGCAATAATAGCCTCCATTTACAGGTTGTTTATGAGTGCATTTCACATTACTTTTGGATAATAACTGTAACGCTCGTTTGAATCTCCTGCTTAATATGTTTGTGTTATTGCCGCAAATCAACTGCTTTATACTTATAAAACACTTCAACCAGTAAAATGCTCTTTAGCTAGCTTTGCCATCAGCCTGAAACTGAGGGTTTGCACATTAAGTGTTTAACAAATTGGCCCATAACTTCACCTAACAACAACATAGACCTACTGTAGGACCCATAACTTCACCTAACAATAACATAGACCTAGGACTATAAATCATTTAATATTTCAGGTGAAACATGGAAACTAAAATGTCTTTGTCATGACATTTCATAACCTGATAATTTTGTGAATAATCCCACTAGGCTACTCTGTAATGTGTTGTCATTCTAAATGTCCTGAATAAAGGAAAATAGCTCTGTGTGTTGTACAATAGCCTATCCATCAAGGAACAGTTCTCTACATATTATGAGCTAAGTATCTCTGTGTCCAAACAGACTAACGAGACCCTACAGTAAATCAAGCAGACAATAACATTATAAACACCAATTTGTTAGGGATGTTGGATCCAACGTGGAGCTCGGCATAACTGTCTTTACCAGAGTAATGAATGAAGAAGCACTTTGGTTGTTGTTGCATGTCGTGATGTTTGTCATTTGACTGTCATTCAGAAAATGATTTCCTGGATCAGCTGATGATAGTTGAACATGTGACTATAACAAAACAGCTACAGTATTAAGAATTATGTGTAATTATTGAAAAACCACGTTAATGACAGTATCCATTTGGGTGTTGTCAATAAAGTTAAGGGGACTTTTGGTTAGAACAATTGGATTTAGCAAACTCTGAAATTATTGAAAACTGTTTTCCCAGCGTAACGTAAGGAGACACTAAATGAGACATAGTTAGAGAGCATTTCAGAGATCTGAATACAAAAAAACTGTCCAACAGCAAGATCCAGTATTTAAGTTGAAGTTCATCATATGACAAGCGTAACGTTATGACTATAACTACTGTTCCCTGAAGGAGGGAAACTAGGTACAACATACTATCAAATCCACATGCTATGAAAATAACTACTGTTCCCTGAAGGAGGGAAACTAGGTACAACATACTATTAAATCCACGCCTTCCTGGAATCCCTGTCTTCCACAGGTGATGAGCGTGAGGCTTGGATTTATTCCTTCAATTTAATACCGCTCTTCACCGACCCAGGAAGGGGTGGGGCCAATCAGGTGTTGTACCTCGTTTCCCTCCTTCAGGAAACAGTAATTATAATCAAAGTTACACTCCCTTTCAGTCGGTCAACTTCGGTAGAACATACTATGGAGAAATAGATTCATTCCCCTTGCCGACCCAAACAGATACTAAATGAAACGACCCATGGCAGATCACCCAGACCTGACCCCGCAAGATGCGTCAGTTTTGTCATTTTATTCATTATTTCGTTTGAAACACTCCTGCCAATGTTGAGTAAGGACGCACACCTGATTACACATATAGAAGTAGGATTAGTCTACCTGGCCTGCGTGCAAATGTAGGCCTATAAATGTGCCTATTTGGGGATGTCTGATAGTATTTCAGATTGTCTTAACGCACCACCACTAATGAGTTGTGGAGCTTCTCCAACAAAAAAATGATTCAGCTTCTCCAACTAATTTTATTAGAATCCATTACGAATGACAATAGTTGCTCAAAGTATTTGTAAATTATTTCCATCTCTCGCCCTTTCGATAACCACTCAGCATAAAAGGGAAAAATGTAATGCTCTGATCCAGTGGAAATGTTATAAAATACCTGATTACTTCTTATCCTTTGCACAAATAGACAACAGCTGTGTCTGTCCAGAACTCACTGGCGCAGGAAACTGAGGGCCCAGAATATTTTATACAATGTTGCAAGTTTCAGAGGACCCAGTTGATAGTTGATAGAATGTTTCAAGTTCGTTGTTGACAGGCCATGTGCAGCCAATGGGATTTATAGGATATTTATTTTTTAAATCGGGATATTTTCTACCTGCAGGCTGCAAATGTTTTTGTTTGTTGGTTTCATGTAGGCTATTTTTACATAGTTGGCAATGGCAATAAAAGTTACTTTTAGATTTGTATAATTTTCATTTAGATAGAATGTAGATTAATCACAGATAATGATGTTGAGATAAAGACTATTATAATAATTATTACTATTATAAATTAAATTAAACTGTTCCCGTAAAATGTGTATATGAAAATCATAACAGGCACCAGATCAGTAGAAATGGTCAGATAAATTGGCACCAAATGGAAAAGGTTGCTGACTGCTGTTGTAGCCTATTACCAGAAACTTTAGGAGCATAACGACTGCTGGAGTAATCTATTACCAGAAACTAAAGGAGCATAACGACTGCTGGTGTAGCCTATTACCAGAAACTATAGGAGCATAACGACTGCTGGTGTAGCCTATTACCAGAAACTATAGGAGCATAACGACTGCTGGTGTAGTCTATTACCAGAAACTATAGGAGCATAACGACTGCTGGTGTAGTCTATTACCAGAAACTATAGGAGCATAACGACTGCTGGTGTAGTCTATTACCAGAAACTATAGGAGCATAACGACTGCTGGTGTAGCCTATTATCAGAAACTATAGGAGCATAACATCAGAATTTACGAAGGCCAGCAGCAGCGGGAGGAGGAAGAGGTTTTTCTGATGGTTATCTTGTTTCAGAGGGGTGTCATCAATAGCCCATAATGACAAAGTGAAAACAGGTAAAAAAACAGAAATACCTTATTTACTTAATTATTCAGACCCTTTGCTATCAGACTTTTTATTTGTTGGCTTTATG